>NW_028074352.1:2508673-3108673 GCF_014824575.4 Sturnira hondurensis | reverse complement strand
TACCACATGAGCAGAACTGTCTAGCTCAGTCTAACCAACCCACAGAATTATGAGGAAGAATATGAGACCTCCAGTCAAGATGGAGGAATAGGTAAACACAGTTCACTTTCTTGCATAACCCAGCAAAAATTAAAACTAATCTACAAAACATCTATCACAGAGAAACATCGGAAAATCAAGCTGTATGGAAGTCTGACAACTAAAGAATTAAAGAAGTCACATTCATCCAGATGGGTAGGAGGGGCAAAGATGAAGAACAGGTGTCCCACAACCATGTGTGATGTATAAAAATTGGGAGGGATACCTCAGGACTGAGGGATCCCAGCCCCACACCAGACCACTCAGCCCAGGGCCCCAATGCCAGAAAGATAAGTCCTTATAATTTCTGACTGTAAAAACCAATTGTGGCTGGGGCAGCAGAAGAAACTGTGGGATTATCAGTCAGCTCTTCTTAAAGGGCCCACAGAAAACTTAGGATTTACAAAGACTCAATCCCTCTGGGCTCTAGCACCAAGGCAGCAGCTGGAAGGTACAAGTGGCATACAGGGAGAAATTGAAGTGTCTGGCCTCAGGGTGAGTTCTAGGGGACAGCTTCCTTCCAGACAAAACTCCAGAAGCCAGGCAGTGGCCATTGTCCCTTTTCTGAACCCTCCCCTACATAGAGCCACAGAGTAGTGACACCATATCTGAGACTCCATCCAAACTGATCCACAGGGGTTGCTCCAGCCTGCTAATTACCTAAGGTTCCATGCCATCCAACTTAGGGATGTGCTTTTCTATAACAGGCCATACTACAAAGACAGTGAGAAGCTCTACCTACTAAATAGAAACAAACACAAGGAGGCTGACAAAATGAAGAAACAAAGAAATGTAGCCCAAATGAAAGAACAGAATAAAACTCCAGAAAAGAACAAAACAAAGTGAAGATAAGCAATCTATCATATGCAGAGTTCAAAACACTGGTTATAATCCTACATAAGGAACTTATTGGATAATTCAACATCATTAAAAAAAACCAAGGCATAAATAAAGGTTACACTTTGAAACAAAGAAAAGTTTATAGAAAATCAAAGGTGTAGTGGATGAAGCTACAATGGAGCTACAGTGGATGTAGTGGATGAAGAATCAAATCAACGATTTGGTACATAAGGAAGAAAAAAAACATTCAATCAGAACAAGAGGAGAAAAGAACCTGAAAAAAATATATTAGGATAGGGTAAGTCCTTGGGACAACTTCAAATGTACCAACATTCAGATTGTAGGGGTTCCAGAAGGAGAAGAGAAAAAGCAAGAAATTGAAAGCTTATTTGAAAAAATAATGAAAGAAAACTTCATTAATTCAGTGAAAGAAATAGATATACAAGTCCAGGAAGCATAGAGAATCCCAAATAAGATGGATCCACAAAGGCCCGCCCCCTCCTAGATGCATCATAATGAAAATGCCAAAGGTTAAAGGTAAGAAGAGAATCTTATATGCAGAAAGAGAAAAGTAATTAATTGCCTAAAGGGGAATTCCCATAAGACTGTCAACGATTTCTCAAAACAAACTTTGCAGGCTAGAAGGAATTGGCAAGGAGTATTCAAAGTGATTGAAAACATGGACCTACATCCAAGATTACTCTATCTAGAAAACCTATCATTTAGAATAGAAGGGCAGATAAAGTGCTCTCAAATTAGGTAAAACTAAAGAAGTTCATCATCATGAAGCCATTATTATATAAAATGTTAAAGGGACTTTTCTAAGAGAAAGAAGACCAAAAATATGAATGTTAAATGGCAATCAATTTACAATTATCAACAATTGAATCTAAAAACAAAGTAAGCAAACAAGCAGAACAAAAACAGAATAATAGATATGAAGATCATTTGGAGGTTTATCAGTTGGGAGGGGAAAGGGGAAGAACCAAGGGAAAGGTGAAGGGATTAAGAAGCTCACATAGATAGTTACAGAATAGACAGGGTGATGTTAAGAACAGTATAGGAAATGAAGTAGCCAAAGAACTTACATGCATGATCCACAGATATGAACTAAGGTGGTGGATATCAGAGGGAATGGTGGTACTAGGTGGAGGGAGGAAAATAGGGGAAAATTGGGACAACTGTAACATAATCAATAAAAAATGTATAAATAATATATATAAAATATATATAAAAATAAGAGTTTTGGCTGGTGTGGGTCAGTGATTTGAGTGCCGGACCATGAAAAAAGAGTCTCCAGTTCCATTCCCAGACAGGGCATATGCCTGGGTTACAGGGCATATGCCTGGATTGCATGCCAGGTGCCCAGTAGGGGGTACATGAGGGGCAACCATATACTGATGTTACTCTCCCTCTCTTTCTCCCTTCCCCATCTCGAAAAATGAATAAATAAAATCTTTAAAAAAGAATTATAAAAATAAATCATGATGTTTGAAGCCAATAAGTTTTGGAGTCCTTCTAGAGCAATAGATAACAAAGACAGGTAATTTTTCTTATTATTAAATTAGTAAAGATATAATTTTAAATGTTACTGCTGTTAAATGTTAATGCTGTTAAAAGTACATCAACATTTGACTAGACAAAATTGAAACTCTACATAATGTCAAATACCTGATGATTCAGTGAGATATTCAGATATTCACTAATCATTAGAAGCATATGATTACAGTTTTTCAATCTTCCCATTATTGGTGGTCTCTTTAAAGGGTGACAATATTCTATTTAAAATATCAATTGCTTTTGATATTTTGGGAGATGAATAAAATCTTATATACTTATTTTAATCTAATTTTTAAAACATGATGATAGGGAGGCAGCACTATGAAGGTTTAATTCCTCCATCTGAGTAAATTTATCCTTTGATGGAGAGCTTGAGGAATTTTAAATATAAGTACCTGAAGAAGAAAAAATGAAGGCAAACAATGCTGAAATGAAGCAAATTTAGGGCACAAGACAAAATGTTTTGATTGTCATAATGTGAGATGCTTGGGTCATTGGACAGAAATGGGATAAAAAATTACTTCCCTATACCAAAGAGGAGGAATGATTACAAGCTCCTCCTCTAACATTAGTGATTTCTGCAAGTTAAAAGGAGATCAGGGCAGGCCCTGGCTGGTGTGGCTCAGTGGATTGAGCACAGGCCTGCAAACTACACGATTGCAGTTCGATTCCCAGTCAGGGCACATGCCTGGGTTGCAGGCCAGTTCCCGGCAGGGGACTCACGAGAGGAAACCATACATTGATGTTTCTCTCCTTCCCTCCCTCTCTAAAGATAAGTAAATAAAATCTTTAAAAAAAAAAGGAGATCAGGGCATCTTAACATGTCATTTAGAAAAGACACATTTAATCATTTTGTTCTTGAAAAAAATGTAGCCCTGGCTGCAAATGTAGCCCTGTAGCTCAGTGGACTAAGCGCGGGCCTGCAAACCAAAGGATCACGGTTCGATTCCCAGTCAGGGCACATGCCTGGGTTGCAGGCCAGCTCCCGGCAGGGGATGCACAAGAGACAGCCATACATTGATATTCTCTCCCTCTCTCCTTCCCTTCCCTTCTAAAGATAAATAAATAAAATCTTTTAAAAATTTTTAAATGTAGTAAATCTACACACAAGTAACTTACCCAATACAATTTGGTGGAAACAAAGCAAGCAGGTACTCCAAGAGGCCCAAGGATCCATGGGGTCCTGTTTTCATCTAAAGATGTCACAAGCTACAATCTACTGAAAGTTATTTACTAAACATAGTTAACATGGGAAGGAGCACATTCTCTTTGTAAATCTGCTTTTATATTTTTTTACTGAATTAACATTTTTAAGTTAACTTTGCCGTTGTACTTCATTGAATATCGGACTGCACATGGATATAGAAGTATGTGTATGGACAGAGTATATGTAAATAAATCAATGAGAAGTCTAGGCATGTTGCTTCTACTTTCTTATTTTTTCAATAAACCTCTGAGTTTAGCTTCCTCCTCTACCATCCCTCACTCCTTGAAGTCAGTACAGTCTCCTATCTAACAAAGGGCTTTCCTTCAACACATTTGTTCCTGTTTCTCACATCCTCCTATTTTGCAACTCCTGGTTCATAGACATGATGACACTAAACCTTTTATATGCTCTTTTTTATTTGTCTTTACTCTTCCTCATTCTCCACTTTAATAATATTTTATTGACTATATTATTACAGTTGCCCTGATTTTTCCCCCTTTGCCCCTCCACCCAGTACCCCCCACTTGCTCAAGCTATATCCCCACCATTATTCCTGTCCATGGGTGATGCATGTAAGTGCTTTGGCTACTAAATTTTCTATACTATACTTTACACCCCCATGACTATTCTGTAACTACCTGTTTATACGTTTCTACTTCTTAATCTCCTCACCTTTTCACTCATTCTGCCACATTCCCCTCCCATCTGGCAACCATCAAATCATTCTCCATGTCAATGATTCTATATGTTCTTGTTTGCTTAGTTTGATTTTTAGATTCATTTGTTGATAGATATGTATTTATTGCCATTATATTGCTCATAGTTTTGACCTTCCTCTTTTTCTTTTTCTTTTTCTTATTTAAGTACCTTTAACATTTCATATAATAATGGTTTGATGATAATGAACTCCTTTAGATTTTTCTTGTCTGGGAAGCTCTTTATCTGCCCTCAATTCTAAATGATATCTTTGCTAAGTAGAGTAATTTTGATAGTAGGTCTGTGCTTTTCATAACTTTGAATATTTCTTGCCAATCCTTTCTAGCCTACAAAGGGTTTTTTTTTTAGAAAAGATCTGATAGTAATATGGTAACTCCCTTGTACATAACTAACAGCTTTTAAGATTCTCTCTTTATCTTTAAGCTTTAGCATTTTAGTTATAATGTGTCTAGGAGGGGGCGGGCCTCTTTGTGTCCATCTTGTTTGGGACTCTCTATGATTCCGGGACTGGCATGTCTATTTCCTTCACCAAATTAGGGAAGTTTTATTTCACTATTTTTCCAAATTAATTTCCAATTTCTTGCTTTTTCTCTTCTCCTTCTGGTACCCCTATGATGTGAATGTTGGAATGCTTGAAATTGTTCCAGAGCCTCTTGCACTATTCTCATTTTCTTTTGAATTCTTTTTTTTTTTCTTGTTCTGATTGGTTGTGTTCTGCTTCCTTATGTTCTGAATCATTGATTTGATTCTTGGCTTTATCCACTCTACTGTTTTTTCCCTATAAATTATTCTTTATTTCAGTTAGTATATCCTTCATTTCTGACTGGATCTTTTTTATGCTATTGAAGTCTTCGCTAAGTTCTTTCAGCATCCTTATAAACAGTGTTTTGAACTCTGCATCTAATAGGTTGCTACTATCTCTACTTTGTTTTGTTCTTCATCTGAAGGTTTCATTTGTTCTTTCATTTGGGTCATATTTCTTTGTCTCCTCATTTTGGCAGGCTCCCTGTGTTTATTTCCATGTATTAGATAGAGCTGCCATGACTCCATGTCTTGGTAGTGTAGTTTAATATAGCAGGTGTTCTTTAGAGTCCAGTGGCACAGCCTCCCCTATCACCCAAGTTGGCTACTCAAGCTGCGCCTTTCATGTGGGTTGAGTACACCCTCCTCTTACAGTTGAGCTTTGGTTGCTGTAGGCAGGTAAATGGGAGTGATTTACCCAGGCCAGTAAGCTGCAGTGATGGGCTGTGACCACTGACCATCAACCTCCACCCTCCATGGAAGTTCAGCTGTGCAGGAGCAGAGTAGAAGTGCTCCACATAGTTTGTAGCTGTTAAAGACCCTGCAGTTTCTCAGGTGGTGCAAGCCAAGTTCAACTCCCACCCGTGTTTGGCCTATGGCCACCCTACCTTAGCTATAAAGTAATATGAGTGGCTCCTACTTGTGCTGGGTTTGGAGATTCCCAGGCAAAGCCAAGCTGTGAATCTAGGCTGGTTGCTGCTAGTGTTGGGTCTGGGATCACTCGGCAAGAAGTATGGATGCTGGGGGCTTATTGAAGCCAGCTGTCATTTTTGGAAAGGACTTAGGAAGTTGTGGAGCATAAGCCACGATCAGTTACTCATATAGAAAAGCCACTGTTAACAGCTGCCAGTTGGGTGGGAAGGAGCCTCAGAGGATCTCCCCAGTGGGGCAAACAATGTTAGCCAGGTTGAAGGAGTCTCAGATATGGCACCCACCTGCATGCTGTGTGGCTCTGTGGGGGACATTTCAGAAAAAGGACATTGTCCTCTATCTGCTTTCCTGTCTGGGACAATTTTGTCCCCTAGTACTTGCCTTGATACCAGATAGTTCTGTTCCTCTCATATGCCACTGGTGCTTTCAAGTTGTTGTTTGGTGCTAGAACTCAGAGGTGGGAGTCTAGGTTCACGTGTCGGTTCTTTAAGAAGAACTGCTTAGAACTCCAGCAGTTCTTCCATGGACTCAATCCCTACTGGTTTTTGCAGCCAGAAGTTGTGGGAACTTATTTTCCTGGCACTGGGACCCTAGGCTTTGGTCCTTGGTGTGGCTGGAACTCCTTGCTCCTGAAATACCTCTCCTGAATTTTTATCTACCACATCTGGATGTGGGACCACTCTATTCCACATATCTACCCCTCCTACCAGTCTGGAAGGATGTTCCTCATTCTCCATTACTGCTCCACTTCCTCTATTATTCTTCACATGTTAGTGTTTCATGCTTAGCCCTTAATAAACTCATCTTCCACAGCAATATCTTAACCACTTGCTGGACAGTAGCTCCAGTAAGCTGTAAAACATTAGCTCCTCAAGCTTTCCATTGGCAAGTAGCCCCATTCTTTCTCTCTCCACTAACTAAAACTCTACTTAGTTTTCTCAAGACAGTTAAAACACTATGAAACCCATCTCCTTTATTTAAATTACCAACCTTGCCTTGTACTCCAATAGCAAAGAAAAATGTCATTTGCTATCAGGGTACAAAAAAGCCATATCTCAAATAGCGGTTGACTGTGGGCTCAAGAGTTAAAATGCCTTGCTTTTAATTCTGCCTCAGCTTCCTCATTTGTAAAATGGAAATAATAACAATACTGATCACCTATAGTGACATAAAGGTTAAAAGAGTTAAGGTACATAAAACATTTAGAACAGTACCAAGAACAGTTACTTCTCAATAAATGTTAACTATAAGAGTTATTGTAACATGTTACCATACTGCATTAAAATTATTTATTTACTTATCCAACTCTGTTATTAGGCTATTAAACCCTTGAAGATGGGAACAGGTGCCATACAAGATTCTATGTGCAATTCATACCACAGAGCATATAACAGGCATGTAAACTATTGATCAAATAGAGAACTTAGGTGAGAGTAAATGGAGAATGGAATAAAGTGATATTGATCTGGGAGAACACTACAGTTCTTTTTGCCAGTCAAAGGTATGATGCCCCTACAATAAATATTGTGAAACCACTTCAACTAGGAAAAAAGTAAGAGTAAGGGACTTCAACTACCTGGAGAGCTGCAGGAGACCACAAATGCTGACAGCAGGGCATACAGTAAATAATTGACTTGCATGAAACACAGAGGATAATGAAAGAAATGAGAACTACAAATAATAATTCAGACCCACAAGAATGACCATTTGGGGATATAAAAATAGAATTTGGAGTGAATTAAATTTAAGAAAGATATATTTTGTAGCTATTGCAAATTCCCATTTATTATATTTTTTCTCTTCTGTCATCTATCCCTTTCTACCTGTCTTTATCATTAATTTACATGAATGTAACAGCTTTTATTTTTTAATTAATTAATTATTTATGTATTCATTCATTTTTAGAGGGAGAGAGAGAGAAAGGGAGGGAGAAAGGGAGAGAAACATCAATGTGTGCTTGCCTCTCACGTGGCCCCCACTGGGGGATCTGGCCTGCAACTCAGGCATGTGCCCTGACTGGGAATCGAACTGGCGACCCTTTGGTTCACAGCCTGCACTCAATCCACTGAGCTACACCAGCCAGGGCTGAATGTAATATCTTTTAGATTGTTAATCTTAAAGAGGAAACACTGCATTTTCTGCGTTTTGCCTCTCTCACAGCATGTAGTGCAGTCCCTTTCACCTAGGAATCAGTTAATATTTGTTAACTGACTAAATAAAAACAAACCAAAAGGGAAGTATAAACAGAAAAGAAAGGGGCATGTAAATGTTAAATTGCTGGTAAAATTTACAAGATTTAGTGATTTGTATGATATGCTAGTGTGGAATTCTGGCCAAGATGGAAACTTAGGTAGAAACCCTTTGCTTCCTCGCACAACCAGACTGAAGATAACAACCAACCTAAAACAAACAACCAGAAGTGCCAGGAAATCAAACATCCTAGAACTCTGACAACTAAGGAATTAAAGAAAAAGTCAACCAAAACAGCCAGACCAGTAAGAACCCAAGGTGAGGCAGTGGACCACGTGGGCAGAGCTGGCTGAATGAGAAAGCGAGACTCAGAACTGACTGTGGACCAGCAGTTGCTGCAGTGGAAAAACTCCCAGTCTCACATGAGAGTTTGTTAGAAAGTGGGCTAGAGAGAGTAGGTGAGCTGCATTGTTCCCTCTCTGGCCCCTCCCCTGCAGGCAGGGCCAAAGCACAGCAAAGAGGGGTGCCCTGCTTTGGTGAATACCTAAGGCCCCACCCCTTAACAACTTAATAGGTGCACTGGGACAAATAAATATGGCCCAAATGAAAGAACAGAGCAAAACTTCAGAAAAAGAGCTAAGCAATGAGGACATAGCCAACCTATCTGATGTAAAATTTAAAGCCCTGATAATAAAAATGCTCACAGAACTGATTGAGCTTGGTCAAAGAGTGAAAAACTAAATGAAAGATACCCCAAATGAAATAAAGCAAATATTCAGGGTGCCAACAGTGGCAGGAAGGAAACCAGGATTCAAAGCAATGATTTGGAACTAAAGGGAAAAATAAACACCCAACTGGAACAGAACAAAGAAACAACAATTCAAAAAAGTGAAAAGAGGCTGAGGAAACTCTGGAACAACCTGAAATGTTCCAATATTTGAATTATAGGGGTGCCAGAAGGAGAAGAACAATAGCAAGAAATTAAAAACTTATTTGAACAAATAATGAAGGAGAACTTCCCTAATCTGGCAAAGAAAATAGATGTCCAGGAAGTCCAGAAGGCCCAGAGAATCCCAAAGAAGTTGAACCCAAGGAGAAACACACCAAGGCACATCATCATTAAGTTACCCAAGATTAAAGATAATGAGAGAATCCTAAAAACAGCAAGAGTAAAGGAAGGAGTTACCTACAAAGGAGTTCCCATAGGCTATCAGCTGATTTCTCAAAAGAAAACTTGCAGGCAAAAAGGGGCTGGAAAGAAGTATTCAAAGTCATGAAAAGTGAGGACCTACATCCAAGATTACTCTATCCAGCAAATTTTTCATTTAGAATGGAAGGGCAGATAAAGTGCTTCCCAGAGAAGGTCAACTTAAAGAAGTTCATCATCACCAAGCCATGATTATATGAAATTTTAAAGGTATTTCTCTAAGAAAAAGAAGATAAAAAATATGAAAAGTAAAATGACAATAAACTCACAACTATCAACAAATGAACCTAAAAGAAAAGAAAAACAATTAACACAAACACAAGGAAACAACTAGAACAGGAACAAAATCAGAGAAATGGACATCACATGGAGGGATTTCAGTGGAGAACTAGAAAGGCGAAATGAGGGGAAGTACAGGGAAGAAGAAACATAATTAGTAGGCATAAAATAGATGGGGAGAGATAAAAATGGTATTGGAAACAGAGAACTCAAAGAACTTATATGTACAACCCATGGACATGAACCAAGGGGGTAGATGCTGGAGGCTTGGGTGGTGCAGTGTTGAGGGGGGATAAAAGCAGATATACTGGGAAAACTGTAATAACATAATCAATAAGAAATACTTTAAAAAGTAAGATATGCTAGTGTAATAGAAAGGAAACAATTATAGGCCAAAAATTCTAGCCTGGGGGTTAAGAGAAGCTGAGGAATCAGATGTTATTTACAACTAGGTTTCAGAAGCAAGTAAATTAGTATGGTTCAAACTTGCTGATTGGGAGTGTTTGGTGAAATATTCAAATGGAAAAATCTAGGCCATGGCTGACTGGATGATTCCAGAGCCCAGGAAAAGATTCTGGACTAGAGTCAGATGTGACAGTTAGCTACAATGTTCTCCAAAAAAACGTCGAAGGAGGTGGGACTGCTACAAAGAGTATGAAAAGAAACGAGGGAAAGGCTCCAGAAGAACCCTACAGGAGTAGAAAGGAGAGGCACTGAATAAGACTGAGACGAAGCAATGAGATAAGAAGGGAAAGAGTTAGCATCATAAGTGTCACAGAGGGAGCCAAAAGGAGAAAGGAATTTCTTGAAGGAGACTGTGGTCAATTATGTCAAGTGTATGAGGGCCAGAAGAAGCTGAGAAAATGAGAAAAAGCCATTGGCCTTGTCTAGAGCAGGTTTAGGAGCTTCATGGAGACAGGGTAGCCATTGTGAAAAGCTAACACCTCCAAAGGCCTTAAGAAAGAAGATTCAAAAGAAGGTCTCCCATCACCCAGTGAGTGATCATTCCACTACACTGCTTTGCAACATGAACCTTGAGCTTGGCAAAAACAAAAGCAACAGTTTATACCTTTTCTTGTTCTCCCTCCAATTAGTTCTTCTAGCCTGTCTATCATTCCTCATGAAGATACCACACCCCCCTTCCTAACTGATCTGTAATAAATTCTTGCTTTCCACTTGGAAAGTGGCAAGTGGATGTTTTCAAGGTATATTGGGCAGCCTGTCTTCCCTAGCAAACTGACATTCACTTTCCTGTGCCTATACAAGGCTCCAGGGAGCCAAATTCACATGTGAAGAGAGAAATTGGCAGCAACAGCATTGATGGAGAAACAGCTTCTCCTCTTGCTTTCATACAGGCAGAGTCTACACAGCCTAGGTGGGCTACAAGGGAGGACAGAGTAATAATCTGGCAAACTTGGGCAGTGTAAAAACCCAATCCACCCACTTGGGCCTCCAGACAAAGAAAAAACATTTTCCCTGACTCTGCCAAGTTCTCTCCATGCTCTGGGATCTAAGCCTGAGGGATTCATGGATCCCAAATGGTGGCACTGCCAAGTTAGCATGGGATTATTTGAGGCCCCTGCCCAATAAGAACATTGGGCTTGATCCTCCCCACTTTCTGAGTCCTCCAGGGCACTAAGAGACTGGAAAGGAACACTTCCTCTGTGAAGCCACTAAGGGACTGTTTTATGCACTACATTGGTAATGCAGTGTCTTGGGTCTGGAGAATGCAGATTCACTGGCAAAGGATCTAGACACTATGGTGATAGGTGATTTAGCAAAGCATAGCCAGTTATAATGCTACACTTAATTACTTCATTCATTGGCTTCACCTTCTAACTGGCTCCAGCCAGTTCTAGTGGAAAAAGATATTCTCATCAATAGGTTGCTTCCCTTGGATTGCCTCTTCTAGGAACCTGAATCCAGACTTTTAAAGTAAAACAGAAGGATGATTTTTAATATTTTCTCCTATAAAAGGGGCCTGGACTATCAGGCATATAGATTCTTCTCTCTAAGCCCAAGTCACTGGTTAAATAACTGGCAACTCCTTCAGGCCAGGAGGAAACTTGGAGTTTCAGAATCTTATTTAAAATAACTTACCTCCTTAAGTTGCTTTGGCCCTTCTATGTTCTACTACTACAACTGCCCCATGGGAGAATGTGACAGTTCTGTGAGAAAGGCACCCATTTTTAGCATGACCACATCCATTCATGCAGGAGTAAAGGCTTATGGGGTTGCACCCATAAGCAACATAAGCCATAGAAACAGATTATCCCCCAGGATTCACTCTTGTTCTCCTTCTTGTTTTTGTCTGCTAATAACAACAACATTGAAGGCAATCTGAGAAATTTTCCTCTTTCAAAGCTGACACAAACCTTGGCAGGCCACTGATGTATTCAGCAGCTACCTAGTCAGTGATGCAAAATGGTCTCTGGGTTCAAGGCTCTATGATACATTATAATATAACTTGGCTGGAACTTCTCTCTCTGTTAAGGAGAACAAACACATTTTTAAATGACTTGAAGAAGAGGTCATGCTATTACTTATGAAGGGTAAATTCAAAGAAGGTCAGAAAGGAAACCCAGTTCAGATAAGCCCCTGGAAAGTATATATGCTCTTTCAAATCGAATCCTATTTTTGAGATCTCTCTTCACTTCCAGAGCAGGAAACTTGGCTGCCATCTGACAGATTGATAGGAGATTTCAGACAACTGCTGAATCTCTTGGTGCCCACCCCAGTAACTCAATCTGTAGAGTATGGAAAATGCTACCTACCTCACTACGACAGTCACTGAAAAGTTGTTATTTCTGCTGCTATTGTTGTGGTTGTTTGTTTCTCAAAGGCTAGAATCTAACCAATTTCAGAGAGCTATGAGATAGCTGGGTAACATGAATCTTCTTCCTAAGCATGTTACAAAGATGCCTGTTTGCTTAAAACTGTCATCTTTTGATTCCTCCCCCTCGTCTGTTTTATACACAGGTTCATGTCCACAAAATAACTAACTTAAGTTATTTACTAAGGAGCTCAAGTTCCTAATTCTCAAAACCAATCAGGCAGTATATTTAGAGAGAAGGCAAATATGCTTTAGATATCCTTAGCCAAATCCTTCCAAAATAGTGCTTAGTATTTGATTCTACTTGGATTCTACCCTTTCCTAATTAAACTCGGCTAGAGCAGGATTGTGAAAATTGTATAATGACATTAAAAAAAAACAGTCTCACTTCTGACAAGCTCTGAGTACATTGTTAGATATTGTGACTAAAAAGTCCACATTTTTCTCCTGTGTTCATATATTTTTGCACACGTGCTTTAGGTTGAGTAAGCTTCCACGTCTAGGTCATAGCAATCCTCACTGGTGTTCATTGGTAGAAACCAAGTGCGCAGATGAGAGCCAGGCTTATCCCACTCTATGAACAGTCTCATAGTCCTCAGAGCAAGTCTTGGCTGTACATCCTTCAGCTTCTGCACCAAGTTTCTTTTGCTTGAGAAAGAGTCACAGTCCATCTACTGTGAAAATACACAAATACAAAACCATCCCCCGTTTCATTAGGAATTAGTCCCCACCAGGATACAGCAGCCCTTTCACCTTTCAGTTGAGAAATGAATGTTGTAATTGTAGACTGAGCTCCTGAGTGAGGCCTTTCCCCAGCAATGAATGGAGTCAACCTTGGCTCCAGGAAGCCACTGGGCCAGAAGTATCCCAGTAAGTTCTGTACACAACACAAAAACAATATATGCCAATTCTTAACCTACCTTCTGTTATGCTGTTTTTCCTCCCCATTGGGTGAGTTTTGGCAGTAAGAAGTAAAGGCTTGAGTATGGTGAGATCACTAACCACTTCCAAATATTCAACACATCTGTACCAGCCCATGGCCACTAAATTTGTCTCACTGCATCATAGCCAGTATTTCCAAAGTTAGTTTATGAAAAATCCTAAACAATCAGGCTGATTTTATGAGGTCTTGTATTGCTTTTTTAAAAAAATAATGATTAGGTATTATTAATTCTGTAACTAGAAAAAATTTAGATGCTATGACACTGTAAATGACTTTCTTCCAGGTATGGGTATGATTAAAGAGAGTAAAGGAGAGCAAAATTTAAAACTGAGTCTCATTGTGTCTGTGTAAGATTTCTCTGGAAGTATCTCAAGACCTTCATGACCATGGTTATCTCTGGGAAGAGAACTGGGTGCTAGGGAGAGAGATATCACTAAAGTGCCCACCATCAGTGGAGCAGGAGGAAGAGGAGGAAGGTAGTATAGTTTTCAGAGAGATGCAATTTTATTTTACATGGAAACAAAGACACTTCTAATTTAAAACATCAGCAAAACTCCTCCCATTGCATTTTTTTAAAATCAATCTACTAAGATGGCTATCTTTCTCATTTTATCTTGAGAAAGATAAACTCTAGTAGTCTGGAATACTGTCTCATCAACCTATTTTGTTCTCTCTCTTTCCAACGTGCTCTTTAACAGTCTCTTCTTTCCCTGTTGGACTTATCCATAGAAAATACACAAGGTCTCTCATTTATAATGTTGGTTATTTAAATGTGATCTTTTCTTTCTTCACTCCAGGCACTTTAAGTAGGTATTGTTCCACAACTTTCTCAGTCCTTCTTAGGGTTTTATTTATTTAATGTATCTATCTTTTATTTCCTCTGTAATAATAATTATTGAGTACTGACTATATTTTCTCTTTAATTTTGTTTATTAAGTGCCTAAGTACTTCGTGTATAGTATTTCATTTACCTTCAGAATAACTTTATAAAGTACTATTATTATCTCCATTTTGAAAATTAGAATGTCAAATATTAGGCAGATGAAGTACCTTGCCCTTCTCCTCACAGCAACCCAGCAAGAATCCATATGCTCAGGTTGTAAAAGTGTTATTTTTTCTCAACTCTTAATATTTTTATTCAAATTCTTTTTTTTCAAATTTCTGCTCATTATCTAATGCCCTTAAATGATTCACCTTTTCTTGTTTTCTTCAATATTCCATTGTCTCTGTGGCACCATCTTTAATTTTCTTTGCTCAGGCCCAAAACACAATTAGGGAATTATTTTCAGGGCCTCCTTTCCTGCCTCTCAGAGTCGTAGGAGAGCACAGCTACGGTAACAATCACCCTGGCTCCATACTCTTTGGGATAGGGTAATTTCCTGCTTATTTACAGCTAGGACACTTAGTGACATGCTCATCCTTGTCTGTGCTTGAAAATAGTACTTGTCCTTAAAGTTAGGTGGCTTGTTATCAACTATTTTCATAAGGTAACAAGAAGAGAAGAATTATATTTGACTATACATTAGGGTCTAGCTGGTGTTGTAAGTTAATAGAATAGAAACTTTTTCAATGAAATGTAACTTTTATACTTGAGAGAAATGCAAAAAAATCCTATTATGAACAAATGCTTCTATTTTTAATTCCGAAATATGAAGCTTGGCAAAAAAATATTACGCGTAAAACAGCATCATGTTATTGAGTGGCTCTTGTTCTATTCTCATCATTATACTTGTGTGGGGGTTGTTATTATTATCCTCATATCACTATTATTATTACATAATGGGGAGAGGAAATTGAAATAAAAATATTAAGACCCTAAAAATAAAACCTATTTATTAGGTTTTGCACCTCCAGAATTGTGGATTAAGAAAGAAATCAGTGGGTCCTGGAACAAGAAAAAAACATTTGTAGCTAAAATTAATGTTCAAAAAACTAAGCTGAAAAAAGAAAAACTTTTTATTAAGATAAACAGGCATGTGTATGCAGACGCAAATGCTCTGCCTCCCCTGGGTCAGAAGCTTTGGCACAGCAGAGCCTATGGCAGAGGTGCTCAACTGCGTGACATCACTGCTTTGCAAGTAACAGGTGGAAATGAATTCATTGCATGGGATCTATGACCAGAAATTCATCCCAGCCCCTCTTGCTTGCCCATCCCTTTCATAACAGCAAGCCAATTTTGTATAGCACCACTGTGCTGCTCAGCCTGTGTGTTTAATGCATTCATTAAACAGGAGACTGGAGATGGTTTCGTATGTTTCTCATTATTTAAAAGAACAAGTTAATCTCTTTGGGAGGCAGTAGGGGAACTAAAAACCACACAATTCCCGTAAATAGTTCTTTGCCTGGTCCTCCCTTGTTGACAGGTTTGCTTTCATAATTTTATTGTCATGGCTTTGAAGCAAATTTTAGAGAGGTAGAGTGTGTTGATGAAAGGGTGGGAATGAGGAGAAAGAATGTGAGGCTGAGAAGAACCTAGGGGGTGAGAGAGAGAAATCCAGCCATCTGAAAGACGGCCAGTGTTTTATCAGATCTACCTCCTTCCCTCCTCGAGTGCCTATCGTATCTCACAAACTGCTCCTGAAGAGCCCCCATTTACCCCCTCCCCTAATTAAATGTGCACTTCATTAATGTAAATTGGGGGTTTAATGCTCTTGTTGAAATTCTGAAGAAAGTGCTATGGCCTTGCGAAATGCTTAAGCATCATTGCAAATTAGATTAGGGACCAAGAAAGGCAGTAAAATTAGAATGATAATGGCGGATGTGGCTTCCTGACAGGCATGACTATTCAGGGATCAATGGCATGGAGAATGGTTTCCCGAGCCGAAAGTGAAAGGCAGGGACAAACGTCAGCCTACAGATGTGGCTTTTGGAAGCACTTTCAATTAGTTTAATTTGGTAAATGGTGGGGATTTAGAGGCTCTCGGCCAGTCATACAAGACAAGAATACATTGAAATGTTTTTTCACTTTTTAACATAAAATAGAATTGGCTTTAGATTTGCATTTCTCGAACAAGAAGACGAAGGGGGGCGGGGTTGGGGGGTGGAGAGCGCAGGGAAAGTTTCCAAAGTGTTTCACCAATTCTGCTTTTGAAAATGGAAATGACTTTTATAAGGTTGGACTGATGCCTTCCAAACAGTGGGAAAGGAGAGAGTAAATGTACTCCTTCTGGTTCTTAGGGAGGCCTTAAATTCTGAACAGCCCAATATGTACTGAAACATGTGATCAAAAACTGGGGGTGTTGGGGGAGGGGCTTAAACGCTGAAAGACACTCAAACTCATTCATCATTTCTCACTATTAATATGCTCTTTCTTTTAAAAAATGGATGTTATCTCTCAGTTACAGGACTCCTGCTCTCTCAACTCCCCCCCAAATTTAATCATGTATTTAAGAATATCACGAAAGAGGAATATTCATAATCCTGTCCCACATGTGCTTGAGGTTCTGTTCTGAAAGCGTCAGCGCGCACCTCACTCGGTGGACACTCACTCGGTGGACACTCTGTGGACACTCACTTGGCCTCACTTGGTTCCTGCGAAGTGCTCCTCTTCCTTTTTGTTCCCTCCTGCTAATTCCACCCCACCCCCAAACCACCGGTGTCTTCACTGGAAAATAAATTGGCACTAATCTGGTGACAGGGGAAACCTTTACAGGCAGGTCAGCTTCTGTACAAAGACCTCCTTCAGATTTGCAGATTTTGACTACAGGTCCCTCCTTGTGTTCCCAGAAACCTGTCAAGCTCGAGTTGGACCTCCTCCCTGAAGGCGCCTGAATCTTTCATTAGTGAAGAGGAAGGAGATGATGCGTCAGGAACTACGGTAAATATTACCAAATCCCCAGTGACTCCCAGAGTCTGTTCAACCTCATGAACCCACACAGTGATTCACCTCCCAAATCCATACGTTCCTTTTACAGATTCACCAAACGTTTGCTACTAGACTTTACTTCAAACATTTGGGAAGCTAATACTGCAAGTTGGCAGCAAGCATGCAACAAACAAACCCACACAGAAAGAGGAGGAGTCAGTGCCCAACAGGAAGGACAGTTGTCTCCAGATGTAGTGAAAATAAACCAGGGTAGAGGTAAGCTCATGACACAGTTTGCCTTGTAAATAATTTGGTGTCTAAGATTTCTCAGTTCATCACGAGGATGGTAGAATAGCATTGGTATTATAAGCAAATCCACAATTTATGGGCTTCATAAGGCCCATTTCATGAAGGCTGCTTATCTGATAATGAAGTGTAAAAAGAAAAAAAAACAAGTAAATTATTCCAAGGCAGTCAATACAAATAATAGTAATACCTAATATTTATATACTACTTTGCTGTTTTCTAAAAACTCAGACAAATCTAGTAAATTATGTAATCTATAGCAAAATCTTCTGAGGTAGAAAAGAAATTAATAGTTCTTCCTATTTTATAAATGAGAAAAATAAGGTTTAGGGGTGATGTGTTACTTTCCCAAAGGCACAATAAATGGCAGAGGGGGGAGTATACAAAAGTCTTCTTTTTTTAAAAAATGTATTTATTATTTTAAAAAATTTTATTTTAATTGTTGTTCAAATACAGTTTTCTTTTACTCCCATCTCAGCCCATCCACCCATCCCTCCACAGCTCCTTCCCATTTCCACCCTGCCTAGTTTTTGGCCATGTATGCTTTATATTTGTTTCTATATACCCTACCACCTTTCACCTGAAATTCCCTCCTCATCCTCTCTGGTCACTGTCAGCCTGTTCTCTATTTCAGTGTCTTTGGTTATATTTTACTTGTTTGTTTCCTTTGTTGTTTAGGTTACTGTTAAAGGTGAGATAATATGATATTTGTCTTTCACCACCTGGCTTACTTCACTCAGCATAATGCTTTCCAGTTCCATCCATGATGTTGCAAAGGGTAGTAGCTCCTCCTTTCTGCTGCATAGAATTCCATTGTGTAAATGTACCATAGTTTTTTGATCCACTCATTTACTGATGGGCACTTAGGCTGCTTCCAGCACTTGGCTATTATAAATTATGCTGCTATGAATGTTGGGGTGCATAGGTTCTTTTGGACTGGTGTTTCAGGGTTCTTAGGATATAATCCCAGCAGTGGAATTGCTGGGTCAAAAGGCAGATCCATTTTTAGTTTTCTTAGAAAATTCCATACTGTTTTCCATAGTGGTTGTACCAGTCTGCAATCCCACCAACAGTGAACTAGAGTCCCCTTTTCTCCACATACTCTACAACACGTTTGTTACTTTGTTTATGTTGGCTATTCTGACTGATGTGCAGTGGTATCTCATTGTGGTTTTAATTTCCATCTCTCTAATAGTTAGTAATATTGAGCATCTTTTCATGTGTCTCTACATCCTCTGTATGTCCTCCTTGGAGAAGTGTCTGTTCAAGTCCTTTGCCCATTTTTTAATTGGGATCCTCGTCTTCTTTGAGTGAAGTTGAGTGAGTTCTTTGTATATTTTGGAAATTAAACATTTGTCTGAGGTATCATTGGCAAATATGTTTTCCCAAGCTGTTGCTTCTCTTTTTATCTTGATACTGTTTTCCTTAGCCATGCAGAAGCTTTTGATTTTGATGACATCTCATTTGCTTATTCTTTCCTTTATGTCCACTGCTCTAGAGGACAAATCAGTAAAAATGTTGCTAGGTGAGATATCTGAGATTTTCCTATGTTCTCCTCTAGGACTTTAATGGTGCCATGGTTTATCTTTAAATCTTTTATCCACCTTGAATCTATTTTTGTGTATGGTGTAAGTTGGTGATCATTTTTTTGCATGTAGCTGTCCAGCTCTCCCAACACCATTTGTTAAAGAGGCTATTTTTACTCCATTTGTTAAAGAGGCTATTTTATTTTATGCTGCTAACCCCTTTGTTGAATATTAATTGACCATAGAGACTTGGGTTTATTTCTGGGATCTCTGTTCTGTTCCACTGGTCTATATACCTGTTTTTATGCCAGTACCATGCTGTTTTGATTACAGTGGCCTTGTAATACAGTTTGATATCAGGTATTGTGATCCCTCCTACTTTGCTCTTCTTTCTCAAAATTTCAGCTGCTATTCGGGGTCATTTGTGGTTCCATATAAATTTTTGAAGTATTTGTTCTATGTCTGTGAAATATGCCATTGGTACTTTAATAGGTATTGCATTGAATCTGTAAATTGCTTTGGGTGGTATGGACATTTTGATGATGTTAATTCTTCTGATCCATGAACATGGTATATGCTTCCATTTGTTTGTGTCCTCTTTGATTTCTTTCTTCAGTGTTGTGTAGTTTTCTGAATACAGGTTTTTTACCTCTTTGGTTAGTTTTATTCCTAGGTATTTTATTTTTCTTTTTGCTATATCAAATGAGATTTTTTTCTTGATTTCTGCTTCTGCTGTTTCATTGTTGGTATGCAAAAATGCCTTTGATTTCTGGATATTGATTTTGTATCCTGCTAGTTTTGCCAAATTCATTTATTAGGTCAAACAGTTTTTTGGCAGAGTCTATAGGATTTTCTGTGTACACTATCATGTCATCTGCAAACCATGACAGCTTTGTTTCCTCCTTTCCGATTTGGATGCCTTTTATTTCCTTTTCTTGTCTGATCATTGTGGCTAAAACTGCCAATACTGTATTGAATAGAAGTGGTGAAAGTGAACACCTTGTCTTGTTCCTGATCTTAGTGGAAAAGCTTTTAGTTTTTGCCCGTTGAGTATGATGTTAGCTGTGGGTCTCTCATATATGGCCTTTATTATGTTGAGGAATGCTCCCTCTGTTCCCACTTTGCTGAGTGTTTTTGTCATAAATGAGTGCTGTACCTTATCGAATGCTTTTTCCACATCTAGTGATATGATCATGTATTTTTTGTCTGTGCTTTTGTTTATGTGATGTATTACATTTACTAATTTGTGAATATTAAACCATCCGTGAATCCCTGGTATGAATCCCACTTGATTATGTTGTATAATCTTTTTAACGCATTGCTGGGTGTGGTTTTCCAATATTTTAGCATCTGTGTTCATCTGCAATATTGGCCTGAAGTTTTCTTTCTTTGTTGTGTCTTTATCTGGTTTGGGGATTAGAATGATGCTGGCTTCATAACAAGAGTTTGGGAGTCCTCCATCATTTTGGATTTTTTGGAATAGTCTGTGAAGTATAAGGGTTAGCTCTTCCTTAAATGCTTTGTAGAATTCTCCTATGAAACCATCTGATCTAGAGCTCTTGTGTGTCAGGAGTTTTTTGATTACTGCTTCAATTTCATCTGCTGCTATTGGTCTGTTCAGGCTTTCTGCTTCTTCTTCATTGAGTTTTGGAAGATTATATTTTTCTAGAAATTTGTCCATTTCACCTAGGTTTTCAAATTTCTTGGCATACAGTCCTTCATAGTAATTTCTTACAATCCTTTCTATTTCTGTGGTGTCAATTGTAATCTCTCCTGTTACATTTCTGATTGTGTTTATTTGGGTCCTCTCTCTTCTTTTTTTTCTTTTTTAAGATTTTATTTATTTATTTATCTTTAGAGGGGAAGGAGATGGAGAGAAACATCAATGTATGGTTGCCTTTCGTGGGTCCCCTGCTGGGAGTTGGCCTGCAGGGAACCAGCCTGCAACCCAGGCATGTGCCCTGACTGGGAATCGAACCACGATCCTCTGGTTTGCGGCCCACACTCATTCCACTGAGCTACGCCAGCCAGGGTGGGTCCTCTCTCTTCTTGATGAGCCTACTTAAAGGCTTGTCTATTTTGTTTATCTTTTTAAAAAACAAGGTTCTAAATTCATTGATCCTTAGAATTGTGCTTTTAGCCTCTATGTCATCTAATTCTGCTCTAACTTTGTTTATTTCCTCCTTCTACTTGCTCTGGGCTGTCTTTGTTGTTGTTCCTCAAGTTCTTGTAGGTGTAGGGTTAGGTTGTTTGTTTGAAATGTTTCTATCTTTTTTAGATATGCCTGTATTGCTATGAACTTCCCTCTCAGCACTGCTTTCACTGTGTCCCATAAGTTTTGGGTTGTTATGAGTTCATTTTCATTTGTTTCCAGAAACTTTTTAAAAATATTTTATTTATTTTTTTTAAATTTTTTTAATTTTTTTTTATTTTTAGAGGGGAGGGGAAGGAGAATCAGTGGTAGAGAAACATCAATGTGTGGTTGCCTCTCATGGTTCCCCCAGTGGGGACCTGGCCTGCAACCCAGGCATGTGACCTGACTGGGGATCGAACTTGCAACTACTTGCTTCACAGGCCTGGGCTCAGTCCACTGAGCTATACCAGCCAGGGCATGTTTCCAGAAACTTTTTTATTTCTTCTCTAATTTCACTATTGACCCATTTGTTGTGTAATAGCATGGTATTCAATCTCCATGATTTTGAGTGTTTTGGTTCTTTTCCCTCGGGGCTAGTTTCCAGTGTCAGTCCCTTGTGGTCAGAGAAAATGCTTGGTATGGTTTAAATTTTCTTGAATTTGTTGAGGTTTGTTTTGTGCCATGTCATGTGGTCTGTTTTTGAAAATGTTCCATGTGCATTTGAAAAGAATGTGTATTTAGCTTCTTTGGGAACGGCTTTATATATATCAGTTAAGTTCATTTCACGTAGGGCATTGTTCAGTGTCACAATATCTTGGTTGATATTTTGTTTGGAAGATCTGCCCACTTTTGATTGTAGGTGTTAAAATCTCCTACTGTAATTGTGTTGCTGTCAATATCTTTCCTGAAGTCCTCCAAGATTTTATGTATTTGGGTTCTCCTACATTGGGTGCATATATATTTACAATGTTTATGTCTTCTTAGTGGATTCCTCCCTTGAGTATTATGAAGTGACCTTTTGGTTTTCTCTTAATGGTCCTTTTTTGAAGTCTATTCTGTTTGATATGAGTATTGCTACCCTGGCTTTTTTTTCCCTGTCCACTTGCTTGCAAAATTTGTTTCCAGCCCTTCACTTTCAGTGTGTGTAGATCTTTTGTCCTGAGGTGGTTCTCTTGTTGGCAGCATATGTGTCGATCATGCTTTATTATCCACTCATTTATTCTATACAAAAGTCTTTTTTTAATAACTTCAATGTTGCAAAACTGATAGATGATTATTAAGGAAAATATTTCACATAATACAGAAATATATACAGAAGAAATGAAAACACATACCAATGATTACCAGAAATATTTTGCAAACATATTTTGATATATATTTCTTTTTATTGAGAGGTAAAAGTAATAATGATAATAATAACAGCTAACACATATTAAGTTCTTATGAACCAGGCACTGTCCTTGGATATTGAATATTTGTATTTACTCCTTACAACAACTCTTTGAGGTTAACAAATGATCTGAGGTAACTTACAAACAAAGAAAATGAGGCTGGGAGAAGTTAAGTAATTTGTCTAAATGCACACAGCTATGAATATTAATTAAAAAATATGATCATAATGATCTAAGTAGGTCCTTGCTTTTTCACACAATATATTATGAACACCTTTCCATGTATCTACCTCATCATGTTTCACAGCTACATGTATTTCACTATATGCAAGTACCATAATGGAATTAATAAATTTCTACTGATGGACTTTAGGTTGCTTTTAATTTTTTTTGTAATCACTGCTGTGATGAAAAAGCATGAGCACAGTTTCTTTCATGGTAAGCCAAGAATCTCATTAGAATTAATTTCAAACATAATATTTAGAGCAAAACTGAGGTTTTCTGACTCCTGATTACACATGCTTGCCTTCACTCCACTCCCTCTCATGTAGCCTCCATAATGGATAGCATACATGTAGGCAAAAGTAAGTTTACGGTTGTGAGGACACAAAACACAGAGTTTATTCTTGTATTATTATTATTTATTAATTATTGCATTATTTTCCATATGAACAACTGTAAACCTACTTTTCCCCTACCCTTTATAAATGCAATAGCTGTTGGCTGGAGGTTTTTAAATTTTTCACAGAGCTGGTAAAGTGTGTTCCCAATTTGTGATTATCACTTCATAAAAACACATCTCTAGGATGCTTCTGCCTCTCTAGGCACTCAGAGAATTGTCTGTAAGTGCAGTCCAGACCCCCAAACAGCAATGGATGACAGTGCAATGAGATGAGAGAGAACTGTCATTTCCTTTTTTCTTGTCACTCCCCAAACACTTGACTGGACACCAAGGAAACATGTCCAATATGATAGAATCTACACCCTCAAGAAAGGCAGACACACAGGAGACACAGAAAATAAAAAAGGTAAGTACAAAGGAGTGCGGTAAATTCTATGCTATAAATATTCACAGGATTCTTACATGGCAACCTAGTTGTGCACACAGCCCAGACTGGTGAAATCAAAGAAGGCCTTCCCAGCAGAGGAGATATCTGGGACATGCCGAAGGATGCCAAGGCAAGAGAGCATGAACTGCAGGCAAAAGTTCTTGTTTGGGAGCATTCTCCATACAGCAGTCTTCTCTAGACCCTATGACCACTCTTCTTCCTGACCCCTTCAGGCTAAAGGGTGGGTGATAATGGTTTTCTACCTGCTAACCTCAGGGTACTGGATTATCCTCTTTTCATTTTTCAAAGCCCTGCATAGTCCATTAAACTCTCTTCCAATTATCCAGCTTGAGTGTGAGATGTTTCCTGTCAAGACCCTGACCATTCAATGCATATATACATAAAAGACTAAATTCAGATCAACAGATTTCAGTCTTTCCCACCCTCTGCCTTGACTCTTACCCCAAAGCCTATCTGAGGAGCCAAGAAATCAAATCTTAGCTCCAAAAGAAATGCATAACACCCCAGATTGGCACTGTTCCCTTGTTGGCACTAAGATCTCAACAGAATATTTCTCTTCTGGCACCAGTTAGAGATGTTCAATTCCATTTCACTTTAATTTGCAATAAATGTGCCTAATTTTATTCTTAATTTCCTAAATAGATTGATTTGGCATAGTGACTTTGCCAGCCCAGAGGTTAAATTCCTGATTGAAAATGCTAATATGGAAATCATTTTCTCAAACACTGTTTCTTTGATTATATGAAACTACTCTCATTTAGATAAGATTCAGAAAACTGCAAAGATGGGAGGTTCAGTAGACAAGAACCCAAATGACTCAACAAAATTAAAGGTCTTACCCAACAAGAAACAAATTAATAACATCTTTCCTCTTTTAGAAACTGAATTGCCTGATTGAGGCAACTACTGTTAGCATTGGAAAAGTATTGACTCCTAAGAATGATTCTTTGTATTTTGTGAGACTCTTCCTCCCTTGGCAGTGAAACCACTTTGAGATACAGTCTCAATTTTAGTTATCATGTCCTAGAACGAGATTTTAAAAGGGAAAATGAAAGAACAGCCCTAGAGACAGATAGCAGTTGTTTCCTTATCTGAAACATGAGTGGCACAGACAAGGAAAAAGGAAAATTACTTTTATGAGTTAATTTGTAACTGGTGACATTTATAGCATTTGAATTTATTATCTAGTGTTTAAAAAATAAATCAGTTTATTTTACAGATGAGAAAAGTAACAGTTGGATTCTGTTTAGTAAGAAGATATTGCCCATCTACTATAAATTACAAAATATCCTAGGCATTGCAAAGGATATAAGGTAACTAGGGCATGGTTCCAGACCAGTCAGCTGTTCTGTGGAGGAGACAGAAATATACAGAAACAATGATAGTCTAGCAGGGAATGTGTGAAGTCACAGAACAGAAATGGAAGGAGAAGCATTTCAAGTTAGTGTATCTGAGTTGCATATTAATGGATAAAAATCTAGGAAGGATGCACCAAGTGGGATAACTGTCAGCAAAAGCCTGATAGAGGAACTTAAGGAGGATGTGAGCAACTGGCTTCTGCTCACACTACAGCAGGTGAGGATAAGTAAAGGCTCCCAGTCCCTCCCAATGCGCAGCCAGAAGGACAGCTTACATTTTCCACAAAAGTCCTGTTTGTGATAATTATGCCTTACGTGAGCATGGCATTTTAGTCTTTGAAAGGTCTTCTCAAAAACCTATTTCCTTTAGCTTTACAATAATGTATCCTGCTATATCATTTAAGAAACCAGCTAAGAGAGGACAGCAGACGTGAATGGGTTTTTAAAGGAAACTATCATTTATATATGAGAAAACTGAGGCCTAACAAGGATATATGACATTTAGCTAGAAACAGAGCCAGAAATTTCTGAAATTATTTGCCTCACAAATCTGTCTTCTAGCAAATGCCACCTCAATCTGCATGGAATAATTTAGAAGCATAATGATGTGTACCCTTGTGCTCTGCCTACATGCAGAAATAAGTACATATATACACCTCAAATGTGCATATCTATCCATAACCTAGAAAGATAATAGAAATGATGATCTTATCTTAGCAACTACAAATGACTAGTTGCTAGTCATTTGACCATCTTAGTGTTACCAAGTTTTTTTTGTTTTGTCCTGCTTCTGTTTTGTTTTGGTTTGGTTTGGTTTTGGTCATATATCTACTGTTATTCACCTGGAATTTTCTTACCTGGAGTGTGATTGTGTCTGAGTATAGCTGTACACTGTATAGAAGAAAGGCAACCCTAACCATGGGGCAACTCTGAAGTTTGCCTACTTACTATATTCTCTACCACCATCCAGAGAATATTCTGACAGGAGGGCTATTAAGTGTTTGGAAATGTTGCTTCTATTTTTATTTTTTATTGTTGTTCAAATACAGTTGTCTCCATATTCTCCCCACCACTTGCCCCGACTCTAGCCATCCCCATCTCCCATGCTCAATCCTACCCACTTTTGGCTTTGTCCATGGGTCCTTTATATATGTTCCTTAATGAGCCTTTCATCTTTTCAGCCCCCATTATCCCCTCCCACTTCTCTCCTGACTACTGTCAGTTTCTTCTTTATTTCAATGTGTCTGGTTATATTTTGCTTGCTTGTTTGTTTTGTTAATTAGGTTCCACTTATAGGTGAGATCAAATGTAATTTGACTTTCACTGCCTGGCTTATTTCACTTAGCATAATGCTTTTGAGTCCCATCAATGCTATCGCAAAGGGTAAGAGCTCCTTCTTTCTTTCTGCTGCATAGCACCCATTGTATGAATGTAGCATAGTTTTTTTAATTATTCTTAAAAGAGAAAAATTACATCTTGGCTATTGTAAATAATGCTGCAATGAACATAGGGGTGCATATATCTTTTTGAATTAATGTTTTCATATTATATGGATAACTTCCCATAGTGGAATTGCTGGATCACATGGTAGTTCTATTCTTAATTTTATAAGGACTCTCCATATTGTTTTCCACAGTGGCTGAACCAATTTAATAAAAATTTATAGCAACAGTGTACCAGCATTCCTTTTTCTCTCAAACCTTTCCACTAGTTACTTCTTGCCTTTTTGACGGTAGCCACTTTAACAGGTGTAAAGTAGTATTTCATTATGGTTTTGATTTGCATTTGCAATGAATGAATGAAGACTATGTTATATGTGAAATAACTACTGAAATACTACTCAGCAATAAAAAAGATGAAACTTTGCCATTTGTGACATGGATGGACCTCAAATACATTATGCTAAGTGAAATAAGTTATATGGATAAGATGATGCCATCTTATTTCACAGGTGGAATATTTTTTAAAAAAACATACAAAAGAAAGCAAATTCATAAAGGCAGACAACAGAATGGTGGTTACCATAGAATAACAGGGGCAGATGGAGGGCAAAACAGATAAAGGGGTCAATTGTGTGGTGATGGATGGTAACTAGACTTTTGATGCATAGTAACTAGACTGAATTTTGGTTGTGAGTATGATATACTTTATACAGATATATCAGATTATAATGCTACACACCTAGAACTTACATAATTTTATAAATGTTATCACAATTTAAAAAAGAAACATCAAATGCATATCAGATGATTGATGCTGTAAAGCTGCAAAATTCTATGGAGGGGTAGCTGCTATAGATAAAAGTAGCAGGCAACACTGCTGAAAAGGGACATTTATTCTTGAGTTTCCTGTATGTGATGTGTAATTTTACCGCTCACGCCTCACTACCCCTTCATGAAATGCATGCCCTTCTCACTTGGGCCACGCCCCCAAACCCATACCCTCTGCATCTCTTACCTTTTAGAGAAGCTCCTGCTGTCCCAGCTGGGCCTGGATGATTAGGTGTGGCTCTATGGCTCACTCTCACTTATTCAGCTGTTAAAGCAGCTTAAACCCTCATAAGAACATTAACATTTGGGTGCCAATAACAGATTGACCTTTATTCATAAAGTGCAAATAGTTGGAAGTCGAACAGATTGGTTGCCAACGATCGCCTTTTATGTGCAGTTTAAGGCTTTGATTTCTCTCCCCTTTCTTCCTTTAATCTGACACTGCACACTTGAATACGGTTTGCACTCTAAGTAAACAGGGCCAGGGGAGGCCTCTGCCTTTGTAGCAGTTTGCTGGTAAGAAGGGAAGGAGATGAGACGTTGACTTTAAAAGATTTGCCTTTGGAATTAAACAATTTAAGAATAGATTGGAAACGCTCAAAACTGAATGGAGCTGTTGGAAGAGCTCCGAACTGAACTCAAACAAGAATCTTTTGCATACAACACTACTTATCTAAAATTGGCTATCTAGATGCCAAATGAGAATGTAAGGATTTATATGAACTCTCTTGAAAGTTTACTCCAGACTATACACAAAAGGGAAACTCAGAAACCCACTGAGCCTATGGATTTGAAATGCGACCACACTGCACTGCTTTGTTACCCCTTCTAGCCAGCTGTCAGCATTTTCATTCTTAAGAGTATGAAGGGTGGCTGAATCCTTTAAACAAGTTGTGTTTCTTTAAAATATTCCACAGAAATATCTCTTAAGCATAGGCTTTTAAAGAATCTCTAACATAGCATTCAGTTCTGGATTTTTTTTCTGGTTTATCTTGACAATACTTCACTTTCAACAGCACAGCCTACACTTTATAACAAATGGAGAGTCTTTATAGCATTTTCATAGATAGCATGTGTAAATGCAAAGCTTTCCAGCAATCAACTGTGCCCATTTAGAAACAATGAAGTCCTTTGTGAGTCAACAGAATGAACACAGGAAATGGAAGCTACTATGCTCTCATGAATAAGGCTTGACTATATGTATAAGGCAATTTTACGTGAGTATTGGTTCTGCGAGAGCTTTTGCATTCCCTTGCAAAACTCCTAAACATATTTTAGCAGCAAAGAAGTATTCTGTTTGATCCAGGCAGTTTAGCATTGTGTTACATATTAACAATTTTGGCTTTAGAATTAGCTAGATCTAGGTTTGTGCCCAGTCCTTATTTGAAACTCATTAGCTGTGTAACTTGTCTCAAAGAAACAAGAAACTTCTTTTGAGGCAAGAAACTTGTCTCAAAGCCTCATTTTCTGCTCTGAAATTTATGGGCCACTATAGGTATCAGTCTCAGAAGGATGAGCATCCCAATGAGGCACTTAACACAGCTCCTTGACCCTTAGTGAGTATTCAGTCAAACTTAATTATTGTTATTTTTAATTTTAGATAGTGTTGATGCCACACATAGGTCTGTATGGAGAACATGACAAAAAGAAACAAAGTGCTTAACAACAGACCCAACCCTCATTTAACCACAATAAATAGAAATTGCTATTATTATTGTTAAGACTTTACATTTTCTTTTGCATGAACTGTTTCATTGTCTCAAACTACGTTACAGTTATCTTCAGGCATAAAACAGGTCTTCCACTTTTTTGCACCTCTTGATGCTTTGATGCAGTATTTGATGCTGGGTGCATGCTTAATAAGCGACTTTTTGGTTACCTGTTTCTTCTCCTTTTTTGGAAAACACCTGCTTCCACACAAAAAAAGATTGGCATTATCTTTCACTCCTTTTTCTTTAATCCATCTATTTAACCTATTACTGAGTCCAGTCATTTTTGCTTCAGAAAATGAGCTATCTCAGTCTCCATTCATATTGTCACCAGCTAACTCAGATATGCAACATCCTTCTAATGGAGAATGTGTCCTTACAACCACTGTCCACCTGCTTCCAGACATCCTGCATACAAACCAGTGCTACGCAAATATTCCCCAAACTTCTGTCATGTCCCTTCCCAGGAATTCATTCTGTGGCCTCCCTCCTCTTCCAGATGGCCACTAACAGTGATGTGGAAAGTGGCATAGTTGGAAAGAATTTAAGAAAAAAATAAGAATATTATTTACAGTGCTTTGATTCAAAGTTGTTTTTTTCCCCTGAACTTACAGTGCCAGAAGAAGGGCAAAGCCTTACCACATTTGGCAGCTGGTTAGCCATCTTGCCAGCACGTACCTCATTTCAGCCTATGAGAGGGACAGTTTTACAACTCAAATAAGCAAAGATGATGATGATATAATAAAATAAAATTTGATGCAAAATGAGCACTTTTTCAAACAAGACATACAAACAACCAACAGATAGATACATGGAAAAGTGCTAACATCACCAGTCATCAGGGAAATGCACATCAAAACTATCATGAGATATCACCTCACACCTGTTAGAATGCCTATTATCCAAAAGATAAAAGTGTTGGCGAGAATGTGAAGAAAACACAACCTCTGTGCACTATTGGTGGAATCTAAAGTGGTGGAGACATTATGAAAAAGAGTATGAAATTTCCTCAAAAAATTGAAAATGAACTACCATATGATCTAGCAATATCACTTTCAGGTATATATCTGAATGAAATGAAATCACTATATTAAAGAGATATCTGCTGCAATGCATTGCAGCAACTGATATTTACGAGTGCCAAAACATACAGATAATCTGTGTGTCCATCAATTGATGAATCAATAAAGAAAATGTGATATATATGTATATTATGTGTGTATATACACATACACACACAATGGAACATTATTTAGGCATGAGAAGGAGAAAATCCTACCATTTGCAACAACCTAGATGTACCTGTAGGGTATTATACTAAGTGAAAGAAGTCAGGCAGACTTCTGTACAACAAATGCTGTATGATCTCACATGTGGAATCTAAAATGCTGAACTCATAGAAATAGAGAGTAAACTGGTAGTTGCCTGGGACTGGAGGGATGAGAGAAATGAGCAAATATTGGCAAAGGGTACAAATTTCCAGCTATACAATGAATAAGTTCTGGGAATCTAATATACGGCATGATGACTAGAATTAACAACACTGAATTCTATACTTACAATTTAGAGAGTAAAACTTAAATGTTCTCACCACCCATACAAAGATATGTGTATATATGGTATATTTTATACATATTTAATATATGTAATTTACATATTATATATTTTATATATGTATATAAAATTATCACATTGCATACCTTAAATCTATGCAATGTTGTATATCAATTATAACTCGATAAATCTAGAAAAAAAGAAGCCATGGATGGGTCAGAGCTACCAATAGTGGACTAAGGCCTTTAAGCCTCAGTTGTTGTCAATGCTGTCCCTATATATACACACACACACATATAAATACAGTCTGTCCAGAAGGTGTCCAGCCATGCACTATGAAAAATAATGACATTTATTGAAGAAGATACAATATACATCAAACATTGTACATAGGACAATGACACCTCAGTCCCCCTCGAAGTAAACATCTTGGGACCTAACACTGTTCCAATCACCATCAGCTGCCCTGTCATATTTTCCTGAATCTCATTGATGATTTGAAATCTCTTCCCTTTCAAAGGTGATTTTAGTTTTAGGAATAACCAGAAGTCACAGGGTTCTAAGTCTGGGCTCCAGGGGGGGCTGAGTCACCTGGGTGATTTGATGTTTCACAAAAAAGCTCTGCAAAAGATGAAATGCATGAGTGGGCGCACTGTCATGCTGAAACTGCCAATCACTAGTTGCCTATGCTGTGACCATTTTTGTCATATTGCATCTCTCAAATGACAAAGAACATTGAGGTATTACTCACTAACTGTTTGCCCTGGAGGGGCATATTTGTGATGGACAACACCTTCTCAATCAAAAAACACAGTTAACATAATTTTTATTTTTCTGTGACTTTGCCACTCATTCTTCAGATGTGGAGAGCCAGAAGACTCTCATTGCATTGTCCCCAAATGCCTTCTGAATCATCTGAATTGTTTCCACAGGGAAATGTTCACACCTAATGCAAAATATGATGCATATTCATTGCTTTACTCAGTCATTTTGAATGCAACAACCACATAGTACGCATGCTCACTCATCAGCATCTACCACCCTCACTGACTACTACAGTGAAGTCATCATTATTCACACATGCACATTCCAATCTACTCTCCTTGGCTGCCAGGTTACATCAATGTCACATAAACTATTCTCATTATATTAACAATGTATTGACTTTATACACACACACATCTGGAGAGTATATATATATATATATATATATATATATATATATTTGGAGAATACATATATACATATATACATATATACATATATACATATATATATATATATATACTCTCCAAAGTTTCAATGGATTACCAATATTTAGCCTGAGAACAATCACAATAACTTTATAACTTTGTTATGGAATCCCAAAACAAAAAGCAAAACTAAGGGAAGGTTGAAAACTACAAACAAACATAAAAAGACACCTAAAAGCAGTGACACAGGAGGCAAAAAGAAAAAATGAAGAATAGATTGAGATGATAAATTTTAGATTCCCAGGACAAGTCTGACTTTTCCAAAATCCTGGTGATAGTCCAAGAGACAAAAGCTAGGGACAAAGAAAAACTATCTGCTCTTTTGGGTCTCATGCCCACCCATCCCCAGATCCAATACTCACCCAAAGTCAGGGCAAAGTGTTTATCTTCTGTGGAAACTCATTTATATTTAATTATTTTTCTCACAGCTTTTCCTTCCATAATCAGAAACTGTAATGCCAACTGGCTCTCAAGCCAAGTCATTTTAATGAGGGAAAGATTTCAAAAAGATTATGGATGGAATTTTAAATGTCTACTGAAATACACACAAAAAATTGTTCATTGTAAAAGAGAAAATGCTCTGAAAAGTATCTTTAAATAAATCCTCAATAACGGAGACTTGGCAGGCCTGGGACTGTTACCCAGCCTTCCCTGGGAGAGTGGGCTTTTTATGGATTCCAATCTAAGTGTTCATGCTGACAGGAGTCCTCAATCTACATAGTGTGGTTCAGTACTCATGAGAGTCTCATTAATTAGTAGCTGATGAGGTACAAAAGGAGTAAATTTTGTTTCAATTTAATGATGACCTTCATTTTAATTCCATTTCCTTTGTGAAAACCTGAAAATTATATGACTATCCCCAAACAATAGGGTTTTTAAAAGCTACTCTAGTTAGGCAAATTGCTTTAACTTCCTTCCCCTTTACTCCATGTAGAGCTGCAGGAACCTAAAGTACTTATGGGAAAAGAACTGACAAGAAAATGTAGGTTTTTGGACTATTAGGGAAATTTTGGCAGAGGATATATAGGAAAAAATAAAAGATTTTGGTTTGCATTTATGGAAGAATAAATCACATAAAAAGTCTGAGGTTGATGAAAGTAAATTGCTAGCTAGCGTCACAAAAACAAAAAGCACTTAGTGTATCTAGGAGACCTTAAATAACCTGGAGATCAGTGCCTGGCAGAGTGTCTTTAAATAAATATCTGTTGAATGAAAGAACAAATGAATGAATTATTTAGATGCCATCTTACTCTCAGTCAACACTAGTATTTTCAGCCATAACGTTTCTAAATTTAGGTAAGCAGTGGATTCAATATACTGCTGGTACTAACAAATGTTGAACAATTCATTGTAAAAATCAGCCATTGGCTGCTCAGCAGGGAACAATCTAGAAGGTATAAGGACAAGTTGAACAGTCAACTGCCTGCTTCACCACCACTATGACTTCTCAGATTGCAGATCCAGCATCCAGAGTTGCCTCTGTAGGCCAGGGAGGAGACTGACTCACTGTAGAAGCTTAAAAGTAATGCAGGTGAAAAACATTACCTTTTGCTCTTTGGACACAGACATTTTAATGAAGTAAAAAGAGTAGTGGTGTTTTCTTTCTTTCAATTTTTAATATCAAGTAATCTGTGCAAAACACTTTTCAGCCTCAGGTCATCCCTGACCCCATCTTTTGGGATAGAGTAAGCCTTAGAGATGGTTGAGGATATCTGCACCACACATTACTTGAAAGCATTTTAAAACTCAAAGTTAAATAATTTGAAAGCTGAATGAAGTGTCCTATTTCCCACAATGACACCTCATTGCCCTGTATACACAAACAGAGACCCCCATGGTACGATTTTTTAAAAAGTATCTTCCTACTGCCTGGTTCAGTTCAAAAGTTAGGGACACAGTTGCATTATAACTAAACATCAGCAAAAAAAAAAATGATTGAAAAATGGGCAGAGGACCTCGATAGACATTTTTCAAAAAGAGATATAAAGACAGTCAATGGGTACATAAAAAGGTGCCCAACATCACTAGTGTTCATGGAAATGCAAATCAGAAGTAAATGAGATATCACCTCTTACATGTTAGAATGAATATTATCAAAAAGATGAGTTAAGTGTTGGTGAGGATGTGGAGAAAAGAGAACCCTGGTGCACTATTGGTGGAAATGTGGATGGATGCAACCACTATGGAAAACAATACAGTAGCTCCTCAAAAAATTAAAAACAGGACTACCATATGATCCAATTTCTGGCTATTTATCAAAAAAACACTAACAAAAAATATATGCACCCCATCTTCACTGCAGCATTATTTACAATAGGACAGGCATGGGAACAACCTAAACTGTCCATCAAAGAATGAATGAATAAATTACTAAGCCATAAAGAAGTAAGAACTCTTGCTATTTGTGACAATATAGACAAAATTTGAAGGCAATGTGTTTAGTGAAATGAGTCAGCCAGAGAAAGACAAATACTGTATTACCTCATTTATATGTAGAACTTTTTGAAAAATTAAAAAAAACAAACAAACTCGTAAATACAGAGAACAGGAAACAGGTTGTGAGTTGCCTGAGGTGAGATGTGGCAGGGATGGGAAGTCTGAAATGGGTGAAGGTGCTCAAAATGTATAAATTTCTAGTTATAAAATACCTAAGTCCTAGGGATATGTGGGGATATAGTGTACAGCATGGTGACTATAGTTAAAATACTGTATTGTATAATTAAAAGTTACTAAGACAATAGATCTTAAAAGTTGCATCTCAGTAAAAAAATTTATAACTTGTATGGTAATGGATGTTAACAAGACTTATTGTGGTAATAATTTCACAGTATATGCAAATATTGAATTATTACGTTGTATACCTGAAACTAATATGTTAACTGTATCACACTTTTTTTATTTTAATTGTATTTTTCCACTCTATTCTTCCATTCTTTTTATTTTTTTTTCATTTTTTAATTTTGTTTACATTTGGGGGATGGAGACTACTGTACTGGAACAATAAAAAATGTATCACACTTTTTAAATTAAATATTGTATTGTCATTTGATTACAGTTGTCCCAATTTTCCCACTTTTGCTCTCCTCCACCCAGCCCACACCCTACTCCCACAGTCAATCCCCACCCTGTTGTCTACATCCATCAGTCATTCAAACATGTTCCTTGACTAGTCCCTTTCCTTTCTTTCCACCCTTAACACTTTTCTCCAACCCCCTAGTCACCCTCAGTCTGCTCCTTGTTTCCATGCCTCTGGTTCTATTTTGCTTGTTTGTTTTGTTCATTAGGTTCCTCTTATAAGTGAGGACATATGGTATTTGTCTTTCTCCACCTGGCTTATTTCATTTAGCTTAATATTCTCCACTTCCATCTATGCTGCCACAAAGGGTAGGAGTTCCTTCTTTCTTTCTGCTGTGTAGTCTTCCATTGTGTAAATGTACCATCGTGTTTTCCACTCATTTACTGATTGACACTTAGGCTGTTTCCAGCACTTGGCTATTGTAAATAACATTGCTATGAACATAGGTGTGCATAGGGTCTTTTGAATTGCTGTTTCAGGATTCTTAGGGTATAATCTCAGCAGCAGAATTGCCAGGTCAAAAGGCAGTTCCATTTTTAGTTTTTTGAGGAAATTCTATATTGTTTTCCACAGTGGCTGCACCAGTCTGCATTCCGACCAGCAGTGCATTAGGATTCCCTTTTCTCCACAACCTTGCCAGCACTTGTTTGTTGATTTGTTTATGATGGCCATTCTCACCACTGTGAAGTGGAATCTCATTGTGGTTTTAATTTGCATCTTTCTGATGGCTAGTGATGCTGAGCATCCTTTCATATGTCTATGAACCATCTGTATGTCCTCCTTGGAGAAGCGTCTATTCAGGTCTATTGCTGATTTTTAATTGGATTGTTTGTCTTCCTGGTGTTGGGTCATATGATTTCTTTATATATTTTGGAGATCAAACCTTCGTCTGAGGTATCATGGACAAATATGTTTTCCCACATAGTTGGTTCCCTTTTCTTTTTTAAAGATTTTATTTATTTATTTTTAGATGCAAGGGAAGAGTGGGAGAAAAAGAGGGAGAGAGACATCAATGTATGGTTGTTTCTCATGCACCCCCTTCTGGGGACTTGGCCTGCAACCCAGGCATGCACCGTGATTGGGAATCTAACCAGCGACCCTTTGGTTTGCAGACCAGCAGGCAATCCACTGAGCCATGCCAGCCAGGGTGGTTCTCTTTTCACTTTCTTTGCAGTTCCCTTAAACCCTCTTCATTCTTTTTTAATCTTTTTCTCATTTTGTTTCTTTGTCTGGGAGTTCTTTTTTTTTACCTTATCCTCTAGCTTGCTGATGATCCTCTGCTTCATCTAGCATGCTTTTAAGTCCTTCTAATGTCTTCATTTCGAATACAGTGATATTGTATTATTCATTTTTTCCTGGCTCTTATTCATGGTTTCTCTGTCCTTTTTCATGCTCATGTAGGTCCAAGTAGGCTCCTTGTAGCTTGCATAGCATTCCTTGTACTTCTCACTGAGCTCTTTGAGCACTCTTATAACCGTTATTTTGAACTTAATGTCTGATAGATTGCTTGCTTCAATTTCATTTAGCACTCTTTCTGAAATTCCTCCTTACCTTTTGATTGTGGGTTCTTTCTCTCCCCATGTTAGGTGACTCTTCTTGTTTGTTTCTGTGTATTAGATTGATCTGCTTTGATATCCTATCTTTATGGTATGACCTTCTGTGGTAGTAAACTTATGGGACTCAGAGGTGCAGTATCCTTAATCTCTTCAGCTGGATGCTCTTGGGATGCCCTTTATGTTATTTATATGGGCTCTCATTGTGATTGGGTTTTGGTTGTTATTGGGTCATTCTTTGGTGAGTTCTCTCAGCTGACTGAGAGTCACACCACCATGTCTTATGTGCTGTTGTACAGTTGCTGCCAGAACAAAACAAAACAAAACTACACTCACATTAATAACCTCCACCCACAACTATAATATCAACCACAAGTGAGTAAATATTAATAAAGATGTAAAAAGATTAAGACTATTATAAGAAAGGAAAAATGAATATGAGATGATTAACTGAAATAAAAATGATTTTAAGACAGTAGGGGTAAAAGAAATGATAAGAGTAGAGAATAGAAACAAGGTGAAGAAAGAAAGGAAATAAATTACAATGTGATTTTTTAAAAGGTGGGGCAAGAAGGCAAAATGGGGTAAGAAAAGAGAAGAGTATAGTATGAGGTTTAACAAAAAAAAAAAACCTTAACAACAGTGAAAAAATTAGGAACCCAATTGGAGAAGAAGATTCACTACAAGAATATCAACAACATATGAGCAAAGATTAATACCAGTGGAATGGAAATAAGAAGGCAAAAAGAAAGAAATAAAACTTTATGAGATATCTAGAAGAAAGAAAAGTGATTTTGAGAGATTAGAGGGAGAAGAAATACTAAGGCTGAGAAATGAAAACTAGGCTAAGATAGGGAAAAAGTAAAATTAAAAAAAATAAGAAAGGATGGAAGGAAGGCAAGATGGAGTAAGAGAGAAGAATGGGAAGATTTGAGATTTGAAATACATATATAGTGAACATCTAGTAATAAAATTGAACAAATGCAACAACCCCCATATCAACAACCAATGAGTGAAGATTGATAAAGATAGAGAGAGAATAAGGATATTTTGTGAATGGGAAAACAAATATGAGGTGACTGATGAAAAGAGAAATGGTTTTGAGAGGCTACAGGGGAGATAAATAATAAGTTTGCAGAATAGAAACAACTTGTAGCCAGAAGTAAAATAAAATACAAAACAAAAATAAGAAGAAAGAAGGTAAAATGGAGTAAGAGAAGGGGGGAGCAAAGTATGATATTCGAAATTAACTAAAATAAAAAAAACTAGTGAAATAATAGGCACAACTTGGGGGAAAAGAAATGAATGTTAGAATGATATGCAGGAGAGAAAATAACACAAATAATGAAGATCATGATGGAATTCATCTCAGCAGACTCTAGTACTTACCATTGTCTTCTCTTTCTGGATCCACTCCTGGTAATGTAAGATAGTGCCCTAGTCTGGCCTTTGGCAGCCTGTTCAAGACTACAAATGATCCACAGTCTATGGCTGTCTCCTTCAGCATCGGCTGGTCCCTAATGTTCTCACCTGCTGGCTTTCTCTCAGCTCCAGGCCCAGGAATGGTTCATTTAATGACCCAAGAGGACTGCCAGTACCTTCTCTACCTGTCTCCAGAGAGAGCCTCTGGCGTGTTCAGGAGGATGGGAACCCTGGGTCATGCCTGGGGGATGTTGTTCAGTATTCAGGGAAGATGGTGGAAGTGTTTCCCCACCCCTTCACCACACAACTTGCTCTATCTAGGATTCTTTCCAATAATGTATGGTTTCTGGTGAATAAGCTGCCCACTTCCTGTGAGGGACCAATTTGAATAAAAGGGGAAGCATTTTCCTGCTTAGCACAGACAGCAGCTCTGTCTGAGCATAGAGGCTAGTTTCAGTGGATCAGGGCTTGAGGAACAGTTTGGTCCCTAGTGTCTGATACAAAGGGCCTTTTCAGAGCATTTAGCTTTCCCCTGCAGATGTGCATGCAGCAAGGGAATCCTGAGCCTGACATCACTGATCTGTAGAACCTAATACTGCAGGTGGGAATTGGGCCCACCTGCCTGTGAGAGGACCTGCCTGGCTGCAGGGAATCTCAAGCAATCAGTTCCTGGCTGTCCAGTCCCCAGCCTGCCACTCTTGCCAGAAACTCAAACCCAAACTCTCCACCCTGCACAGTCCCTGGCTTGCCAGCCATTCTGGGTCAGGTCCCACAGTCTCTTTAGCTTGACTCTATCTCTCTGAGTTCTTTGTAGGCAGACCTGCTGCACAGATGCACTAGCATACAGGAGCACAGGGTCCCTGATGAGTCTTGAGTCTCTCCTCAGCTCCTCTTTAAAAAGAGTTTCTGTACGGCCCCTGCCATGACTCTCATGGAGTGGAGGCCCCTGGGGGGTGGGATGACAGGAGAAAAACACAGCACAGACAGTTTAAAGAAAAGTGAGGTCCAGGTGGGACATTGTCCTCTGATGGAGAGACAATGAGTCCTGAACATGGTCTCTGTATTTATTTTATAGGGGTTGATTAGATAGAGCTCAAGGACATTTTATAAACTTAGAGAGATGCTGCAGGCACGGGCTGTTCCATTCCCAGGCTATCTAACTGATACATATGCTTTCTACAAAAGTTACAGCACATACAGCTGAAGCTTGCGGTTATCTATCTCCTTCTCAACCCCGGCAGGTTCTGGCTGTTGTCAGCTGCTGGCTTGATCCACCTTGCAGGTGCAAGCAGTCAAGTGTGGCCTTGTTAAGCACTCAACCTTGGCTATGACACCAGCCTTCACTGTCCCCCACAGGCCTCTTCACTGCAGCACTGAGTCCTAGAGTGCCTGTTCTCCATGCACCCTACCTCCCCCCAAAACCGAAAGTTTCTCTCAGTCAGGGCTGGTCACAGCCTGCCAAAGCCTCTGACAGTTTTAGATGTAATTTCTCTGTGGCTCTCTCCCTGATGGTGCTGGGAAGTCCTGCAGCAATACTATAATACAGGGTGATGGCAGGATGCTCTTGCTACTTCCTCCAGTGATTCTCAACCTCAGGAGGGTGTGTTCCCACCATGCTCTTTCTGTGGTCAACACTGCCCCCAGAGCTAGCAGCTCCTGAGCTGAACCACAGGCTCCTCAGTCAGCTTCTGTCCCATTCCTGGTTCCCATGGTGCCCAAAGTCAGCGAGGCAATATCTCCTTCCCAAGTAAGTATTGAAGTTCCCAGATCCTGACTCTTGACTGAGTGTAGGGGACTGGTTTGTCTTGGCCTGGCAAATATGACTCAGCTCTGTATGGAAAACCTACAGATGCGAAGTGGTGGGCAGGAGCCAGATCTTCAAACCAAGTTTTCCCATGGGAATCAAGCCTAGAAAATGCATATGGACTGTTATGGCTTGCTCTTGCTAAAACTCCATCACCCTGGTCTAAAACAACAAATGTTCCATATTTGAGTGTCAAATACGGAACAGGCTGACAGGGTCCAGAGTGGAGAGGGGAGAGAATCACAGGGAAAAAGGGGATGGACTCACATGAACAAGTATAAAGGACACATGGACAATAACTAAGGTAGGGGGCAGAAATGGGAGGGAGGTGGGGAGCACTGGGGGGGGGAGGGCTGGGAATATAAGACAGAAAACTGTACTTGAACAAGAATTAAATAAAAATTAAAATAAAAAAAAACAACAAATGTGTATTGTCTATTGTCAAGGTAATTTCCAAAGCCTGTGTAAATTTTCCCAAGGACAGAGCTAATCAGCTCATGGCCATTCCCCTCTGCATGTTATTTTCATTTCCTTCATTGTACCTAAAATGTAGACAATAATATTCTATGTAATAGATTAAAAATCTTTCTCTGATGTAAGACCCAAGGAAAACAATAAAAGCCTGTCTAGGCAAGGGTCGGGGCGCTCCCCTCTTGAGAGAGTGGCCGAGGCACCATAGGCACTCTCCCCTTGAAAGAGTAGTTGTGTCTGTTCCCTTTTTCCACACAGGATTGTTGTCTCCTGTGCATTCCACAACAGGCAGACTCTGCAGGCCGGGGTCTGCAACAACTGAGGGATGCGCAGCTCTGCTGGGGCAGAGGTACAGAGACATGTCTGGTCACCAAGGTGTGGGCACTCCGGAGGCTTCTTCCCAAGGAGGATATTTTATATTCCTTAAAATGGCTCCCTCCCCAAATCTTCACAGCCAGAGGTGCCAGATTGGGCCACAGCAGTGGCAGCTGCTCCACTAGGAGAGCCTGGGCCACCTGCTCCTGAGTGCCCTGTGGGCAGGAAGGCTCTTGCCAACTCTTGCCCATGCCCTGCACACTTGTCCACATACACACTCACTCACACATGCTCTCACTCACACTCTGCTGGGTTTTTGGTGTGAGTGCTCTGTGGTTTAGCTACAAGACTCATCTGGGTCTGGAAGCAAGTGGACAGAGCTTCTAGCTACACGGCAGCAATCTTCCCATTCTCTGTACCTCACTTTAAAAACCAGTCAACATCACGGGGAAGAGTGAGAGAAATCTATCAACTCAAGTGCAAATTACTACAATCCGATTGCTTTCCTCCCTTATGTCTATGTGAAATTTGGGGGGGGGGGTAGTTTTTCATGGATGAGTTCTGAGAAGCCATTCTCAGTAAATAGAATCTGTGTAAGAGACTACATATAAATGTATTGTACCAGTGCACAATAAACTTAACAGAAATTCTACTTCCTAAAAGTATAGAAAATTGAGAAAAATAATAAAAACATATGTGCATATATGTGGCTCTTAAGCTTCTTCTCTTTCATTTTCTTCCATTTAATCTACATACAAGTCTGAAGTAGTATTATCACCACCCACATTTTATAGGTGATAAAAGGAAATTAAACATCTTGTCTAAGAAAAAGGATATCTAAACTTTGAAATCCAGAGAGAAAGCCCAAAGCTCGTGTCTTTTACAATGCTGAAGTCTCTCTGGAAAAGATAACTCTGAAGTGTCTCTGGGAAAGGCATCCCTGTTAATGTGTTTTAAGACTTTGGAAAGTAGCAAAGGTAGTGACAATGACAGAGGTCCAAATATAAGAAGTAAAGAAAAATAAGGATGCTTTTAAATGTAGGAAAGTCCTATCACCTGCTTTTTTTTTTTTTTTACTTTCTATTGAGACTTCCAGAGTAAATGCAGTCAAACCTTATGCCTCTTCCTTCATCTGGACCATTTTTAAGTATATTTTGTTGATTATGATATTTCAGTTGTTCAGTTGTGGGAATATTTCAGATATTCCCACTTTTTCCCTGTTTGCCTCCCTCTGCCCAATCCCCATTTTCCCTCCAGCAATCCACCTTTCTTTGTTCATGTCCTTATTTTATAAGGATCATATGTCTAAGTTCTTTGGCTTCTCCATTTCTTATGCTATCCTTGACATCTGCCTATCTATTTTGTACCTAACAATTATGCTTCTTAATTCCTGCTTCTTTTCTCCTATTGTCCTCCTTTCCCTCCCAGCAGATAACCCTCTATATGATCCCCTCCACTGAATGACCTATTCAGTTCCTGTTCTGATTGTTTGCTTACTTTCTTTTTCAGATTCAATTGTTGATAGATGTGACTTGGTTGGCTTTTTAGTATTCATAGTTTTGATCTTCTTTATCTTAAATAAGACCCTTTATCACTTCAAGTAATAATGATTTGATGACAGTGAATTCCTTTAGTTTTTTTTCTTGTGTCAGAAGCACTTTGTCTATTCTTCCATTCTAAATTATAGCTTTGCTGGATAGAGTAACCTAGATTGTAGGTTCTTACTTTCATCCCTTTGAATACTTACCAGTCTTTTCATGCCTGCAAAGTTTCTTTTCAGAGATCAACTGATAGTCTTATGGGTAATCCTTTGTAGGTAACTTTCTGCTTCTCTCTTGCTGTTTTTAAGATTCTCTCTTTAAATTTTACTCTTGACATTTCAATTATAATGTGTCTCAGTGTGGTCCTCTTTGGGTCCAACTTGTTTGGAATTCTCTGTGCATCCTGGACTTGAATGTCTATTTGCTTCCAAAAATTAAGGAAGTTTTCTCTTTCTTTCTTTCTTTACTGTTCAAATACAGTTATCCAAATACTATCATTCTGCCACCACGTTCCCCTGCCCCACCCATCCCAACTTCCACCCTCAGTCCTACTCCACTTCAGCTTTATTCCTTGGTCCTTTATACAGGTTCCTTGATCACCCTTCCCCTTCTTTCCCTGTTATCTTCCTCCAACCTCCCCTCTAGTTACTGTCAGTTTGTTCTTTATTTCAATATCTCTGGTTATATTTTGCTTGGTTATTTTTTTATTGATTAGATTCCACTTAAAGGTGAGATGGTATGGTATTTCTCTTTTACCACCTGGCTTATTTCACTCAGCATAATGTTTTCCAGTTCCATCCATGCTGTTGCAAAGGGTAGGAGCTCCTTCTCGCTTTCTTCTGCATAGTATTCCATTGTGTAAATGTACCATAGTTTTTTGATCAACTTATTTATGGGTGGACACTTAGGTTGCCTCCAGCACTTGGTTAATGTAAATTGTGCTGCTATGAACATTGGAGTGTATAGGTTCTTTTGAAATGGTGTTTCAGGATTCCAGCAGTCAAATTGCTGGGTCAGAAGGCAGTTTCACCTTTAGATTTTTTAAGAAATCCCATACTGTTTTCCACAGTGGCCGCACCAGTCTGCATTCCTGCCACAATGTACTGTGGTTCTCTTTTCTCCACAGCCTCACCAGCACTTATGTTTGTTGATTTCTTTATGATGTTCAGTCTGACTGGTGTGAACTTGTATCTCATACTAGTTTTAATTTGCATCTCTCTGATAGCGAGCGATGTTGAGCAAACTTTCATATGCCCATGGGCCCTCTCTATGTCCTCCTTGAAGAAGTATCTGTTCAGATCCTTTGCCAAATTTTTAATTGGGTTCTTTGTATTCCTAGAGTGGAATTGTGTGAGTTCTTTATATATTTTAGAGATCAAACCCTTGTCTGAGGTGTCATTGGCAAACACGTTTTCCCAAACAGTTTGTTTCCATTTCATTTTTTTGACATTTTCTTTAGCCATGCAGAAGCTTTTTATTTTGATGAAGCTCCATTTTTTTATTCTTTCCTTTATGACCCTGCCATAGAGGACATATCAGTGAAAACATTATTGCATGAAATATCTGAGATTTTCCTGCCTTTGTTCTTCTCTAGGACTTTTATGGTGTCACAACCTACATGTAAGTCTTTTATTCATCTTAGTTTATTTTTGTGTATCATGTAAGTTGGTGGTGAATTTCATATTTTTCCATGTAGCTATCCAGATCTCAAGATGTGGATAGCTACATAGATATTCTCAAGAATATCCCAGCACTATTCTCCCTTTGTTGAAAAGGCTATTTTGACTCTGTTTTATGGTTCTGCCCCTTTGTCAAATATTAACTGACCATAAAGACCTGGGCTTATTTCTGGGGTCTATATTCTATTGCATTGATCTATGTGTTTGTTCTTATGCCAGTACAAGCCTGTTCTGATTACAGTAGACTTGTGGTATAGGTAATGAGATCCCTCCTACTTGTGTTTTTCTTTCTCAAAATTATTGCAGCTATTTGGGGTCACTTATGATTCCACATAAATTTTTAAAATGTTTGTTCTATATAGTACCAATGAATATGTCATTGGTACTATAAGAGGGATTGCATTGAATCTATAAATTGCTTTTGGTAGTGTGGACATTTTGATGATGTTAATTCTTCTATGCCATGAACACAGTACATGTTTTCAGTTATCTGTATCTTTCTTAATTTCTTTCTTCAGTGTTGTGTAGTTCTCTGAGTACAGGTCTTTTACTTCCTTAGTTAAGTTTATTCCTAAATACTTTATTTTTCTTCTGCTATACGAAATGGGACATCTTTCCTGATTTTCTTTCTGATATTTCATTTTTGGTGTACAATAATGCCTTCAATGTCTGAATATTGACTTTGTATCCTGCTGCTTTGCCAAATTCATTTATTAGGTCAAGTACTTTTTTAGTGGAGCCTATAGGGTTTTCTATGTATACTATCATGCCATCTGCAAAAAAATGAGTTTTACTTCCTCCTTTCCAATTTGGATTCCTTTTATTTATTTTTCTTGTCTGATCACTGTGGCTAAGACTTCCAATACTATGTTGAATGAAATTGGTGAAAGCAGATATCTTTGTCTTGTTCCTGATTTTAGAGGGAAAGCTTTTAGTTTTTATTTGCTGAGTATGATGTTGGCTGTAGGTTTCACATATATGGCTTTTTTATGTTGAGATATGTCCCCTCCCACTTTGCTGAGCATTTATATCATAAATGGGCACTGTACCTTATCAAATGCTTTTTCCACATCTACTGATATGATCATGTGATTTTTGTCTTTTATTTTGTTTATGTGGTATATTGTGTTTATTGATGTGCAATCCCTGAATCGCACTATCCTTGCATCCTTGGGATGAATCCCACTTGATGATGGTGTATGATCTTTTTAATGTGTTGCTGGATGTGGTTTGCCAATATTTTGTTAATGTTTTTAACATCTATGTTCATCGATGATATTGGCCTGTGATATTGGCCTATGTTCGTCGGTGAAGTTGTCTTTCTTTGTTGTGTCTTTATCTGGTTTTGGGATTAGAATTATGTTGGCTTCATAAAAAGAGTTTGGAATCTTCCCTCTCCTTGGATTTTTTTTGGAATAGTCTAAGAGGGATAGGGATTAGGACTTCCTCAAATGTTTTGTAAAATTCCCCTGTGAAACCTTCTGGTCCAGAGCTTTTGTGTGCTGGGAGTATTTTGATTACTGCTTCAATTTCGCCAGCTGTTACTGGTATATTTAGGCTTTCTGCTTTTTCTTCATTCAATTTTGGAAGATTACATTTTTCTAGAAATTTCTCCATTTCACCCACATTTTCAATTTTCTTGGCATACAGTTTTCCATAGCAATTTCTTATAATCCTTTGTATTTCTGTGGAATCAGTTGTAATTTCTTCTCTTTCATGTCCGATTTTATTTATTTGGGTCCTCTCCTTTTTTTTTTCTTGATAAGTCTGGTTAAAAGCTTCTCAATTTTGTTTTTCTTTTCAAAGAACCAGCTCCTGGATTTACTGACCCTTTGCATTGTTATTTTAGTCTCTTAGACTCAATTTAATTCTGCCTAGATCTTCATTATTTCCTTCCCTTCACTCTCTCTGAGTTTTGTTTTGATTCCTCCTGTTCTTGTAGATGTAATGTTATGTTGTTTATTTGAAACGTGTCTCTCTTTTTTAGGTAGGGCTGTATTGCTATGAAGTTCCCTCTCAGGACCACGTTTACTGTGTCCTATAGGTTTTAGACTGTTGTGTGTTCATTTTTATCTGTTTCCAGACACTTCTTAATTTTCTCCTTGATATTATTATTTACCCATTCACTGTTTAATGGAATGCTATTCAGTCTTCATGAGTTTGAATGGTTTTGAGTTTTATTTGAGATTCACTTCTAGTTTCAAGCCCTTGTAGTCCAAGAAAATGCTAGTTATGACTTCAATTTTCTTGAATTTGTTGAGGCTTCTTTTCTGTCTTCTTATGTGGTCTATCTTTGAAAATGCCCCATGTGCATTTGAAAAGAATGTGTATTTTGACTCTTTGGGATGAAAGTTTCTCTAGATATCAGTTATAGCCATTTGATCTAATGCATCATTCAGTTCCATGTTATCCTAGTTGACATTTTTTTGGATGATCTATGCAATGCTGACAGTAAGCTGTTAAAATCCACTGCTATAATTGTGTTGTTGTCTGTAACTTCCTTGAGGCCCTCCAAGATTTTGTTATATATTTGGATATATCCAAATATATATTTCCATATATATATATATATATATATATATATATATATATATATGGAAATGTATTCTTATATATGTTGGATGCATATATGTTAACAATATTTATGTCTTCTTGATGGATTCTTCGCTTGAGTATTATGAAGTGTCTTTCTGTGTCTCGTTTTATGGCCTTTATTTGGAAGTCTCTTTTGTCTGATATAAGTGTTGCTACCCTGGCTTTTTTTTAATGTCTGTTTTCTTGGAATATTTTTTCAACTCTTCACTTTTAGTCTGTGTAGGTCTTTGTTCTGAGGTGGGTCTCTTGTAGGTAGCATATGTCTGGATCATGTGTCCTTATCCATTCAGCTACCCTATGTCTTTTCCCTGGAGCATTTAACCCATTTACATTTAAGGTTATTATTAATAGGTACCTACTCATTGCCATTTTCTCCCTTTGTACCTGTGTTCTCTCTCTTACTCTTTTACTTCACTTCTTAAATCAGTCCCTTTAGCATACATTGTAATAATGATTTGGTGGAGGTGTATTCTCTGAGCCTTGTTTTACCTGGGAAACTCCTTGTTTCACCTTCTATTGTAATTGAGAGTCTTACTGGGTAGAGTAGTTTTGGTTGCAGGCTTTTGCTTTTCATTACTTGAATGTTTCTTGCCATTCCCTTCTGGATTGTGTTTCTGTAGAGAAGTCAGCTGCTAGCCTTATTGGGGCTCCTGTGTATGTTATTTCCTTTTTCTCCCTTACTGCCTTTTGGATTCTCTTTTTCTTGTAATTTTGCCATTTTAATTATGATTTTCTTGGAGTGGGCTTCTTTGGGTTCCTCTTGATTAGGACCCTCTGTGCTTTCTGGGCTTGTGTTATTTTTTTCTCTCATTGAATTAGGGAAGTTTTCCATCATCACTTTTTCAAACAGACTTTCTAACCCTTGCTCCTCTACTATATGTTTTATGTTGTCCAGCAATTCCCTTAATCCCTGCTCATTCTTTTTTAGTTTTTTTCCCTTTTCTTGTTCTTACTGTGAGCTTTTTCTACCTTGTCCTTCTGCCAGCTGATTCAAACCTCTGCTTCACCTAGCCTGCTTTTGATTCCTTTTACTGTGTTGTTCAATTCAGAAATTGTATTTTTCATTTCCTCTTATCTCTTTTTTATTGTTTCTATTCCTTTTGCATGTTGATACAGTTTGCAGTAAGTTCCTCATAGCTTCCCTATAGTTTTTCATAATTCTCACTGAGCTCTTTGAGCTTCCTTATAACCATTGTTTTGAACTCAATATCTGATAGTTTACTTGTCTCTCTTTCATTTTGCATTAATTTTGAATATTCCTCTTTTTCTTTTATCGGGGTTGTTTCTTTGTCTTTCCATTGCTTGTAAGACTCTTCTTGTTAGCCTCTGCTTCTTAAACTGATCTGTTCTGACTCACTGGGTTTGTGGTGTAAACTTCTATGGTAGGAGACCTATGAGATTCAGTGGTTCGCTCTCCTTGATCTCCTGAACTTGAATCTCTTGGAATGCCCTCTATGTCATTTATGTTGGTTCTCTGTATGTAATTGGATTTTGATTGTTGTTGGGTTATTCTTTGGTGTGTCTTTCCCTCCAGCTGGTTGACTGAGATTCATTCTGCCCATCACCTTTTGTATGCTGTTATGCAGGTGCTGACAGAACAAAACCACAAAGCCCAAGAAACAAATCCACACCTGCAAAAATATCCCCCCTCCTCAATCCCACTATCAACAGCAAATGAGCAATATTAATAAGGGTGTAAACTATTAAGACTGTTATATATAAGAAAGAAGAGAAAATATGATATGACCAACTGAAAGAAAAATGATTTTGAGAGGGTGCAGGGAGGAGCACTGATAAGAGCTGGTAGTCAAAAAAAGGCAAAGAGAGAAAGTAAAATTCACATCATGAATAAAAAATGGAATGAAAAAGGTGGAATGGAGTATGAGAAGGAACATGTATAGTATAGTTTTAAATAAAAATTAAAATAAAATAAAATAAATTGAGAGATAGAATGAAAAAGGAAGGAAAAGTAAATAAATAATTAAAATATAGCCAAATTGGAGAAAAATATCTACCACAGCATTATGAACAACAAATGAGTTAAAATTAATATAGGTGGGATGGGAATAAGAGGGAAAAAAAGGAAAGAAATGAAGAGAGAGAGAAAGAAAGAAAAGCTTAAGAGATGTCTAGAGGAATGGGAAGTGATTTTGAGATGATAGAGGAAGAGGGAGTACTAAGAATGAAGAATGAAAACTGGGCCATGACAGGGAAAAATGAAAATTTGAGATAAAAAGAAAAAGAAAACAAAGGACAATAAACAAAAATAAAAGGATAGAGTGAGAGAGAAAAAAGAAAAAATACAGCTACTCCTTCCAATTCCCCAGTAAACCTGTCCCCTCATTTCCTCAAGGAATGGGGCTGACACTGCATGGGGTCATTCCCCCAGAACTGGCTCATGCTCCATCTCATGTTATTACGGACTGCCCGCCTCCAGCATCTTCACTCTCTCTCTTAGTCACTGGCACCAAAGGCTCCATTAATCAGTGGTGGTGATTCCTCTTTCCATGTCTTCCTCTTCCTTCAGTCAAGAGTAGCATCCTTCTCTACCCAGCCACACCTCCCACTCTCACAAGGTAGACAGAGCCGCTGCAGCTAGGGGCGGTAATGGCAACAACTGGGAAACAGCCGGGACCGACTTTGCTCCCACCTTGGGGAAACAAAATGTTACTGCCTTTAAAATGTGAAGCACTATATAGAAATATCAGAGTTTCAGCACAGGTAGAAATGCTTTGCTTCCTTGCACAGCCAAAAGAAGGATAACAACCTATTTAAAAACAATAAACATCCAGAAGTGCCATAAAATCAAACTTCATGGAATTCCAATCATGAAGGAGTTAAAGAAACATTCACCCAGACCAGTAGGAGGGGTGGAGATGGGAGACATAGAGCCAAGCAGAGAAGACCTGTGGCAAGGCAGCAGATCACACTGGTGGGGCACAACTACTTGAAGGGGCAAATAAAGACTCAAAACTAGCTGTAAAGTACTTCAGGGGTTGTGACAATGGGAGAAACTCCCAGTCTCACAGGAAAGTTCCTTGGAAAGTGGGCCTAGAGTGGAGCAAGTGAGTGGTATTGTTCCATCTCTGACCCTTCCCCCACAGACAGCACCATAACACAGCAAACAGGGTTGCTCTACCCTGGTGAATAACTAAGGCTCTACCCCCTTACAACATAACAGGTGCTCTGAGACAAAGAAATATGGCCCAAATAATAGAACAGATCAAAACTCCAGAAAAAGAGCTAAGTGATGAGGAGATCAACAGCCTCTTTGATGCAGAGTATGAAACACTGGTAATCAGGATGCTCATAGAACTGACTGAGCTTGGTTGCAAAATGAAGGAAGAACTAAAGGGTACCCAAAGTGGAATAAAGCAAAATATACAGGAAACCAACAGTGAAGGGAAGGAAACTGGGGCTTAAATCAATGATTAGGAACAAAAGGAAGGAATGAACATCTAACTAGAACAGAATGAAGAAACAAGAATTCAAAAATATGAGGAGAGACTCAGGAGCCTATGGGACAACTTTAGGTGCCCTAACATCTAAATCACAGGGGTGCCAGAAGGAGAACAAAAGCAAGAAATTGAAAACTTCTCTGAAAAAATAATACAGTAGAACTTCCCCAATCTGGCAAAGGAAATAGTCTTCCAGGAAGCCCAGAGGGTCCCGAAGAATTTGAACCCAGAGAGGAACACACCAAGGCAAATCATTAAGTTACCCAAGATTAAAGACAAAGAGACAATCTTAAAAGCACCAAGAGGAAAGGAAACAGTTACCTACAAAGGAGTTCCCAGAAGACTATCAGCTGATTTCTCAAAAGAAACTTTACAGGCAAGAAGAGGCTGGAAAGAAGTATGCAAAGCCATGAAAGTTAAGGACCTACATACAAGATTAATCTATCCAGCAAAGCTTTTATTTAGAATAGAAGGGCAGATAAACTACTTCCCAGATAAGGTCAAGTGAAAGGAGTTTATCATCACCAAGTCCTTACTATATGAAATGTTAAAAGCATTTATCTAAGGAAAAGAAGATTGAAAACTATGAACAGTAAAATGACAACAAACTCATCACTATCAACACCTGAACCTAAAAAACAAAAGCTAAGCAAACAACTAAAACAGGAACAGAACCAGGGAAATGGAGATCACATGAAGGGTTTTCAGTGAGGATTGGAAAAGGAAGAATGGGGGGAAGGTACAGAGAATAAGAAGCATAATTGGTAGGCATAAAATAGAAGGGGAGAAGTTAAAAATAGTATAGGTAACAGAGAAGCCAAAGAACTTATCTGTACAACTCATGGACATGAATTAAGGGGGGCAGAATGCTGGAGGGCAGGGAGATACAGGGTGGAGGAGGGTAAACAGGAGAAAAATTGGGAAAACTGTAATAGCATAAACAGTAAAATATACTTAAAAAGAAAACAGAAAAAAAAAGGCTAAACCAGGGCAAAGCTAAAAATTTGAGATGAATAAAAGTGTGGTAGAGGGAACCAGTAAAATTTGAGATTTGAAGAAAATTAGTGAAGATCTAGAGATAAAATTGAAAAAAATGCAACAACAACAACTACCCTACCCACAACAAACTAGCAAAGATTTCAAAAAGTGGGAAGAGAACATGGGTATTTTAACAGCAGAGAAAAAGGATGTGAGATGACCATTGACAAGAAAATTGGTTTTGTGAGGCTGGACGGGGGAGAAATAGTATGAGTGCACAATGGAAATAGTTGTAGTGAGAGAGAAAACAAAATTTAAAATGAGTATAATGAAGGGAAAGAAGAAGATAAAATGGATAAGAGAAGGGAGGGGCAAAATATGTGAATTGAAATAAACTAGTTAAAATCCAGTCTCTCCTCAAGTGTCTCTAGCCCACTCTGCCCAACCCCCACTTTGCTAGGAATCTACTGCTTGTGACTGACCCCTTCATTTGTTAATCTAGTCACTCTGCACTCATCAGTCAGGCTTAAGCACCACAGGGCCAGGACAGTGTCCCTCCTGTGGTCAGGGCTATTGTTTCCCCTCAGTCTGTGGCCACTTGGAGAAGAGTGGTGTGCCTGAGCGTCATGCCTGCTACCATGTCGGGGATGACTCAGTACTAGGGTCCCAGAATCTACTCTCTCAGTTCTATCCTCAAAGCTTCCATCCCCAGTCTCTCCTCAGGCATCTTTAGCCCACTCTGCCCCCACCTTTGCTGGAGCCCAGGGTAAGTGGCTACAAATGAAAATTTGTGTGTTGGCCCTTTAAATGGCTTTTTGCATCTCCAGCCATCCACCTCTGGCAGAGAGCAACCCTGCCACTTTTCACCACTGGCTATTATGTGTGTACTTCTTGGGCTTCTTGGGCTTCTAGGCTTGGGATCCCACCGGTTTCTTAATTATCCCTCCAGCACTGCTGCCTGAAGGCACCCAGCCAGCCTTCTTGAGTCTCTACTGCACTCCTTACCAGACAGGTTGTGCCAAAGCCCATTCTTCTGTCTGTCCAAGATATAAGGCTTCTCTTTTGCTATTGTTCAGTTGTTTATTCTGGGTGATTTTGCCACAATTTAGTTGTAATTTTAGATTGGTTTGGGGAGGAGGTTAATGTGACTTCCATTCACTCCTCTGCCTTCTTGCTGTTGATCTCTTTCTTTATTTTTTGAAATAAGATTTCAATTTCTTCCTCTTCCTCTTCCTCTTCTCTTTCTAGCATCCCTACATTCAGATGTTGGCAAATTTTGAGATGTCTCAGAGTCTTCTCATACTCTCTTCATCTGTTTTTGAATTCTTGTTTCTTCTTTCTGTTCTGGTTGAACGTTTATTTCTTCCTTATGTTCCAAATCGTTGATTTGAATCCCAGCTTCCTTACCTTCACTGTTGGTTCCCTGTAGATTTTTCCTTATTTCACTTTGCATAAACTTCCCTTCTTTCTTTATGTTGTTGCTGTACTCAATTAGTTCTTTGAATATCTTGATCACCAGTATTTTGAACTCTGGATCTGATAGGTTGGCTATCTCTATTTTGTTTAGTTCCTTTTCTGGAGTTTTGTCCTATTCTTTCATTTGGGTCACATTTCTTTGTCTCCTTAATTTGGAAGCCTCCCTGTGTTTGTTTCTGTGTATTAGGTAGAGCTTCTATGACTCCCTGTAAAAGGCACCTGCAAATTGTGTGGGGCAGAGGCTTAGGTAATTGCCAGGGTGAGGCAACCTACTTCACCGCTTTGTGGCTCTGTGCAGGAAAAGGGCTCAAAGAGGTGACTGTGCCACCGCCACCCCCGTATGTGACCAGTGCCCTTTCTCCTGTTGCCCCAGTGTTCAATCCCAGAGTGGGTGGGTTTGCATATGTTTTAAGACCCTATGGACATTTTAAGTGATGTTTTCAGAAAGCAGTTTCTTCCATCACTCCAACCTCCATTGGATTTTACAGCCACAAGTTATCAGGATTTATCTTCCTAGTGATAGAACCCTGGGCTGTGCAGTCTTGCCTGGGGATAGAGTTCCTCTCTCCCATGGTATCCTTCCTGATTTTTATCCACACATGTTAATGTCAGACCACCCATCCCCATTCCACCACCACCTCTACCTCTTCACACCACACAGCATCTCTTTGCCTCTCCACTCCATCTCCATGTCTCTTCCCCTCCTACCCATCTGGATGAATGTGGCTTCTTTAAATCCTTGGTTGTCAGACTTCCATACAGTTCATTTTTCTGAAGTTCTCATGTTATTTGTTTTGAGATTTAGCTATAATTCCTTTTTGTGATTGTATGAGGAGGTAAAACATGTCTACCTATGCCTTCATCTTGAGTATCCTAGACCATTTTAAGAGCCCCTTCCATCCAGGGTTAAGTTCTTTTTCCAATCTCTCCAGTATTGATCCACATGGAACAACCTGCCTAACTTTGGTAGCAACACTACACTGCTCAGAGCTGGTGAGTCCACAGATGGAGGATGTTTTACTCTGTTCCATGCCCCTCTTCATGATACAGGGTCTACCCTGAGCACACTGTGGGACAGGAGCCCCACATCAAGAGCCAGGGAAGGAAATGATAAGAGCTAATAATTGTTCTTTCATGAGGTTCTCCATAGTCCTATGAAGTAGAGCTTTCATTACTATTATTCCTATTTTCAGGTGCAGAACCTGAGACATGGAGATGTTAAGTAATTTTCTTAGGGTCATACAGATCTTAAATCACAGGGTGGGAATTTAACCCAAGCAGCCTGAATCCAGAGTCTGGGTTCTTAATTAAGCACTATCAAAAACTAACACATGAGATTTTGGGGGAAGCTGGTTGCACTTATCCTAAGTATTCTAAGACTTGGAGGTGTATGGCAGTCTTCTATTCAAACCAGATGGAGAAGTGAATTCAGAAGTTTGGCCAACAAATAGACACTATAGGCAGATATCAACTGAACACAGCTTTCAACTTTCTGAACACAGATTTCTGCACTGATCGAGATGCCTTTAGTTTAAGTTATAAAAACCCCACTCAAAACATCTTAATCAAAAAACAGAAATTAAAGGAACGTAACTTTTCTGTAACTGGAAGATAACTGGGAAGTATAAGGGTGAATAGGCATGGCTAGATCCAGGTGTTACAATGATGTTAGAAGCAGGAGGATCCAAGAGGGTGGAGGAGTAGGTGGAAGCTACACTAACCTCTTCCCAGGACCAAACAGGAATTACAGCTAAATTATAGAGAAATCATCCTGAATAACCACCTGAACACTAGCTGAGGGACTGGCATCCTCACAGTTGCCAGTCCCTCAAAAAGCACACAGAAATTAGCAGTTAACGCTGCCTATGGGGATGAAGTAGAAAAATCAGGGAGGACTTTACAAAAGAGAGAGGCCTTAGAATGAAGGACTTAGAGAAGAAGCCACACTACTCCTCAAGACTGGTAGGAGGTGCAAAAGCACAAGAGGGCTGGTTGGGCCCCCAGAGGTTGCAGAAGTGTTTGATCTAAACCCCAAGCTGGTCTACCCAGCCTAGCACAGTAGAACTGAGAGAAAAAAACAAACAAATAGAATATAGCTGTGTAAAGCAGCAGGGTTTCTGTCAGCCAGAGAGATTTGGCCTTTTCAAGCATCAACACATGAAATTACATTTGTAGCAATTTACTCTGGGTCCTGGAGAGGGAGGACAGAGCAGACTAGAACCACTTCAGGAGAGTCTGGGGTTGGTGGTTCTGGGGAGAGAGCCAAAGAGTCAGTCACAAGGATTCCTGTGCTGTCATTTCTTATCCTGCCAGAGCCATCTTTCTCAGGCAGAGCACTCCCCTCCATGTAGCTTCAGCTTGGGGTGAGGGGAAGCAATTGCCCCACTGACAGGAATCCTTCGTGCCCCACCCTAGGAAGCTTAGGCCAGGATACTGGGACAAGGAGCTGGAGACACTTTCGCTGATTAAGCCTAACAAAAAACCTTCAGGCAGAAGCAGATCTCTGCGAGCTTTGAGACATTAGCTGACCTGCCTTCAGGCCCTTTGCTAGTGAAAAGGAGCCTTGGTGCACAGCTTTGTCATTTCTGCACCCATTCCAGGCCCAGCAGAGGGAGCCACATACTGTGTGTAGCTGATAGCTCCAAACAGGTTTCCCAGGGTCAGGCACTGGCAGCATCTGACAGGACTGCATAAGTCTTTGAAGATCTTCCTGGTACATGGAGACAAACATGAAGAGGCAGCCAAAATGGGGAGAGAAAGAAAAAAAGCCCCAAATAGAAGAATAAGAGAATTCTCCAGGACCAAATGAAATGGAGGCAAGCAATTTATTAGTTATAAGCTTTAGATTAATGATTATAAGGATGCTCATCAGCATGAGAAAGGACATAAAAATCATTAAAACAACCAGTCAGAAATTTTAAAAATGTAATGTGTGAAATAAATAATACACTGGGAGGAATAAATAGTAGGCTAGATGAAGCAGAAGATCACATATGCTGATTAATTTACTTTCAAGTTATTGATTTGGAAGACAAGGTAGAAAAAAATATCCAAGCAGAGCAGTAAACAGATTTTTTTTTAAATTTTAATGAGGAGGTTTTAAGAAATCTCTGGGACAACATGACACATAACAACATCTACATCATGGGGATGCCAGAAGAAGAGAGTGAGCAAGGGATCAAGAAACTATTTGATAAATAATTATTGAAAACTTTCTTTGTCTGGTGAAAGAAAAAGACACACAAGTCCAGAAAGTGCAGATAATCCCAAACAAGATGGACCCAAAGAGGCCTTCACTAAGACACATCATAATTAAATGTCAAGGTTTAAAAACAAGGAGAGAATCTTAAAAGCCACTGGAGAAGAGCTGTTACTTACCTAAGAGGGAGTTCCCATTAGATTGTCACCTGACTTCTCAACAGAAACACTTCAGGCCAGAAAGGACTGGCATGAAATATTCAAGGTAATGAAAAGCAGGAACCTACAGCCAAGCCTACTTTACCCAGCAAGGCATTCATTTAAAATTGAAAGTGAAATAGAGTCACATTTTTCTTTTTTCTTCACAGTCAAGAAGAAATTACAGGAATTTGTTAACACCAAACCAGTACTGAAACAAATGTTAAAGGGTTTGCTTTAAAAAGAAAAATAAACAGAAGAAAACATTTTAAAAGTAAAATGGCCATAAATACATATCTATCAATAATCCCTTTACTGTATTTTGCAACGTATAATGTTCACCCACAGTTCTGTGCACATTATACATGAGATTATTACACCCATTATTTATACCCATATGTAATCACTATACCCATGTATAATGTGCATCCTTATTTTTCCCTCAAAAATTTGGACAAAAAGTATACATTATACATGACAAAATACAGAAAATATAAATTGCTTAAATGCTCCAATCAAAACACATAGGGTAGCTAAATGAATAAGGAAAGAACACTCATACATATGCTGTTTTAAAGAGGCCACTTCAGAACAAAAGATACACACAACAGAAAGGATGGGAAAGGATATTTCATGTAAATGGAAAGGGGAAAAAGTGGGGTGGCAACACTTATATCTGACAAAATTGTCTTTAAAGGCAAGGCTATAGTAAGATACAGAGAAGAACATTACAATATGATAAAGGGAACCATCCAACAAGAGGATATAACCCTAGAAAACACTTATTCATACAACATAAGAGCATATAAATATATAAAGCAAATCCTTATGGACATAAAGGAAGAGATTGACAGAAATACAGTAATAGGGATTTCAACACCACTTTGACTTCAATGGATAGATCTTCCAGACAGAAAATAAACAAGGGGCAGCAGGCTTAAGTGACACACTAGATTTAATTGATATCTTGAGAGCATTTTATCCCAAAGAAGTAGAATATACATACTTTTCAAGTCCACATGGAACATTTTCCAGGAGAGAGCCCATGTTAAGACACAAAATAAGTCTCAATAAATTTAAGAAGATTGAATTCATAACAAACATCTTCTCTGACCATAATACTATGAAACTAGAAATCATCACAAGAAAAAACTGACAAATGCACAAAGACATGGAAGCTAAATCACGTGTTATTAAACAATGAATGGGTCAACAAGGAGATCAAGGAAGAAATCAAAAGATATCTTGAAACAATTGAATATGAGAACACAACAATCCAAAACCTATGAGACACAGGAAAGCAATCTTAAGAGGGAAATTCATAGCATTACAAGCCTATCTCAAGAAACAAGAAAAAGCTCATATAAACAATCCAACTTAAAGGAACTCAGAAAAAGAACAACAAAGATGATGATGTCTTAAGCAATTTGTCTTTTTTTCTCTATCTCTCAAATCAGCTTCTCTTTCTGTTTATATGGCTCTTTGACAGATCCCCCCATGTTGGGCAGAAATATCACCAGCAGTTCTAGATTTAAATCATCCTCACAGTTGCCAGTCCCTCAAAAAACACACAGAAATTAGCAGTTAACTCTGCCTAAGGTCATGGGGCAGAAAAATCTGGGAGCACTTTACAAAGGAGGCGGCATTTACTTGCATCTTGGTGATGTGTTGGGGTTTCCCAGGGGAAGAACGATGAAATAAGGTGGGCGTTCCTATATTTGAGGGACTGTTCCACACAATTTGAGCATATTGGAGCATGTGGAGGAGGACAAAAAGATGAGGAGAGCTGCCAGATCACTGAAAACTGTTTTGCCAAATAACCAATTTTTGGAATGGCTAATTCACTGAAAAATCAACTTGGCAAATATTCAATTCATAATTTACCAAATTTATTGATTTATTAAAATAATCTTTAGACTATTTAGATAAAGCATATAACAATTTGTATCGCACCAATGGCCATGCTTAACCAGTGCTTATTTTGTCTTTAGAACTGTATTTTAAGGACTATTCAGTTTATTAAGAACTAAGGTCATATGGGGAAGGGTAGTCTCCTTAGGACTATATTTAATATTCAGAAAAAGATATTTTAAGCAAAGACCAATGTCAGTGTTTTATATGGGAATTTTTCTCAGTTATACTAATATCTTTCAGCCTTTTTGGACTCTAACATTTCACCCTGTCTTGTCTAACCTTATCAGGACCTTTCTCATTAGAGGAAGTTTTTGCTTTTCTGTTCAGACGTCATAATTTTAACACTTTAGACTCATGCTATTCACTGTGATAACCACTAGACACACATGGCTATCTAACTTTAAACTAATTAAAATTAAATCAAGTGAGAATTTCAGCTCATCAGTCATACTAGCCACATTTCAAGTGATTAACAACCACAAGTGGCTAGTGGCTGGTGTATTAGACAATGCAGAGAGAGATTTCCATCATTGCACAAAGTCTATTGAATAGCATTGTTTCTTTTTTTGGTAACAATTTTTTAAGGTTGTTCAAGTAGTTGTCTTCATTTTCCCACCACCACTTCCCCCTACCCCACCCACCCCCACTTCCTACCCTCAATCCCTCCCCTCTTTAGCTTTGTCCATGGGTCCTTTACACATGTTTTTCCTTTCTCCCACCAGTTATTTTCCTCCCCAAGCCTCCCTGGTTACTTTCAGTTGTTCTTTATTTTAATGTCTCTGGTTGTATTTTGTTTGCTTGTTTGTTTTTGTTGACATTGTTTGAAACTTGCCTAATAAATTCTGAGTCTACCTGTTCTCTAGGATGCTGTATTTTGTTTCATCAACTCTGTGACCCGCAGCAGCTCATGAGCCAGATCCCCCTCCTATCCTTGGTCTTGACTCCCCAGAGCCTGATTTGCCTAGGAAGGGAATTTAGAAAGCAAGTTCATTGTTGATAATTTCCATTTTGTTCATTTTTTAGGCTAGCAATAGGATGACTTATTCAAATATTTTAGGAGACCCTGTGTAAAATTTTTTAGGGAATGATTTGCCTCAATTAAATCCAAATAAATTCTGTTCTATTTGACAATCTTCTTCTTCTCTCATTCCACAACCCTTCAGAGAAGAAGGGAGAGGAGAAGGGCGGGAGGGAGGGTAGAAAGAAAGAGGGGAGGGAAAGAGGAGGGAAGAGAGACATCTTCTTGTCAGTAAACTCTTTACTGAAAACATTAATTCCACTAAAAGCATCAAAAGAGCTTTTCCCCCCTTAGAATGAAAAAAAATACAGTGCATAGCAAAATGCAAGGCTTGAATGAACATTTCAAATCCTACTTGTCATAAGCCATTAGTTGAATTGCCTAAAGAAATCTCTTGACAAGTATAAGTGCTGTTTTTATGTTAGAGAGCTTCATAATGTTGGCCACAAGAAATTTCTTCACAAAAGCTCCTCTGTTTAATAAAGTGATTTGTTCCAGTAACAGTGATAATAAAATTGCTGAATTGAAACAGGATTGTTCAATGAAGACCTGAATCCAATTTGCTGGACTAGTGTGATTACACTTTATCTCTGTGTTTACTCATTGGTAGAATTGCTACCAGTCTTTTGATATGCAATTAATAGGATTAAGGGTTTTCAGGACCAGAAGGTAGTAAGAGGAAACAGCTCCTGTCTTAGGTAGCCTGGCAGCAGCACGTGGCCTCTTTAAGTTTGTACACCTTGCTGGCTGTGTGCTACAGAATTGTCTTGCCTTATCTTTTAAAATGAGATTCCTTTTTCCAATGAAAATTATTTTGGATAATTATATCTATGGTATTTTATGTCTCTACCTCTGTGAATTCTTCAGGAAACTGACAGTACAACTTCATAGCCTAGGAAAAACAGGTAAACATTAGAGTACAGTAACATTTCCTAAAATTTAACTTTTAGGGTGTTACGTTGTCTCCATTTAATCCCATATGGGAGTTCCTATTACCATAATTGATGGCATTAATAACAGAATGAAAAACTTTAACAAATCATTTCATTCATTACCTAGAAACATTTGAATGCTTAAGTTTATACATTTTTATTTTTGTTACAGTTTACAAGTGCATATAGTTTTTCTTTTTTTTTTTAAATAAGATTTTATTTGTTTCTTTATCTTTAGAGGGGAAGGAGAGAGGGAGAGAAACATCAATGTATGGTTGCCTTTTGTGCGCGTCCCCTGCTGGTAGTTAGCCTGCAATGAACCGGCCGGCAACCCAGGCATGTGCCCTGACTGGGAATCGAACCGCAATCATCTGGTTCGCAGGCCCGTGCTCAATCCACTGAGCTACGCCAGCCAGGGCTAGTTTTTCTTTTTTATAAATATATTTTACTGATTATGCTATTGCAGTTGTCCCATTTTCCCCCCTTTATTCCCCTCTGCCTTGCACTCCCTTCCTATCTGCATCCCCCCTCTTAGTTCATGTTCATAGGTCATACATATACGTTTTTTGGCTTCCATATTTCCTATACTATTCTTAACCCTCTCCCCTGTCTATTTGTACCTGCTATTTATGCTTCTTATCCCCTGTACCTTTTCTCCCATTCTCCCCACTCCTGCTTCTCACTGATACCCCTCCACATGATCTCCATTTTTGTGATTTTGTTCCTGTTCTAGTTGTTTGCTTTGTTTGTTTTAGGTTTTTTTTAGGTTCCATTGTTGATAGTTGTGAGTTTATTGCCATTTTACTAATCATAATTTTTTTATCTTCTTCTAAACAAGTCCCTTTAATATTTCATATAATAAGAGTTTAGTGATAGTACTCTTAACTTTAGAACTCTTAACTTTACCTTATCTGGGAAGCACTTTACCAACCATTTCTGTGTGCATTCTGATTACCAGTGGGGTTTTTAGAGGCTTATTTATTTATTTTTTAGAGAGAGAGGAAGGGAAGGAAAAAGAGAGGGAGAGAAACATCAATGTGTGGTTGCCTCTCATACACCCCTTACTGGGGACATGGTCTGCAACCCAGTCATGTGCCCCAATTGGTAATCGAACTGACAACACTTTGGCTAATGGGCCCACACTCAATCCAATGAGCTACAACAGCCAGAGTTGATTACCAGTATTTTGAACTATGCATCTGATAGGTTGGCTATCTCCTTGTCACTTCATTGTATTTTTTCTGGATTTTTGATCTGTTCTTTCATTTGAGCCATTCGTTTTTTGTCTCAGCATGCCTCTTACATAGAGAGGGGCAGAGCCTTAGGTATTAACCAGGATGGGGCAACACACAACATTGTGTTGTGGTGCTATATGTGGGGTAGGGATCCAAGAGGAGGGAACAATGCCACTCTCTGGGCTCTCAAAGGGCTTTCAGTCCCTTCTCCACTACCTACAAGAAAATTGTGCTGTTCTGGTGCTGATTCTTAATTAGGTAAATTTGTGTATGCACTAGGACCCTCTGGGTCTCTCCAATGAACTCTCCTGTGAGGCTGGGAGTTTCTCCTACTGCCTCAACCCCCACAGATTTTTTCAGTCGGAGGTTTTGAGGCCTTATTTCCCCACACTGGAACCCTGGGTTGCAAGGTCTGTCTCACTCCCCAGTCATTCCTCCCAGTTTATTTGCACACAAAGGTGGGACTGCCTACTCTACCAACCGCCACCTCACTCAGTCCTGGAGCTGCTGCCTTGCTGTTAGTCCTCTCCACCCTATCTCCAGGTCTCTTCCCCTCCTACCCATCTGGATGAATGTGGCTTCTTTAACTCCTTGGTTGTCAGACTTCCATACAGATTGATTTTCCAGGAGTTCTGGTTGCTTTTTGTTTTTAAATTTGCTGTCCTTCTCTTGGATGTGGGAGGAGGCACAGTGTGTCTAACTATGCCTCCATGTTGGCTGTTAGTCTGCATATAGTTCTTCTAATCTCCATTGTCTTTGGAATGGTGCCAACTTCAACCTTCAAAGGGATTAGTAAAACCATATGGTACACAAAGATTTATTAGAACATACTCCCTTTTTTGTTTGTGGAGATGTTTGTTTTGTTTTGTTGTCTGTTGAGTTTGGTTGTGTTTTTTTTGTCACAGATCAAGAAACTATCAAAAATATATCTAATGATGATAGAAGCCAATGTCTTTATCAGTTATCAGGGTATTTTTATTAAAATATGGAGATTGGTTAAGATGGCGACAGAGTAGCACAGAGGGAACCCAGCTCCCGTGCATCTGGTAGAAAATCCGGGTGGATCTACCAAAGAACAGCATAATCAACCAATAATTCCCCAACATTTATGAAAATAAGAGACCACAGAGTGTGACAGAGGAACCAGACACCTGCAGGTTGGAGAACTCCAGAAGGCGAGTGAGGAAAAAGCATCTGCGTGCCCATGGCCTCCTAGGCTTCGGGATGCACCTGGGAGCGCCCAAGGCGGGCAACCTCCGGTGGAGCGTGAGTATGGTCCAGAAGCGGCAGCCAGTCTGGGCACCATCAGTGGGAAACAGAATACCCGTCTGAATCCAGGGCCTGGTCGCCTGTGGTGGAGGGAACTCCAGAGGCCCAGCACCCGGTGGGCCGGCAGCAGACTCTGGCAACAGACTCTGTGGGAGAGAACTGACTTCCACCCTCCCCCTCTAGGCAGGCAGGTTAATACTGGGCAGAGATATGTGGGCTTAAGTTAATGTAAAGGGTGGCAACTGCAGACTCTGTGGTCACCAGCCCACCAGCCCACCAGCCTAGGGGATTTAAGAACTGTCCTTGCGGGTCTTTGGGGATTGGACTGGGCTGAGAGGCAGGCTTTGTGGAGAAGTCTCTGTTGGAAAGTGAACTGAGGGGCTCTGCAACCGCAGCTTGCCTCACCCAGCAGCCATCCAGGGGAGGGGTGAGAACACCTGGGTCCCGCCATGGGACTGAGAAGGACGGTGCCAGATACCGAGGGACACAGGCAGCCTCCCCAGGGGTGGGCGCGCCCACAGCCCAATCGGCAGCCTGCTCGTGCCCGCCTGCATACCTGCCCTCAGAGACGCAGCAACCAGAAAAACTGCTTTGAACAGTTTGAAACAAACAAAGAAAGGGTGCTTTTTTTTTCTTTTTTTCCTTCTTTTGTGTGTGTGTGTGTGTGTGTGTGTTTTCCCTTACCCCCCTTTTTTTTGTCTCAACTTCTTTTGTAAGTAATCTTATATCTTGCAAACTGTATTGTTGCTCTATCTTTCAGTACTCTATCCTTCATTTCTTTTTCTTTTTGTCCGGTTTTAGTCCTTCCATTCTTCCCAAATTTTCTGCTTATTCCCCTTTTCTCCTGACTTTTGTGTGTGTGTGTGTGTGTGTGTGTGTTGGATTATTTGTTTGTGTGTTGCTTAGTTTACTTTTAGGTGTATTATTATTTTTTTGCATTATTCTAAAACCTTTTTTTTATTAGAAGAATATCTTTGTATCACTCCTTTTTCTGTACAGGTTTCTTACTCCTGGCTGGGTATATTGTACTACCTGACAGGTTCCCACTGCTCTTTCCTCCACAGTGTATTGCTAATTTTCTACACTTCACTTGCTTTCCTTTGCTATACTACCCAAGCTCTATCACCCCCATTTAGACAGATCACATAGAATCTATCCCGTGAGTGTTGCTCTAACATTATTATAAATAAGAGCTATTCTATACAAGAGTAATACTTCATAACACATCTCTCGGACGTTAGACCACCTTACAGGTGCCTAAATTCTATTACTCTATTTACTCACATGCTACACCCAGTTACTAACCTGTACTCTCACCTTACTTCAAATCTGACTACCCGCAACCACACTGCTTTCTAGATACAACTCGCAAGCCCCCCCTTCTCAACAAGACACTTAACTTATGTCCACCCTTTCCTAAAAGTGGCAAGCTGGGTCAAAGAGCACGGTTAACTCTATACATAGCCTAAAGATTGTCTATTAATTCTCTACCGACTGTGTCTGTAAATAGCATAAAATAATCTTCTGCTATCATAAATATTTTGTCTCCCCCTCCAACTGATCACACACGCACAATAAAGAAAGGAGTAGATGGAAGCGGAGAACACCAAGATACCTGCAGGAGACTACACCACTGAATTTCACAGGTATTCTACCACAGAAGTTCACACCATAAACCCAGGGAACCAGAACAGATCAGTTTAAGAAGCGGAGGACAACAAGAAGAGTATCACAAACAATGCAAAGACAAAGAAACAATACCCAAATGAAAGAAAAGGAGGAAGCTTCAAGAAGAATGTTAGATGAAATAGAGGCAAGTCAACTATCATATATTGAATTCAAAGCACTGGTTATCAGGAAATTCAAAGAGCTTACAATGAGCTACCAGAAACTACAGGGGAGCTACAATGAACTCTCTGCAAATTACACCAACATGAAAAAGGAAATAGAAACCATCAGTAAAGGCCAAAAGGAAATGAAATACAATTTCTGAACGGAAGAACACAGTAGAAGGTATGAGAATAGAATCGATATGGCGGAAGATCACATAAGTGAGATTGAAGACAGGATAGAAAGAATCTCCCTGACGGACCAAGTAATGGAAAAGAGAATTAGAAAAAATGAGAATTTAAGAGAAATGCAAGACAACATGAAATGTAATAATATCTGAATAATAGGAATACAAGAAGGAGAAGAAGAGGAACAAGGAATAGAAAACCTACTTGAAAGACTAATAACAGAAAATTTTCCTAAGTTGAGGAGAGAAAAAGGCACACGGACCCAGGATTGCAGACAGTCCTAATCAGGGGGAACCCAAATAGGCCTACTGCAAGACACATCATCATTAAAATGGCAAACCTCCAAGACAAAGAGAAAATCCTAAAGGCAGCAATGGAGAAAAAGGAAGTAACATACAAGGGAGTGCCAATAAGGCTGGCTACTGACTTCTCAATGGACACATTCAAAGCAAGAAGAGAATGGCAAGAAATATTCCAAATAATGAGAACCAGAGGCCTACAACCAAGACTACTGTACCCAGCAAGGCTCTCAATCAAGATAGAAGGCCAAATAAAGAGCTTCCAAGACAAAAGAAGTCTAAAAGAATACGCCTCCACCAAACCAGCTCTACAAGAAATACTAAGAGGACTGCTTTAAGGAAAGGAAGGAAAAGAGAGAGACAGAGAGGAACACAGGTACATAAATGGCAATGAATAAGTACCTTTCAATAATAACCTTAAACATAAATGGATTAAATGCACCAATTAAAAGACATAGAATAGCTGAATGGATAAGAAAGCACGACCCACACATATGCTGCCTGCAAGAGACCCACTTCAGGTCAAAAGAGCACCACACAATAAAAGTGAAAGGATGGAAACAAATTTTCCAAGCAAATGGTCAAGAAAAAAAAGCCGGGGTAGTAATTCTAATATCAGACAAAATAGACTTCAAAAACAGGACCATAAAGAGAGACCCAGAAGGTCACTTCATATTGCTCAAGGGAAGAATCCACCAAGAAGACATTAACATCGTAAATATATATGCACCAAACATAGGAGCACCCAAATATGTAAAAAAACTCCTAGAGGACTTCAAGAAAGATATTGAAAGCAACACAATTATAGTAGGGGATTTTAACATCCCACTGTCAAAAATGGACAGATCTTTCCAACAAAAATATCAACAAAGATATTGCAGCATTAAATGACACCCTAGATGAAATGGACCTAATTGATATATATAGAGCCCTTCATCCTAAAGAAGCTAAATACACGTTCTTTTCAAATGCACATGGAACATTTTCAAATATAGATCACATGATAGGACACAAGATAAGACTCGACAAATTTGGGAAAATAGAAATCATACCAAGCATTTTCTCTGATCGCAAGGGACTGAAATTGTAAACTAACCCCACAGGGAAAAACCCAAAACACCCAAAATCATGGAGACTGAATGGTATGCTATTAAACAATGAATGGAACAAGATAGGAATCAGGGAAGAAATAAAAAAAGTTTCTGGAAACAAATGAAAATGAACTCACAGCAATTCAAAACTTATGGGACACAGTGAAGGCAGTCCTGAGAGGGAAGTTCATAGCAATACAGGCTTACCTAAAGAAAATAGAAACATTTCAAACAAACAACCTAATCTGACACCTGCAAGAACTCGAGGAACAACAGCAAAGACAGCCCAGAGCAAGTAGAAGGAAGGAAATAATCAAGATCAGAGCAGAATTAAACGACATAGAGACTAAAAGCACAATTCTAAGGATCAATGAATCCAGGAGTTGGTTTTTTGAAAAGATAAACAAAATAGATAAAACTTTAAGTAGGCTCATCAAGAAAAAAAGAGAGAGGACCCAAATAAACACAATCAGAAATGAAAGTGGAGAGATTACAACTGATGCCACAGAAATAGAAGGGATTGTAAGGAATTACTATGCAGAGCTGTATGCCAAGAATTTTGAAAACCTAGATGAAATGGACAAATTTCTAGAAAAATATAATATTCCAAAGCTCAATGAAAAAGAAGCAGAAACCTGAAGAGGCCAATAACAGCAGGTGAAATTGAAGCAGTAATCAAAAAACTCCCATTGCACAAAAGCCCTATACCAGATGGTTTCACAGGAGAATTCTACAAAGCATTTAAGGAGGAGCTAACCCCTATTCTTCACATACTATTCCAAAAAATACAAAAGTAGGGAAAACTCCCCAACTCTTTTTATGAAGCCACTATCATCCTAATTCCAAAACCAGATAGAGACACAACAAAGAAAGAAAACTTCAGTCCAATATAGCTAAAAGACACTAAAATCCTCCATGAAATATTGGCAAACCACATCAAGCAATACATTAAGTGAATCATACACCATGACCAAGCTGGATTCATCCCAGGAATGCAAGGATGGTTCAGTATTCGTAAATCAGTAAATGTAATACACCACATAAACAAAAGCAATCACAAAAACCACATGATCATATCAATAGACACGGAAAAAGCTTTTGATAAGGTACAATACCCATTTATGATAAAGGTACTCAGCAAAGTGGGAATAGAGAGAGCATTCCTCAATATAATAAAGGCCATATATGAAAGACCTACCACCAACATCATACTCAATGGACAAAAACTAAAAGCTTTTCCACTAAGATCAGGAACAAGACAAGGTTGTCCACTTTCACCACCTATATATATACTATATATTCAATATAGTATTGGAAGTTCTAGCCACAGCTATCAGACAAGAAAAGGAAATAAAAGGCATCCAAATTGGAAAGGAGGAAACAAAACTGGCATTGTTTGCAGATGACATGATAGTGTGCATGGAAAATCTTATAGCCTCTACCAAAAAACCTCTTGAACTAATAAATGAATTTGGCAAAACAGCCGCATACAAAGTCAATATCCAGAAATCAAAGGCATTTTTGTATACCAACAATGAAACAGCAGAGGCAGAAATGAAGAAAAATCCCATTCGATATAGCAAAAAGAAAAATAAAATATCTGGGAATAAACCTAACCAAGGAGGTTAAAGACCAGTATTCAGAAAACTACACAACACTAAAGACAGAAATCAAGGAAGACACAAACAAATGGAAACATATACCGTGTTCATGGATTGGAAGAATTAACAACATCAAAATGTCCATACTACCCAAAGCAATTTACAGATTTAATGCAATAACTATTAAACTGCCAATGGCATATTTCACAGACATAGAGCAAACAATTCAAAAATTTATATGGAACCACAAAAGACCCCGAATAGCAGCTGCAATTTTGAGAAAGAAGAACAAAGTAGAAGGGATTACAGTACCTGATATCACACTGTATTACAAGGCCACTGTAATCAGAACAGCCTGGTACTGGCATAAAAGCAGGCACATAGACCAATGGAATAGAACAGAGAGCCCAGAAATAAACCCAACTCTCTACAGTCAATTAATATTCAGCAAAGGGGGCAATAACATAAAATGGAGTAAAGATAGCCTCTTCAACAAATGGTGTTGGGAGAACTGGACAGCTACATGCAAAAAAATGAAACTCGAGCATCAACTTACACCATACACCAAAATAAATTCAAGGTGGATAAAAGACTTAAATATAAGCCGTGAAACCATTAAGGCCCTAGAGGAGAGCATTGGCAGGAAAATCTCAGATATTCCATGCAGCAATATTTTTACTGATATGTCCCCTAGAGCAAGGGACATAAAGGAAAGAATAAACAAATGGGATCTCATTGAAATTAAAAGCTTCTGCATGGCCAAGAAAAACAGTATCAAGATAAAAAGAGAAGCAACAGTTTGGGAAAAGACATTTGCCAATGACACCTCAGACAAAGGTTTAATCTCCAAAATATACAAAGAACTCACATGACTCCACTGAAAGAAGACAAGCAACCCAATTAAAAAATGAGCAAAGTACTTGAACAGACACTTCGCCAAGGACATACAGAGGATCCAGAGACAAATGAAAAGATGCTCAATATCACTAGCTTTCAGGGAGATGCAAATCAAAACCACAATGAGATACCACTTAACACCAGTCAGAATGGCTACCATAAGCAAAGAAACAAACAACAAGTGTTGGAGAGGTTGTGGGGAAAAGGGGACTCTAGTTCACTGTTGGTGGGATTGCAGACTGGTACAACCACTATGGAAAGCAGTATGGAATTTTCTAAGAAAACTAAAAATGAACGTGCCTTTTGACCCAGCAATTCCACTCTTGGGATTATATCCTAAGAACCCTGAAACACCAATCCAAAAGAATCTATGCACCCCAATGTTCATAGCAGCACAATTCACAATAGCCAAGAGTTGGAAGCAACCTAGATGCCCATCGGTCAATGACTGGATCAAAAAACTATGGTACATTTACACAATGGAATTCTATGCTGCAGAAAGGAAGAAGGAGTTCCTACCCTTTGCAACATCATGGATGGAACTGGAAAGCATTATGGTGAGCGAAAGAAGCCAGGTGGTGAACAACAAATACCATATGATCTCACCATTAACAGGAATCTAAACAACAAAACAAACAAGCAAGCAAAATGTAACCAAAGACACTGAAATACAGAACATGCTGACAGGGTCCAGAGGGGAGAGGGGAGAGAATCACAGGGGAAAAGGGGAAGGACTCACATGAACAAGTATAAAGGACACATGGACAATAACTAAGGTGGGGGGCGGAGATGGGAGGGATGTGGGGAGCACGGGGGGGCAGGGCTTGGAATACAAGAAAGAAAACTGTACTTGAACAAGAGTTAAATAAAAAAATTTATATATATATATATATATGACATATATTCTGTAAATTTAAGGTGTACATATTGATTTGATACATTTATATATTGCAATAAAATTTGCACTGTAATGTTAGCTAGCACATTTATTGTGTCACATTATTATCATATGTGCCATCAACAAATGAATAAAGAAGGTGTGATTTATACATACAATGGAGTATTATTCTGCCACAAAAAAGCTACCAGTATATTTTAATACCAGACCTTGGTCATTTTTAGCAAGTGCTGGTATTTTTGCCTGGATTCCTAGTAAACAGAGCATAAAGCAATGCTTTATTGAGAGCAAAATCACAGGGAAGCAAGAGTCAGGTAAAAAAATAAAACTAACCATAAAATAGGGGGAAGTATACACAAGGTAGCATATTACCAAGTTGACACAGCATCACTAGTAGCTTAGTCATGCTAGATAATTCTCCATCCAGCAATAGGAAAAATAAAAGGAAGCTCTGTGTCTTAGAAGTCTGTCACAAGGAAGAAGGAAGAGCAAATGTCCACTGGCTTATTTCTGTCACCTGTCTTTCATGGTCAACATTATTTTATTGTGGTATTAATAACCAGATGATTCTGAGTTGTGTTTTCTGATCCCTTAAAAGTCATTGGGAAAGAGTGTGCCCCATAGGACTTATTGGGTCAGAATATGGTGTTCTAGATGCTGCATTTCTCTGTGGACTCAATGAAGAGCATGCTGAAACCAGCATTCCTCCACAGGGTGGCTAAAACAGTCCCAGGAATTAGAAAATGAAGCTGTGGCAGAGTTTTACAGTTATGGTAACAGTGTGAGCTGTCACTAGAGTTGATCTAGCTGGGAAGCAGGGGAAATCACCAAGGGCTAAGGGAAGGGGCTGGGTAGGTGAGACAAAGCAGATCTGGAATGATGCATAAGTTGAGTCTAATATGAATGCAGAGTTAAATCTATTCTGAAGAGCTGTTTTCACAATGAACATTTTCCCCAGGTGTTGATCAAATGTAAAGTTATCAAAATGTTTCCTGTATCTTCTAAAATGAGATCTCCTAAACAACCCTCTGTATTGTGTATATTTAAATAATTGTAGCTGGGTTTCCTTCCCCTGCTATCATTTCAAATATGGGATCCATGTAGTCAAGACACCCTCACAAAATAAAAACAGATGACTGAGTTAATATTCACCTATAACCTCAGGGCCTTGAATGTGGTAGAAACTGTTGGTGGATATTACTGCTGGAATGAATGAAAGTGTGGATTGTCAATTAGCCCAAGGTGTCTGCCTCTCTGGCCACACCCTGATCCCCAGCTCTGCCTGCATTTACTGATTATGAACAAGACAGTAAAAAAAATGCAATTTCATCTTAAAACGAATATTCCAGAGTCAAACAATGGCTTTCCTGTTTTCATATTTTAGTGGAGATGGGGTCAAATATTGTCCACTAGCCTTGCATCCCCTCTCTAGTCCTTTGGCAGGTTTGCTTCTTTAATTAGAATATTTTGAATAGCAATTTTGGTATCAAAATATATTCTTATATGCAATATATATATGTAAATATATGTGTATATATACACCTTTTTATAAAAAAAACTATAATGCAATGCATCTGACTTTCATCAACTACTGAAAAATTTCAAAACATTCTTCTTCAAGATATGCTCTCAATATCTTCTTTAGTTGGTGAAGTTCTCTCTTTTAGCATAGGGTGTAACCACAGTCTTTCATGCTAAGTGACAGTATCTGGGAATCTTATTTATCTGAGTACAGGAGAACACAAATGGGCCAGAAGTTCTTTTTTTAAATATGCAGGAAGTTCTCATTTTACATGTATAACTCATACATAAGTTGTAAATGTATAAGTTATAAAATGAAAAATGTATAGCTAACATTTAATACATGAATTTAAAATATTAGGTTGCCTTGGCTGGGGTGTCTCAGTGGATTGAGTGCCAGCCTGCAAAACAAAGGGTCACTGGTTCATTTCCCAGTCAGGGCACATGCCTGGGCTGCAGGCCAAGTCTGCATTTTGGGGGAAACATGAGAGGCAGCTACATGTTTCTCTCCCTCTCTTTCTCCCTCCCTTCCCCTCTCTCTAAAAATAAATAAATAAATATTCTTAAAGGATATTTAATTTTTTAATAAAATAGAATATTAGAAATATCATTGTTTTATTTCTTTGTTTAAAAAACTCACCAGGAATAGTTTTGCAGTACTTGACTCCTTTATGTATACTGAACATGTTAGGATCTTTTCTATGTCTTGATAAATTGTCATATTCTTTTCTAAGTATAAATCATCTTCTAATCTTTTATCCTGCTGTCAATGTTATAAAACATCTTCAAGAGTTTCATTCATGTGAAATCTTTGCCAATTTCACTTCACCTGGTATATGTTCATCTTTCCATCACAACCACTTTCCTTATTTCTGTTGATAAGTTTGCCTTCTCTAAAGTTTGTCTGGCTACATATTCAGAGTTTTGAATACAGATAGTGTCAACATTCTCTCAGTCAGTTATTTATTCTATAACCCCATTTAAGTTTGATTTGAATTTATAGCATTATCACTTTCAATTCTTTGATACAATTTCCCATTTCTTGGCCAATTGCTCTTTTGATTTTCCACTTTTGTAAAATGCCACATAGCTTTGTTAGTCTCTCAAATTATGAATTTGCCCCTCAGAGGGTATGTTGTTCACATCTTGATCTCTGGCACAGAGTATGATGTCTGGTACACAGTGGATGGGCAGAAAATATTTAATGAGCAAAAAAAATACAAGGAAGCAATGCAACAGCATCTTTTGCTGTCTGTGCATGAGAGGAATAATGGATGTTCAAGCATCACGAAATTTTAAAAAGTGATGTGATTGCTCACTAATCATGAAAACTGTCTCATGTAGTGATTTAAGAACTGAAGAGTCAGTAGTAAAGTTTGCTTACATTTAATGTATCATGGAAACTGAAATTCGAACCACACTTTTGGGTACTAGTCATGTTTAAGTAATCCACCGTAACTGAAATCTGTTCACATCAAAACCTTGCAAAATGAGGACTGCCTATATTTGATGTTCATGCTTTATGGACTTGGTGAGACAGCCTAGCTAACTACTACACAATAAAAAGAATCTTCACCATCTTGGTCAAGAGACATCCAAAGGGACAATAAAAGAACCATATGTAATTTCTTATACATATGTGTACAGGTACCCACTAAGAACTGTACCTAAATGTATGGGGTACAGCAGGTAAAGTGTATATGTTTTAGAAATGAGTAAATGTTATTCAATCTCAGAAATTCAATTTATTCATATGTAAAACATATCCCAAAGAATTGTGAGAAACAAGTGAGATAATATGTATAATATTTTTAGTACAGTGTCTGGTTCATAGTACAAAATCATTCAGTGATATTAATAACACTAGCAGTGATGATAGCAGTCATAATGCTGGACTCCTGGGTACCTGGAAGAACAGTGAAACATAGAACTTTTAAAAATAAGGGAACTGGAGTTAATTAATTAATTAGTTAGTTAGTTAATTAATTAAGTAATTAATTTAGTTAATTAGGGAAAGTTGAGTTTTCAGAAAGTCATGGTAGCATAATATTTTAATATATCCATAGAATGTGTACTCTGAAAATCTGGAACTTTATTTTTTTTAATTTTTTAATATATATATTTTATTGATTATACCATTACAGTTGTTCTATTCCCCCCTTCATTCCCCTCCACCCTGCACACCCCTCCCCCACCATTCTCTCCCCCTTAGTTTATAACCACGTGTCTCAAGTTCTTTAGATTCTATATTTCCCCTACTATTCTTGCCTTCCCCCCTATCTATTTTCTACCTACTGTCTATACTATTTTCTGTACCTTCTCCCCCCTTCTCCTCCTCCCATTCCCCTGTTGCTAACCCTCCATGTGTTCTTCATTTCTATGGTTCCACTCCTGATCTAGCTGTCCTCTTGGTTTGCTTTTGTTTTAGGTGTGGTTGTTAATAACTATGAGTTTGCTGTGGTTTCACTGTTAATATTTTTCATCTTCTTTTTTATATAAGTCCCTTTAATGTTTCATATAATAAGGGCTTGGTGATGATGAACTCCTTGAACTTGACCTTATCTGAGAAGCACTTTATCTGTCCTTCCATTCTAATTGAAAACTTTGCTGGATAAAGCAATCTTGGCTGTAGGTCTTTGGATTTCATGACTTGGAATACTTCTTTCCAGCCCCTTCTTGCCTGTAAGGAAGAACAAAACATCCAACCAGAAAAGAATGAAGAAATGAGAATTCAAAAAAAATGAGGAGAGGCTTAGGAACCTCCAGGACATCTTTAAACGTTCCAACATCCGAATTATAGGGGTACCAGAAAGGGGAAAGAAACAGCCATGAGTGGAAAACTTATTTGAACAAATAATAAAGGAGAACTTCCCCAGTCTGGCAAAGGAAATAGACTTCCAGGGAATCCAGGAAGCTCAGAGAGTCCCAAAGAAGTTGGACCCAAGAAGGAACACACCAAGGCATATCATAATCACATTACCCAAGATTCAAATGAAGGAGAGAATTCTAGAAGCAGCAAGAGAGAAGGGGACAGTCACCTACAAAGAAGTACCCATCAGACAGTCAGCTTATTTCTCAAATCTGGAACTTTAAATAGGTTTAAATGCATTCAATGTAGGAAAAAAATAAGGTTTGGCATCCACCCATGCCAAGTTACGGTGCCAGTGAAGCATTTATGTCTCTTGTGAGCTTTATCCAACATCCATTACCAGTTCCTAGTTTGTAAATCCAATACCTGTAGGATTGAGATTCGAACAACAAAATTGGCAATATTTTAAGCTTAATAAATTAAAGCTGGCAGCATGATTGCACAATTGTAGAAAAAATGTTAGGCTTGCCCATTTCAAGAGTTTGCCATGAATTTACCTTGGAACAAATAGACTCTAATTAACCACCTCAATGCTACATACATATGGGAAAAATGAAAGAACCATATTTTAATTAGGACAGGTTAAATTTAGTTACTTTAAGTTACAAAAACTACTAGGGTTATTCCACCAGTGAAAAAGGCTTTGACATTTATAGCTCTTTTTCTTAAACTATGTTTTGTGGAACATCAATGTTCATTGTGATATAATATGAATTCCTCACAGAAAGAGGGAGAAGTTTTGTATTCATTAATCTGGAGATTCACCATGCACATTAGCATTTGAAAGACTTTGAGAATCCCTGCAGTAAAAAATAAACTCTCTTTAGAATATATTGACCATTTCCCAAATATACTGACCATGAAGCACTTAAGAAAAAATAAACAAAAATTATTGCTTTTTCATAAAATACAAGGTTTTGAAAACCTGCAAAAAAAGTATAAATGAACAAGATTCACACCATTACATGACTTACATCTTGAAACATTTAAAAGATTTTAATTATATTTTTGTGCTATATCCTTGAGCATCCACACATTTTAGAAATTAAGTTCAGGTAGTTTTCAAAAACAAATCACAAAACAATTCAAAAGTTTACCTAAAACACTTTATTTCTGATACAAGTTCTTCCTTAACTCCATTCCATTCCACTGTCTACACCAAACCACGCTATATTCCTTAAGGATTACTTTTTTCATTGGGTAGAGTTTTTTGCTCAATTATTTTATCTGGTCCTCTAATTCTATTTGTCAACAAGAAAACAATTTTCAACTCCAATAACGAACCCTTAGCTCTGTGTTGATAGGAACACAGAGATGTATACTTTCTTTACTTGGACTCAAGGGCCTTAGGAGGAGAAGCAAAAGCAACATAAGTAAAGCAATTAAAAAACAACTTCAGAGGTTTTCAAATATAGTAAAGATCAGCATAGGCTGAGATAACTGGAGAAGACTGTGGAAGAGAGGGACCTGAGCATATGACTAGGATGTAGGAAAGTGTGGAGAGAGAAGGGAGAAGATTAAAGACAGGAGGAAAAGCATAACCAAAATCAAATGGCGGGAAGAAGTGCTTGGATTCAGGAGGAAGTAGGGGAAAAAAACAGGTACAGAAGTCTTCCTGTAGTGGAACATTCACATCACATATATACAGAAATAAGGTATGCTAAAAAATACTGTGGGCTCTACACTATGGATAATTCTGACCACTGGATTCAGAAGTTGGACTCGTTTTGTTAAGCAGGAGGGAGACATGGTCATAAGAACAATGTCATAAATTTGAACGTCATCATGAAATAATCAAATGAATGTTCTAGAAAGCTTAGCCTTACATCTCATTTGGAAAGGCTGAACAGAGAAAGAGAAAGAAACTAAAGGCCAAGATTGAAGTTATAAGACTGTTGAAGTAATTTATGTGTTGAGACTTTTGACAGATGGAAATGAAATAGGAATAAAGAAAAAAAGTTAATCCATAAATTTAAAGGCACAAATGAAACAATATTCGGTGCAAGAAAAAGGTTGAGTCAAAACAACTCCAAAGTAGCTAGTCAAGGAAGATGGTGATTTTAAGAACCAAGTTTGGGGAAAGAAGCTAAATACTCATATTTATTAAGTAAGAATAAAAAGACATATTTTCATGGATTTCTAGTTAAGTCTTCCACAATTTAATCCCAATCTACATATCTTACATTATTCTCCATTACTTCATCATTAATTCAACAATTATTTTATGAGCACCTATTGTATGCCAAGCAATATTCTAGACACTGAAGAAAAAAGATGTGGAGTGTATTGTTCAAGGCAGAAGGTGGAGATGGGTAATGGGTATGTAAATAAATAATTGGAGAATCAATATATTCCATATGTTCAGATTAGAGGGAATAGGTACTAATATTGATTGAGCTCCTACTATGCACCAGACCTTTTAGATTCATCTAACTTAATTTCCACTTCAACACAAAGAAGTAGATAATGTTAGCCCATTTTTCTTTATCAATCACTACCTGTAAGGTCCCCACTATATTGAACCACTGAGGACACCAACAATGTGAAAACCACCTGGAAGATAGTGCTTCCTTTCTTGACACAACTACCAGGGACTCCTGAATGGACAGCAGAGATTCTTCATTATGAGAACACGATTTGTCAAGCCTCTTCAAGGCTTCAGAGATTCTACCCTACACGAAGACTGACCTAGTAGATTTCAACGATTTTAAGATGCATATATTTTTTCATATTTTAACATCTTGAAGTTGGAACAATCAAAGAGGTGTTCTATTCATTTGGTAAAGAAGGATTCCTTTCATACATCCCAGTGTGCTTGGTATTTGGGTATAGAGTAAAAACAATGGTTTGCTTCATGGAAATTATTAATTTTTGTTATCATTTTTATAATGTTTTCCCATCATGGAAGTTGCAATATGCATCCAAATGAACTATCTCCATAATGATTTTTTATAAAGCAATCATAAAATTGCATTAGAGGATTTAGTTTCCAACCCACATTGTACCATCACCTGAATTTATTAAATACAAGCAAGAAAATGTTTTATTAATAAGTAGAACATTAAACATTACTTTTAGAAAACTATTATAAATATTCCGTTAGGGTGTTTTTTTTGTTTTAAAATCTTGCTTTACAATGGTTTGCTCACAAAATTGGAAATGAGGTAATCTTTGGTATCTCAACCTTCTCCTCCTATATCAAACAAAATTAGGAGACTCTGGCTAAAGTCAATTTACCCCAAAAGTTTCATTACAAACAAAGGGAGAAATAAATATTAGCAACTGTTCACTCTGGGAAGTGTCTGAGTGAATGAGCATAAGAATGAAGTGGCAGCCTGACACGTCTACATTTTCCTGTACAGGTAGCCAACTCAGCCTTGTAGGTTTTGTCACAGTGCCAGTGTTTCTGCTTGGCACAACTTCAAGGGCCCTATGTGTCCAATCCAAGGCAGCCCCCTTCAGGATACATGAGCCAAGCTAACTGCATGCAAACCAGGCTGGGTCTTGGAATCAGTTTACATGGGCATGTTGTCAGAAAAAGATGTTTATGTGTGTGAGAATCTTAAAGGACTGAATAGAAAGATCAGAAGCAAGGTTAAGCAGAATGGGACTGGGAAGAATTCCACATGTCCTAAGAGGACAGGCAGAGGATAAAAGAAGGTACAGTAGGGAAGCAAAAACAGAAGTGAATTCTTCACAGTCTGGCTGGCAAGCCTCGCAACAGTGCCATTCTTCAAACAAAACCTCCCTTGGCCTCAGATCCTGTGCTGGTCATGCCAGCTCTATTGATTTACATAAAATCTTCAAGACTTTGATCAGCAACCAAAATGCAAACATTTTAAGTGATAGCCCAAAGAAGCTTGTTTAAAAACCAGTTGATGTAAGGGTTTAAAACAGTCCATTAACAATCTCATGTAGAAATGTATATACATATATGCCTACCCATGCATGCATCTATGCAAAAGAACATTTTTATAGCCCATTAACAATGCCATGTACTTATTACACATATTCACTTCAAGTCCAAAGAAATGTTCTTTATTGGCAAAGCTAAAGGCAAAAATAAAAAATTAAACTCTTCTTTCACTGAACCTCACACTCATTCCCGTCCAAAAAAGAGAAAAAGGAAATCATTCCTACCCATTAGAAGTAGAAAAGGGTGATTTATAGTTGGGTTTAATCAGGCTATAAATTCTTCCACAGGGTAGAATTTTAGAATATGAATTAACCATATAATTTCAGAGTTTTGAAATATCCAAATGACTCTTTCCAGCTTTTCACTTACAAATGTCCCAATGTTTGTCAATCTGATAAGTACCCAGTACATTATTACAATCAAATGGCTGCTGCCGATAATGCCCACTACTCATGTTAAATGCCTACCTCTGTGGACCCTGAGGTCTTGCTCAACCTGAAGAATTAACTCAGTGAGTTAGCTTGAGAGAGCAACTGGCAAAACTTCTAACTATAAAATAAGCAGCCAGAAGGTTTAATGGTGTGGCTCTGACAATTTTAAAAAATTACTAAATAATATTTGTCTGCCTTGAGGCATTTGGACTCTATTTCTAGACTTGGTAAGTGTAAAGAGCTCTAATAGAATAACAGCACCCTGGCTCCAAACTATTCCTGAAAAATGACTAACTGGTACAATTTTTCCTTACAAAGTCACTATGGATATTTGGGCTTATAACAGCATAGGATGGTAACCAAAAGTGGTCAACTGACTCTCAGCTAAGCTCCCTCCAGCTGGAAAGTCACACAGCAGGAGAGCAACTTCTTAATGAAGGGTGATGCACTAGCCTGGAAAGACAGGGCAGAGGGAAGCACAATTTTAGTTCTTTCATCTTCAAAAAAAGAATTATAAACATTGTTCTATCTCAGGGACTCCCAGACCCCACGTTCCAATTGGCCCCAAGCCCAGCATGTTCTACACAGAAGCTCAAGACTAAGAAGAACTAAGAAATTTTAAAACAGATCCATCTCTGGGCTACAAATAATGCAGGCATTTCCCAGCTCTTTACTGAATTAACTGCTTCCAGAATTACTCAAGTCTTCTCAGAAACTCACACTGACAGGAAGTAACCTCCAGACTACTAAACAATGACAAAGACTCAACCAAGGTGTCCCCTCTGTCATTTTATGTTTCTCTTCCTTGGTTCACCAATGTGATTTCTCATTCACTCTCCTCCTTCCAGCTGAGCAAACTTTCTCAAAGCTCCCTTCCCTTTATTCTGCAGCTTCTAATATTATTACACGTGCCCAGGAGAGCATAAGTGTTTATAGCACCTCCTTCCAAAGTTTCAGCATTTACAAATGTAAATGAAGGGTGTGTGACTCCATTTAATTAGAAACTTTTGCAAGCCTCCTTAAAAATACACTGCCTTTTGACCAAGCTAAGAGTCCTGAAACACTGATTGAAAAGAACCTATGCACCCCTATGCTCATAGCAGCACAATTTACAACAGCCAATTGTTGGAAGCAACCTAGGTTCCCATCAGTAAATGAGTGGATCAAAAACCTGTGGTACGAGGACTGCTGGCCAAGATGGTGGCATGGGTAGGCACACTGTGCCTCCTCACACAACCAAAAGAAAGACAACAACAATTTAAAACCAAAAAATAACCAGAACTGACAGAAAATTGAACTATATGGAAGTCCGACAACCAAAGAGTTAAAGAAGAAACATTCATCCAGACCAGTAGGAAAGGTGGAGATACACAGGCAGGCAGAGAGGAGTTGCAGCAAGGCAGCAGTTGGTGGACTGAAGTGCACAGGGTGGTGGCTGGCCAGCAGGGCAGCAGCTACTGGAGCCTGTGGTCCCACATTCGCATGCAGATAAACTGGAAGGAACAATTGGGAAGCGAGACAGACCTCCAGACCCAGAGCTCCAGCGTGGGGCAATAAAGCCTTAAAGCACTTATTGAAAACACCTGTGGGAGTTAAGCTAGCAGTGGGAGAAACTCCCAGCCTCACATGAGAGTTCGTTGGAGAGACCTACAGGGTCCTAGAAAGTACATAAGTCAACCCACGTGAAAATCAACACCAGAAGACCCCACTTTCCTTGTGGGTAGCTGAGAGAAGTGATCAAAATGTGGCAGAGAGAGGAGCAAGCGCCATTGTTCCCTCTCAGACCCCTCCCACTCATACAGCTTCACAAGGCAGCAATGTGGGTTACCCTGCACCTGTGAATACCTAAGGCTTTGCCCCTCACTATGTAACAGGTGCATCAAGACAAAAAAAATGGCCCAAATGAAAGAACAGGTCAAAGCTCCAGAAAAAAACATAACTAAGCAATGAAGAGGTAACCGACCTATCAGATGCATAGTTCAAAACACTGATAATCAGGATACACACAGAATTGGTTGAATTTGGTCACAAAGTAAATGAAAAAAAATGAAAGCTATAGTAAATGAAATAAAGGAAAATGTACAGGGAATCAATAGTAATGGGAAGGAAACTGGGACTCAAATCAACAGTGTGGACCAGAAGGAAGAAATAAACACCCAATTAGGAAAGAGTGAAGAAACAAGAATTCAAAAAAGTGAGAGGCTTAGGAGCCTCCAGGACATCTTTAAACGTTCCAACATCTAAATCATAGGGGTCCAGAAGAAGAAGAGGAAGAGCAAGAAATTGAAGACTTATTTGCACAAATCATGAAGGAGAACTTCCTCAATCTGGCAAAGAAAATAGACTTCCAGGAAGTCCAGGAAGCTCAGAGAGTCCCAGAGAAGTTGGACCCAAGGAGGAACACACTAAGGCACATCATAATTACATTAGCCAAAATTAAAAAGAAGGAGAGAATCCTAGAATCACCAAGAGAAAGGGAGGCAGTTACCTACAAAGGAGTTCCCATGAGACTGTCAGCTGATTTCTCAGAAAGGAATTTACAGGCAAGAAGGAACTGGAAAGAAGTATTCCAAGCCATGAAAGGCAAAGACCTACATCCAAGATTGCTTTAACCAGCAAAACTTTTATTTAGAATGGAAGGGCAGATAAAGTGCTTCTCAGATAAGGTGAAGTTCAAGGAGTTCATCATCACCAAGCCCTTATTGTATGAACTGTTAAAGGGATTTATCTAAGAAAAAGAAGATTAAAAGCACGTATACTAAAATGACAGCAAACTCACAATTACTAACAACCACACCTAAAATAAAAGCAAAAGCAAACTAAGGAAACAACTAGAACAGGAACAGAACAACAGAAATGAAGATCACATGAAGTGTTATCAACAGGGGAGTGGGAGGGCGAGAGAGAGGGAAGAGCTACAGAGAATAAGTAGCATAAATGGTAGGTGGAAGATAGACAAGGGGAGGTTAAGAATAGTATAGGAAAAGTAGAAGCCAAAGAACTTATATGTATGACCATGGACATGAACTAAAGGTTGAGGGGGATATGGGTGCGAGGGGGTGTACAGGGTGGAGAGGAATCAAGGGGAGGAAATGAGACAAATGTGATACCATAATCAATAAAATATATTTTAAAAATATAAATGCTTCTGGGGAAAAAAGAAGGACATGAACTTGGGGGATCCAGAGAATACATTGTTGTGGGTTGTATAATCTCCCCCCAAAAAATGTTGATGTACTATCCTCCCATTACCTGTGAATGTGACCTTATTTATAAATGGGATCTGTGCAGATTAATTTAAAATGAAGTTATGAGGGCTGTCCTTTATCCAATGGCTGTTGTTTTTATAAAGAGGGGAAATTTGGACATGTAAAGATATGTCCATGTAAAGACAAGAACATATAGAGGCAATGCAGCAGAGGTCAGAGAATACCAAGGCTTGCCAGAAAACCACCAGAGACTGGGGCTTCTCCATCACCACCTGAAATGGAAACCAGTCCTGCTGGTACCTTGGTCTTGGACTTCTGGCCTCCACAACTGTGTGAAAGTAAACTTCTGCTGTTTGAGTCACCCAGTTTGTGGTGCTTTGTTGTGGCAGTAGTAGGAAATTAATTCAGCACTCTATCAGTTTCCTGTGGTTGCTATAGCAGGGTGCCATAGCTTGGAGGCTAAAAATAGCAGAGGCTTAGTCTACATTTCTAGAGGTCAGAAGTCCAAAATCAGGGTGTCAGTGGATCTGGTTGCTTATGGAAGCTCCAGAAGAGAGTCCATTGCTTGCATTTTCCAGCTTCTAATGGCTGCTGGCATTCCTTAGCTTTTGGCCACATCTCTAACTGTGCCCCACTCCACCCCCAGTCATATTGTCTCTCTGCGTGTCAAATTTCCTTCTACTTTTCTCTTATAAGAACACTTGTTATTATACATAGGTCAATCCAGACAATCCAGGATAATCTCATCTCAAAATCAGTATCTTAGTCACCCCTGCAAAGACTCTTTTTCTTAGTAAGGCAACACAGATTCTAGGGATTAAGAACTAATACCTTTGGGGGCCATTATTGCCCTACTACAGGTCCCTTGAAATCTAGGTGGAAATGTCAAGTGATCAGTAAGATGGAGTACATAGGACAGGAAATGGCCAGAACATATGTAAGCGTAGAAAACGTAAGAATGATATGATCACTTACAGGGACCATGTGGAGGCCAAGGACAGAACTCTAGGGAATGTCTCCCTTTAAAAAAAAGAGCTCCTACCCTTTGCAACAGCATGGATAAGCCAGACAGTGAAAGACAAATACCATATGACCTCACCTTTAACAGGAACCTAAACAACAAAACAAACAAGCAAGCAAAATATAACCAGAGACACTGAAATAGAGAACAGGCTGACAGTGACCAGAGGGTAGAGGGGAGGGAATTTCAGGGGAAATAGGGGAGAGATTTAGAGGAACAAATATAAAGAACCCATGGACAAAAACTAACAGGGGTGGAAATGGGAGAAGATGGGGAGCACTGCGGGGGGGGGTTGGCTGGGATGGGAGTAAAAGACAGAAAACTATACTTGAACAATAATTAAATAAAAATAATAATAATAGAAAATAAATGAATAGAAATGAATCCAGTGAAATGGGCTAAAAAAATGTTCTAGAGGTGGAAAGAGAACCAGGAGAGTGTGGTATCATGGAAGCCATAGGAGGAATTTTTAAAAAGAGAAAAATCCTTCATATGCTAAAAAAATAAGCATTTTATAGGGCATTATGCTAAATGAAATAGGCCAGTCACAAAAGTACAAAAACACTGGGTGCCTGCTTGCAGCTTTTGGCTCAAACGTATAGATAAACTTGCAGCTTCATTTTCCAATATATGTGAGGCACTCTGATTAGTGGAGTGCCTATTTGTAGCCAGGTGCTCAAGTGTATAGAACAAACATAGGGGAGTTGCTTAGAGTAGCCTAATTGGTAAAAAAAAAAAAAAATGAGTACAATGGTGATTGTCTGGATCTAAGAGATGGGGACATAAAGAGTTATTGTTTGAAAAATGCAGAGTTTCAGTTTTGCAAAAGAAAAAGATCTGGAAACTGGATGTGCAATAATGTGAATGTTCTTAATACTACTAAAGTATACACTTGAAAGTAAATAAGGCTGTACATTTAATATGTAGGTTTAGCATTTAAATGAAATTGAAAAAAGAGGAAGTTCTTGTATTTTAATCAAGAATTTTGTTTAGTGTAAATGTCCCTTCATGTAACATAAATGCTTATTAATGCAAGCCAAGGCAATCTAAGATGAATTTCTTCACTAAATAGTCTATCAATAAATTATTCACCTAGCACACATTATTGACGTGAGAATGAAAGATTAAATAAACTATGATAAATGTTTTTAACAGCCACATCTAGATTTCCTCAAAAATTTAAACACAATTTCGCTTCTCTCCACACACCGGAGAAGGACCTGGCTGATCTGCGGAAGAGCAGAGCAGATGCCAAACTGGGACCCAGCATGTAAGAAGGCAGGACTCCAGAGAGTGTAGCGGATACTGACTGACCAGAGGTTGAGGAGAGGAGATGACTGCAGATCAACAAGGTACGAGGGAGCAGCACAGAGGCGATGGCGGGCCCCCTGCCAGGCCAAGCCAGGGCCCGGGCCGGCCGCCCAGGTATCTGAGAGCCGAGGGTGGTCAACACCGTCTCTGGGAGAGAACTGGTCACCAGCGCCACCCCTGACTGGCAGGGTGCAGATTGGAAAACACCATAAGAGATTGGTCTGCCAGTAGTGGCAGAGAGAGGAGTAAGCATTTGGAAGCAAACCAGAAAGCTCTGATAACCCTTGGAGTCAGGTTACTGGCTTGGGAGAACTGAGAGTTTCGAGAGCATTCCCTGCTTCGAGGGGCCCGTGCCTGCCCGCGAGCACTTCTGGGGGTCTTGGGCTGTGGGCAGGGCCTCCAGAAGTGGGTCAGTTGCGAACTCCATCCCTACTCAGCCGGCACAGACCAGCTCCATCCCTTCTCAGCTGGTTCAGACTAGGAGACACTGTGAGTCAAGCATTGATCTTCGGCTTGGCCGGCTACAGGTCGCGAGCACCTTCCCAGGCCCCGGTTTCGGTTTTGTCCACCCCCGGTCATGAGCCCCTTCCCGGCCCATGGGCAGCCTGCGCCGGCGCCGGCGCCTGCTCCTTCAACCGCGGGTTGTACACGCCTTCCGGGACACCGGCTACTTCGACCGCCAGTCACAAACACCTTCCCGCCCCTGAGGGGCCCCGCGCAGGCCGTCTACATGGGGAACCGCCAGTCGCCCATGCTTTTCCAGTGGGGCGGGGTCTGCGCCGACCCTCCCCTTGGGGAATTGAGAGTCGCCCAGGTGATCCCTGTGGCGCGGGACCTGCACCACCTAGCGAACAATCTCGGGGAGTCTCCGGCTGCTGGCTGGGCCCCTGGAAGAGAGCCAGTCACCAGCTTCACCCCTACTCAGCTGGCGCAGACAGGGAAACACAGGGAGTCAGGCTGTTGCTGTTGCTTTGGGAGAATTGTGAGTTGCCCTGTGTATTCAGCCACAACACAGGGAAAGGTCCACACCCAAGCCTGCGAGAACAAGAAAGCCTGGCTGGGAGGGTCCACCATCATGTCAGACCAGGGCTGGGAAGCCTGGGAGAAAATCCGTTCTCAGTAGGGCGCGGGTGAGAGGCACCAGTCTGGATCTTGGGGGGTACCGGCAAAATCAGTTGAGTGTACCAAGGCGCGAAAAGAGCCACAATAACAGCCCCTCAGGCTGCTGCAGTTAGTGAGACCAGAAGGTTTGACTCGCTGGACACCAACCTGAAGAGTAGTGGGAGCAGAGAACACCAAGATACATACAGGAGACTGCACCACTGAATTCCACAGGTATCCTCCACAGAAGTTCACGCCATAAACTCAGGGTACCAGAACAGATCAATCTAAGAAGCTGAGGCCAACGAGAAGAGCATCACAAACAATGGGGAGACAAAGAAACAATCACCAAATGAAAGAAAAGGAGGAAGTCTCAGAAAGAATGTTAGATGAAATAGAGGCAAGTCAACTATCAGATATTGAATTCAAAGCACTGGTTATCAGGAAATTCAAAGAGCTTACCACCAGCTACCAGAAACTACAGGGGAACTACAATGAACTCTCCACAAACTATACCAACATGAAAAAGGAAATAGAATCCATCAGCAAAGGCCAAGAGGAAATGAAAAATACAATTTCTCAACTAAAGAACACAGTAGAAGGTATGAAAAGTAGGATCAATGAGGCGGAAGACTGCATAAGCGTGCTAGAGGACAGGGTACAGAGAATCTCCCTGACAGACGAGGTAATGGAAAAGAGAATCAGAAAAAATGAGGAGAGTTTAAGGGAAATGCAAGACAATATGAAACGTAATAATATCCGAATAATAGGAATACCAGAAGGGGAAGAAGAAGAACACGGGATAGAAAACCTACTTGAAAGAGAAATAACAGAAAATTTTCCTAAGATGAAGGAAGAGAAAGCCACACAAATCCCGGAATCGCAGAGAGTCCCAGGCAGGTGGAACCAAAAGAGGCCTACTGCAAGACACATCATCATTAAAATGGCAAAACTCCAGGAAAAAGAGAGAATCCTAAAGACAGCAAGGGAGAAAAAGGAAGTAACATACAAGGGGGTCCCAATAAGGTTGGCTAATGACTTCTCAACGGAAACATTCCAAGCAAGAAAAGAATGGCAGGAAATATTCCAAGTAATGAGAAACAGAGGCCTACAACCAAGACTACTTTATCCAGCAAGGCTCTCAATCAAGATAGAAGGTCAGATAAAGAGCTTCCAAGACAAAAGAAGACTAAAAGAATATGCCTCCACAAAACCGGCTCTGCAAGAATTACTAAAGGGGCTGCTTTAAGGAAAGGAAGGAAAAGAGAGAGACAGAGAGCAACACAGGTACATAAATGGCAATGAATAAGTACCTTTCGATAATAACTTTAAACGTAAATGGATTAAATGCACCAATTAAAAGACATAGAATAGCTGAATGGATAAGAAAGCATGACCCACACATATGCTGCCTACAAGAGACCCACCTCAGGTCAAAAGACTGTCACAGACTGAAAGTGAAAGGATGAAAACAAATTTTCCAAGCAAATAGACAAGAAAAAAAAGCCAGGGTAGCAATCCTCATATTACACAAAATAGACTTCAAAAAAAAAGGCTATAAAGAGAGACCCAGAAGATAACTTCATAATACTCAAGGGAAGAATCCACCAAGAAGACATTAACATCATAAATATATATGCACCCAACATAGGAGCACCCAAATATATAAAGAAAATCCTAGAGGACCTCAAGAAAGATACTGACAGAAACACAATTATAGTAGGGGATTTTAACACCCAGCTGTCAAAAATGGACAGATCTTCCAAACAAAATATCAGCAAAGATATAGCAGCATTAAACGACACTCTAGAAGAAATGGACCTAATTGATATATAGAGAGCCATCCATCCCAAAGAAGCTAAATACACATTCTTTTCCAGTGCACATGGAACATTTTCAAAGATAGATCACATGATAAGACACAAAACCAGTCTCAACAACTTCAGGAAAATAGAAATCATACCAAGCATTTTCTCTAATTACAAGGGACTGAAATTGGAAACCAACCACAGAGGAAAAAAACCAAAACACCCTAAAGCATGTAGATTGAATGGTATGCTATTAAACAATGAATGGGTCAAGATTGAAATTAGGGAGGAAATCAAAAAGCTTCTTGAAACTAATGAAAATGAACTCGCCACAACCCAAAACTTATGGGACACAGTGAAGGCAGTCCTGAGAGGGAAGTTCATAGCAATACAGGCTTACCTAAAGAAGATAGAAACACTTCAAACAAACAACCTACCCGACGCCTGCAAGAACTCGAGGAACAACAACAAAGACAGCCCAGAGCAAGTAGAAGGAAGGAAACAACCAAGATCAGAGCAGAATTAAATGACATAGAGACTAAAAGCACAATTCTAAAGATCAATGAATCCAGCAGTAGGTTTTTTGAAAAGATAAACAAAATAGACAAACCTTTAAGTAGACTCATCAAGAAAAGAAGAGAGAGGACCCAAATAAACACAATTAGAAATGAAAGAGGAGAAATTACAACTGATACCACAGAAATAGAAAGGACTGTAAGAAATTACTATGTGGAACTCTATGCCAAGAAATTTGAAAACCTAGGTGAAATGGACAAATTTCTAGAAAAATATAACCTTCCAAAACTCAATGAAAAAGAAGCAGAAAACCTGAACAGGCCAATAACAGCAAACAAAATTGAAGAAGTAATCAAAAAACTCCCATCACACAAAAGCCCTGGACCAGATGGTTTCACAGGAGAATTCTACAAAGCTTTTAAGGAAGAGCTAACCCCTATTCTTCACAGACTATTCCAAAAAATCCAAAAGGAGGGGAAACTCCCCAACTCTTTTTATGAAGCCAGCATCACCCTAATTCCAAAGCCAGATAGAGACACAACAAAGAAAGAAAATTAGAGGCCAATATCACTGATGAACATAGATGCTAAAATCCTCAACAAAATATTGGCAAATCGCATCCAACAATACATCAAAAAGATCATACACCACGACCAAGTGGGATTCATCCCAGGGATGCAAGGATGGTTCAATGTACGCAAATCAATAAATGTAATATACCACATAAACAAAAGCAAAGACAAAAACCACATGGTCATATCAATAGATGCGGAAAAACCTTTGATAAGGTTCAACACCCATTTATGACAAACGTACTCAGAAAAATGGGAATAGAGGGAGCATTCCTCAACATAATAAAGGCCATATATGAAAGACCTACAGCCAACATCATACTCAATGGACAAAAACTAAAACCTTTTCCACTAAGATCAGGAACAAGACAAGATTGCCCACTTTCACCACTTCTCTTCAATGTAGTATTCGAAGTTCTATCTGCAGCAATCAGACAAGAAAAGGAAATAAAAGGCATCCAAATTGGAAAGGAGGAAACAAAACTGGCATTGTTTGCAGATGACATGATAGTGTACATGGAAAACCCTATAGACTCTACCAAAAAACTGCTGGAACTAATAAATGAATTTGGCAAAACAGCGGCATACAAAGTCAATATCCAGAAATCAAAGGCATTTCTGTATACCAACAATGAAGCGGCAGAAGCAGAAATCAGGAAAAAATACCATTCGATATAGCAAAAAGAAAAATAAAATATCTGGGAATAAACCTAACCAAGGAGGTAAAAGACCTGTATTCAGACAACTACACAACACTGAAGAAAGAAATCAAGGAAGACACAAACATATGGAAACTTATAATGAGTTCATAGATTGGAAGAATTAACATCATCAAAATGTCCATACTACCCAAAGCAATTTGCAGATTCAATGCAGTACCTATTAAAGTACCAATGACATATTTCATAAACATAGAACAAACACTTAAAAATTTATATGGAACCAGAAAAGACCCCGAATAGCTGCTGCAATTTTGAGAAAGAAGAACAAAGTAGGAGGGATCACAATACCTGATATCAAACTGTATTACAGGGCCACTGTAATCAAAACAGCCTGGTACTGGCACAAAAACAGGCACATAGACCAATGGAATAGAACAAAGAGCCCAGAAATAAACCCAACTCTCTACAGTCAATTAATATTCGACAAAGGGGGCAATAACATAAAATGGAGTAAAGGCAGCCTTTTCAATAAATGGTGTTGGGAGAACTGGACAGCTACATGCAAAAAAATGGAACTTGAGCACCAACTTACACCATACACCAAAATAAATTCAAGGTGGATAAAAGATTTAAATATAAGCCGTGAAACCATTAAAGCCCCAGAGGAGAGCATTGGCAAGAAAATCTCAGATATTCCACGCAGCAATATTTTTACTGATAAGTCCCCTAGAGCAAGGGTTATAAAGGAAAGAATAAACAAATGGGATCTCATCAAAATTAAAAGCTTCTGCATGGCTAAGGAAAACAGTATCAAGATACAAAGAGAAGCAACTGTTTGGGAAAACATATTTGCCAATGATACCTCAGTAAGGGTTTAATCTCCAAAATATACAAAGAACTCACATGACTCCACTCAAAGAAGACAAGCAACCTGGTCAAAAAATGGGCAGAGGACTTGACCAGACATTTCTCCAAGGAGGACATACAGAGGATCCAGAGACACATGAAAAGATGCTCGATATTGCTATCTATCAGAGAGATGCAAATTAAAACCACAATCAGATACCACTTAACACCAGTCAGATTGGCTATCATAAACAAGGAAACAAACAACAAGTGTTGGAGAGGTTGTGGGGAAAAGGCGACCCTAGTTCACTGTTGGTGGGATTGCATACTGGTACAACCACTATGGAAAGCAGTATGGAATTTTCTAAGAAAACTAAAAATGAATGTGCCTTTTGACCCAGCAATTCCACTCTTGGGAGTATATCCTAAGAACCCTGAAACACCAATCCAAAAGAACCTATGCACCCCGATGTTCATAGCAGCACAATTCACAATAGCCAAGAGTTGGAAGCAACCTAGATGCCCATCGGTCAATGACTGGATCAAAAAGCTATGGTACATTTACACAATGAAATTCTATGCTGCAGAAAGGAAGAAGGAACTCCTACCCTTTGCAACATCATGGATGGAACTGGAAAGCATTATGCTGAGCGAAATAAGCCAGGCGGTGAAATAAAAATATCATATGATCTCACCATTAACAGGAATCTAAACAAACCAAACAGGCAAGCAAAATACAACCAATGACACTCAAATATGGAACAGGCTGACAGGGCCCACAGGGGAGAGGGGAGAGAATCATAGGGGAAAAGGGAATGGACTCACATGAACAAGTATAAAGGACACATGGACAATAACTAAGGGGGGGGGTGGAAATGGGAGGGAGGCGGGGAGCATGGGGTGGGGGGCGGGCAGGGTTGGGAATATAAGACAGAAACCTGTACTTGAACAAGAATTAAATAAAAATTATATTTAAAAAATTTAAACACAATAATAAAAATGCTTTAAAAATTTAAACACACAGTGACAATAAGATTTTCTCCTCACATAACATTTTGGTAAAATATTTGTACTTTACTAAAGTGTTAAAAAGAGTTGCCCACCAAGAAAACAAAGCAGATGCTGCCCAGTGGGTTTCAAAATTTCCTGGTCCACAATGTCAAGGGGCTTGAAGTACTGGTGACATGCAACAAATCTTACTATGTTGAGATGGCTTACAACGTCTCGTCAAAGAACCACAAAGCCACTGTGAAAAGAGCAACTCAGCTGGCCATCAAAGTCACCAATTCCAATCTAGCTTGTGCGGCGCAGAAAATGAATAGACCTTTTCTGAACACATTTTATTTTTCTTAATAAAACCATAAAATTCTTTTTTGTAATGTACATTTTTATTTTATTTTAACTGTTTTTCAAGCAGAGTTTTCTTTTACTCCCATCACAGCACACTCCCCCTTCACCTCCCTCCCATTTCCACTCCCCACTAGTATTTCTCCATGTGTCCTTTATACTTGTTCTTTTAAACCCTTCACTATTTCCCCTGAAATTACCTCCCTTCTCCCCTCTGGTCACTGTCAACCTGTTCTCTACTTCAGTGTCTTTGGTTATATTTTGCTTGTTTGTTTCTTTTCTTGTTTAGGTTCCTGTTAGGGTCAGATCATATGGTATTTGTTTTTCACCACCTGGCTTATTTCACTCAGCATAATGTTTTCAAATTCCATCCATGCTGTTGCAAAGGGTAGGAGCTCCTTCTGTCTTTCTGCTGCATAGAATTCCCTTGTGTAAATGTACGATAGTTTTTTGATCCACTCATTTACTGCTGGGAACCTAGGTTGCTTCCAGGACTTGGTTATTTTAAATTGTGCTATTATGAACATCAGGGTGCAGAGGTTCTTTTGGATTGGGGTTTGAGGGTTCTTTGGATATAATCCTAGCAGTGAAATTGGTGGGTCAAAAGGCAGATCCATTTTTAGTTTTCTGAGAAAATTCCATACTGTTTTCCAAAGTGGTTGTACTAGTTTGCAATCCCTCAAACAATAAACTAGGGCCCCATTTCCCCCACAACCTCTCCAACACTTGTTATTTGTTGCATTGTTTATGATGGCCATTCTGACTGGTGTGAAGTGGTATCTCATTGTGGTTTTAATTTGCATCTCTGATAGCTAGTGATGTTGAGCATCTTTTCATGTGTCTCTGGATCCTCTGTATGTCCTCCTTGGAGAAGTGTCTGTTCAAGCACTTTGCCCACTTTTTAATTGGGCTGCTTGTATTCTTAGAGTGGAGTCATGTATGTTCCTTGTATATTTTGGAGATTAAACCCTTGTCTGAGGTATCATTGGCAAATATGTTTTTCCATACAGTTGGTTGTCTTTTTCCTTAAATTCTGTTTTCTTTAGGCATGCAGAAGCTTTTTTATTTTGATGAGATCCCATTTGTTTATCCTTTTCTTTATGTCCCATGCTCTGGGAGACATATTGATAAAATGGTGCTGTGTGAAATATCTGAGATTTTCGTGCCTATGTTTTCCTCTAAGAGTTTAGTGGTGTCACAGTTTCTATTTAAATATTTTATCCACCTTGAATCCATTTTTGTGTATGGTGTAAGTTGGTGCTCGAGTTTCATTTTTTTGCACCTAGCTGTCCAGTTCTCCCAACACCATTTTTTGAAGAGGCTATTTTTAGTCCATTTTCTGTTGCTACCCACTTAGTTCAATATTAATTGACCATGAAGACTTGGGTTTATTTCTGGGCTCTCTGTCCTGTTCCATTGGTCTATATACCTGTTTTTATGCCAGTACCAGGCTGTTTTGATTACAGTGTCCTTGTAATATAGTTTGGTATCAGGTATTGTGATCCCTCCTACTTTGCTCTTCTTTCTCAAAATTGCAGCTGCTATTCAGGGTCATTTTGGTTCCATATAAATTTTTGAAGTGTTTGTTTTATTTCTGTGAAATATGTCATTGATACTTTAATAGGAATTGCATTGGACCTGTAAGTTGCTTTGGGTAATGTAGACATTTAATGATGTTAATTCTTTCAATCCATGAACTCATTATAAGTTTCCATTTGTTTGTGTCTTCCTTGATTTCTTTCTTCAGTGTTGTGTAGTTGTCTGAATACAGGTCTTTTACCTCCTTGGTTAGGTTTATTCCTAGGTATTTTATTTTTTACTTTTTTGCTATATCAAAGGGCATTGTCTTCTTGATTTCTGCTTGTGCTGTTTCATTGTTGCTATACAAAAATGCCTTTATTTCTGGATATTGACTTTGTATCCCACTGTTTTGCCACATTCATTCATTGGATAGAGCAATTTTGGGGTAGCGTCTATAGGATTTTCCATGTACACTATCATGTCACCTGCAAACAGTGACAGCTTTGTTTCCTCCTTCCCGATTTGGATGCCTTTTATTTCTTTTTCTTGTCTGATTGCTGTGCCTAAAACTGGCAAAACTATATTGAATAGAAGTGGTGAGAGTGGACAACCTTGTCTTGTTCCTGATCTTAGTGGAAATGCTTTCAGTTTTTTTCCCATCGAGTATGATGTTGGCTGTAGGTCTCTCATATATGGCCTTTATTATGTTGAGGAATGCTCCCTGTATTCCCACTTTGCTGAGTGTTTTTATCATAAATGGGTGCTGTACCTTATCAAATGCTTTTTCTGCATCTATTGATATGATCACGTAATATTTTTCTCTGCTTTTGTTTATGTGATGTATTACATTTACTGATTTGCGAATATTGAACCATCCTTGCATCCCTGGGATGAATCCCACTTGGTCATGGTGTATGATTCTCTTAATGTATTGCTTCATGCGATTTGCCAATATTTTGTGGAGGATTTTAGCATCTATGTTCATCAGCGATACTGGCCTGAAGTTTTCTTTCTTTGTTGTGTCTTTATCTGGTTTTGGGATTAGGATTATGCTGGCCTCATAAAAAGAGTTTGGGAGTCTTCCATCATTTTGGATTTTTTGGAATAGTCTGTGAAGAATAGGGATTAGCTCTTCCTTAAATACTTTGTAAAATTCTTCTCTGAAACCACCTGGGCCAGGGCTTTAGTGTGTCAGGAGTTTTTTGATTCCTGTTTCAATTTCATCTGCTGTTAATTGGTCTGTTCAGGCTTTCTGCTTCTTCTTCATTGAGTTTTGGAATATTATATTTTTCTAGAAATCCGTCCATTTCACCTAGGTTTTCAAATGTCTTGACATACAGTTCTTCATAGTAATTTCTTACAATCCCTTCTGTTTCTGTGGTGTCAGTTGCAATCTCTCTTCTTTCATTTCTAATTGTGTTTATTTGGGTCCTCTCTCTTCTTTTCTTGATGAGCCTACTTAAGGGCTTGTCTATTTTGTTTATCTTTTCAAAAAAACAGCTCCTAGATTCATTGATCCTTAGAACTGTGCTTTTAATCTCTATGTCATTTAATTCTGCTCTGATCTTGGTTATTTCCTTCCTTCTGCTTGTTCTGGGCTGTCTTTGTTGTTGTTCCTCCAGTTCTTGTAGGCGTAGGGTTAGGTTGTTTGTTTGAAATGTTTCTATCTTTTTTAGGTGGGCCTGTATTGCTATGAACTTCCCTCTCAGGACTGCCTTTGCTGTGTCGCATAAGTTTAGGGTTGTTGCGAGTTCATATTCATTTGTTTCCAGAAACTCTTTGAAACCTTCCCTAATTTCACTCTTGACATAGTCGTTGTTTAATAGCATGCTATTCAATCTCTATGATTTTGAGTGTTTTGGGTTTTTTCCTGTGGGGTTGGTTTCTAATTTCAGTCCCTTGTGGTCAGAGAAAATGCTTGGTATGATTTCAATTTTCTTGAATGTGTTGAGGCTTGCTTTATGTCCTATCATATGATCTGTTTTTGAAAATGCTCCATGTGTATTTGAAAAAAATGTGTATTTAGCTTCTTTGGGATGAAGGGCTCTATGCATATTAGTTAAGGCCATTTCATCTAGGGCATTGTTCAATGCCACAGTATCTGTGTTATTTTGTTTGGAAGATCTGTCCATTTTTGACAGCGAAATGTTAAAATCTCCTAGTTTAGTTGTGTTGCTGTCAATATCTTTCCTGAAGTCCTCTAAGATTTTATGTATTTGGGTGATTCCATGTTGGGTGCATATATATTTACTATATCTATGTCTTCTTGGTGCATTCTTCCCTTGAGTATTATGAAGTGACCTTCTGGGCCTCTTTTTTTTTTTGCAATTTTTTATTTTTTAAATTTATTTAATTATTTGTCAAGTACAGTTTTCTATTACTCCCATCCCATCCTACCCCCTCTGCTCCCCCCTCCCTCCCATTTCCACCCTTCTTATTTGTTGTCCACATATCCTTTATATTTGTTCCTCTAAATCCCTCCCTTATTTCCCCTGAAATTCCCTCCCCTCTCCTCTCTGGTCACTGTCAGCCTGTTCTGTATTTCAGTGTCTCTGGTTATATTTTGCTTGCTTGTTTGTTTTGTTGTTTAGCTTCCTGTTAAAGGTGAGATCATATGGTATTTGTCCTTCAAAACCTGGCTTATTTCACTCAGCATAATGTTTTCCAGTTCCATCCATGATGTGGCAAAGGGGAGGAGCTCCTTCTTTCTTTCTGCAGCATAAAATTCCATTGTGTATATGTACCATAGTTTTTTGATCCATTCATTTGCTGACGGGCACCAAGGTTGCTTCCAACTCTTGGCTATTGTAAATTGTGCTGCTATGAACATTGGGGTGCATATGTGCTTTGGGATTGGTGTTTTAGGGTTCTTAGGATATAATCCCAGCAGTGGAATTGCTGGGTCAAAAGGCAGGTCCAATTTTCGTTTTCTGAGAAAATTCCACACTGTTTTCCATAATGGTTGTACCAGTCTGCAATCCCACCAACAGTGGACTAGAGACCACTTTCCCCCCCACCCTCTTCAACATTTGTTGTTTATTGCTTTGTTTATGATAGCCATTCTCACCGGTGTAAAGTGGAATGTCATTGCGGTTTTAATTTGCATCTCTCTGATAGCAAGTGATATTGAGCATCCCTTCATGTGTCTCTGAATCCTCTGTATGTCCTCCTTGGCGAAGTGTCTGTTCAAGTCCTTTCCCCATTTTTTAATTGGGTTAGTTGTCTTCTTAGAGTGAAGTTGTGTGAGTTCTTTGTATATTTTGGTGATTAAACCTTTTTCTGAGGTATCATTGGCAAATATGTTTTCCCATATAGTTGGCTGTCTTTCTATTTTAATACTGTTTTCTTTAGCCGCACAGAAGCTTTTTATTTTGATGAGATCTCATTTGTTTATTCTTTCCTTTATATCCCTTGCTCTAGCGGACATATCAGTAAAAATGTTGCTGCGTGAAATATCTGATATTTTCCTCCCAATGTTCTCCTCTAGGACTTTAATGGTGTCACAGCTTAAATTTAAGTCTTTCATCCACCTTGAATTTATTTTGGTGTATGGCCCTTATTTGAAGTCTATTTTGTCTGATATGAGTATTGCTACTCTGTTTGTTTTGTTTGTATTTTTTTTTCCTGTTTGTTTGCTTGGAAAATTTGTTTGCAGCCCTCCACTTTTAGTCTGTGTAGGTCTTTTGTCCTGAGGTGGGTCTTTTGTAGGCAGCATATATGTGGGTCATGCTTTCTTATCCATTCAGCTATTTTATGTCTTTTGATTGGAGCATTTAATCCATTTACATTTAAGGGTATTATTGATAAGTACTTATTCATTGCCATTTTCACACCTGTGTTCCTCTCTGTCTATCTCTTTTCCTTCCTTTTTAAAAAACAGTCTTTTTAGCACCTCTTGCAGAGCTGGTTTGGTGGAGGTATATTCTTTCAGGCTTCTTTTATCTGGGGAGCTTCTTATTTGGCCTTCTATCTTGATTGAGAGCCTTGCTGGGTAAAGTAGCCTTGCTTGCAGGCTTCTGGTTCTCACTACTGAGAATATTTCTTGCCATTCTCTTCTGGCTTGGAGTGTTTTCATTGAGAAGTCAGCTGCTACCCTTATTGGGGCTCCCTTGTATGTTACTTCCTGTTTCTCCCTTGCTGCTTTTAAGATTCTCTCTTTGTCTTGGAATTTTGTCATGTTAATTATGATGTGTCTTGAAGTGGGCCTCTTTGGGTTCTTCTTGATTGGGACTCTCTGTGTTTCCCGGATTTGTGTGAGTTTTTCTCTCATCAAATTAGGGAAGTTTTCCACCATTACATTTTCAAACAGGTTTTCTATCCCTTGCTCTTCTTCTTCTCCTCCTGGTATCCCAGCTATACAGATATTATTATGTTTAATATTGTCTTGCATTTATCTTAATCCCTCTTCATTCTTTCTGAGTTTCTTTTCTTTTTCTTGCTCTTTCTGGGAGTTTTTTACTACTATGTCCTCCAACTCACTGTTTCAGAACTTCTGCTTCATTGATCCAGGTTTTGATTCCTTCTACAGTGTTCTTCAGTTCATATGTTGTATTCTTCACTTCCTCTTGGCCCTTGTTGATAGTTTCTACTTTCTTTTTCATGTTGATATAATTTGCAGTGAGTTCAGTGTAGTTTCCTTGTAGATTCTGGTAATTCACTGTGAGCTCATTGAGCTTCCTGATAACCATTATCAGGAACTCAATATCTTAAAGTTGAGTTGCCTGTATTTTATTTAGCATTCTTTCTGAGGCTTCCTCCTTTCCTTTCATTTGGGGATTGTTTCTTTGTCTTCCCATTGTTTGTGAGACTGTTCTCGTTAGCCTCAGCTTCTTAAATTGATCTGTTCTGGCTCCCTGGGTTTATGGTGTGTATTTCTGTGGTAGAACACCCGTGAGATCCAGTGGTTCAGTTACCTTGATGTCCCAATGCCACTGGTCTTGATTTTTTATTGTTTTTGTGTCTTTCTCTGGTGAGTCCTTTCCAGCAGCTGGTTAACTGAGAGTCACTCTGTCCAACTTCTTCAGTATTTTGTTCTGCCTGTCAGGGCATGTTTTGTTGAAGCTGGTTCTTCCATGTGTACAAGGTTTTGAGGATTCTCTTTTGCTCTTGTTTAGTTGTTAATTCTGGGTAATTTCTCCACTATTTAGTTGTATTTCCAGATATGTCCTGGATTGAAGTTAGTGTGGCTTCCACTACCTCCTTCACCTTCGTTTGTTGTTATCTGTTGGTGGTTCCTTTGTTGTTTGGTTTCCTTTCCCAGTGAGTATCCTGGTATTCACAGGTTCCATCTCCTTTTTTTGTGATTGTCTCAGCTGTTGGGATGCCCCCTCTTTGGGTCCAGTTCTGGTCTTTTCACAGTTCCATGTTTTGGGGTTTGGGTTTTTTTTGTCTCACATTTCATTTTTCAATGTCTGCTACAATTTTTGGCCTCCTATTTTCATGTATACTGGGGTCGGTTAGCTGTTTTTCTCCCATGTGTAGTGGGGAGTAGAATTTTCTCCCTCCTACCTCGCCACCATCTTCTTTCTAAAACCATAAAATTCTGCTCCCCAAAAAGAGTTGATAAAAATTAAGGCTGAATGTATGTGTTAAGAATTAATGGTGTTGTCACTTTGACCATTTCCAGCTTTGTTCTGTGTTTTTTTTTATATCAGCAGCACACATACACACACACTGTGGTCTTTGTACTAATTAACATTATCTTGAACAAATCTAGATAGTAGATGCAAAGATCTAAGATGCAAATATGTCTGTTTGGTTAAAACTGCTTAAATACCAAATAACTCAGAGAGAAAATAGAAGCACTTTCGAATACACATTATTATACACAATTTGTGTTGCAAAATAGAAACACTTTCGAATACACATTATTATACACAATTTGTGTTGCAAAACACAAATTGTAGTCCATTTGCTCTCTTTAAAATAAATTCCTAATGTCAAAATCATCAAATTACAAACTGGGCTGCAATACTAATCAAAAGAATAACAAATATGTCTTCCTTTCCAGTTTTGCAATAAAAAACAAGCTCTAAATGGCCCAATTCGAACAGAACTACTGCATAGTATTTCATTGTGTAAATATATTATAGTTTTTTTGATCCATTAATTTACTGATGGGCACCTATGTTGCTCCCAGCACTTGACTATTGTAAATTGTGCTGCTGTGAACGTTGGGGTGCATAGATTCTTTTGTATTGGTGTTTCAGTGTTCTTAGAATACAATCCTAGCAGTGGAATTGCTGGGTCAAAAGGCAGATCCATTTTTAGCTTTCTGAGGAAACTCCATACTGTTTTTCACAGTGGCTGCACCAGTCTGAATTCCCACCAACAGTGCACTAGGGTTCGCTTTTCTCCACATCCTCTCCAACACTTGTTGTTTGTTGTTCGATTTGGGTAAAAATACAAGTAGAGTATTTTTAAGTAGTATCTCATTGTGGTTTTAATTTGCATCTCTCTAATGGTTAGTGATGCTGAGCATCTTTTCATATAGCTCTGGGCCTTTTGTATGTCCTCCTTGGAGAAATGTGTGTTCAGGTCTTTTGCTCATTTTTTAATTGGGTTTTGTCTTCCTGGTGTGGATTCATGTGAGCTCTTTATATATTTTGGAGATCAAGCCCTTCTCCAAGGTATCATTGTCAAATATGTCTTTCCATACAGTGGGTTCTCTTTTCATTTTAATGCTGTTTTCTTTAGCCATGCAGAATCTTTTTATTTTGATGAGATCCCATTTGTTTATTCTTTCTTTTATATTTCTTGCTCTAGGGGACATATCAGTGAAGATATTGCTGTGTGGAATATCTGAGATTTTCCTGGCTATGCAGCAGAAAGAAGAAGCTCTTATCCTTTGTGACGGCATGGATGGAATTAGAGAACATTATGCTAAGTGAAATAAGCCAGGTGGTGAAAGACAAACAACATATGATCTCACCTTTAAGTGGAACCTAATCAACAAAACAAACAAGCAGATAAAATATAACCAGAGACACTGAAATTAAGAACAAACTGACAATAATTAGAGGGGAGGTTGGAGGGGACAATGAGACTTAAAAGGGGGAAAGGCTTTTAGGAACAAGTATAAAGGACACATGGAAAATTAAGGACACAAGGAGGGTAGTGGGATCAGGGAATGGAGGTGGGGATGGCTGAGGTTGTGGGGAGAGGTAGGGGAAAATGGAGACAATTGTACTTGAATAACAATAAACAAACTAATTAATTAATTAATTAGTGTTTTGTTTCAGAAAAAAAGAGCTAGAGAAAGAACTTCATAGCTCAGGAGACCTTCCTCAGTTGACAGTGTCTTTTGTCCTCTGCTGGAGGGGATAACCTCAGTATGGGCATGCAGGTCTGGGACAGGAAAAAGCTTTCCACTCACTGAAAATGAGTTCTATTCACAACTGTGCTTTTTCAGAGTTTGGCTGTTCACATTTTCTTGGACGCTGTGAGAGTTATAAAATAAACACTTCCAAGATTGTTTTCTTAAAAGTCAGTCCAACATAAAATAAAATGAAAAGAACTTTTCTGCATCATCAGTTCAACATGGGTGCATTTAACTAGGAACATACCTTTTTCTTTCTCTCTTTGAACTTCTTCAAGCTGATTTCTGTTTTTCAAAGTCTCAACTCTGGCTCATTCCACTGCAGACTTTTGTTTGATGACTGGCTCTATCCTAAACTCTGGGACAATGTTTGGATGTCAGTTATTTATTTAAGATCTGAATTCAGAAAAATACTGAGACAGGTGTTTAGGAACTGAAGCAGTAGTTGAGTAATTAAAGAGTGTAAACTATAAGAAACCTCAAGGGACATATGATGTAGCCAGTGGCTTTTAAGTAAATAGGTATAATTATCCCATTTTACAGGTGGGGTACCTGTGGTATAGAAGAAGTGAGTTCATTTGCTAATGAATGCACAATTACATAGTTAAGGATGAGAGAAGAAAGGAGAATGATGGGTGGAGAAGTAAATCCAAACTTGCCTGCTTTTTAAAAGTGAACTGCTTCTATTGCATATAGAACACCAAGCAACATTTCCCTAATACACTTTCAATTCTAAAACCTTGGCAAAGTTATTGACAACATGGATTCTGATCTAATCACATGGGTTTAGGTTTGAAACCTGTTTCTTCTATTTCTTCCCTCAAATGGGCATAGGAATGAGCAGGATACTTTATCAAGTGAATAAAAAATAGAATAGACATCCAGTCAAGATGGTAGCATAGGTAAACACAGCTCACCTACTCACACAACCACATCAAAATTACAGCTAAAATATATAACAATCATCACTTAGAATTGTCAGAAATTAAGCTGAATGGAAGTCCAAAAACTATGCAATTTAAAAAGCCACATCCATCAAGACTGGTAGAAGGGGTGGAGACACAGATAAGGTTGGTCCCACATGCACATATGGTGGATAAAAATTTGGAAGGGATATCTTTGGAGTAAGTAATATCAGCCCCAAACAAGGGTACCCAGCCCAGGATCCAGTTCCAGGAAGATAAGTTCCCCATAACTTCTGGCTGCAAAAACCAGCAGGGATTGAGTCATTGGATAAAACTTTTGGAGTCCCAAGCAGTTCCTCTTAAAGAATCCACACAAAGATTTACTCAGACTCACTCCCTCTTAGCTCCAGCCCCAACATTAACAGCTTGAAAGTCACCAGTGGTATACAGAAAAAACTGAAGTGTCTGGCATCAGGCAAGAGCTCAGGGACAGCTTTTCCCAGACAGAAAGGTAGGCAGAGGCCAATGTCCATTTTCTGAACCCTGCCCCAACAGAGCCACAGAACTGACAGGTAGGTGCCATATCTGAGACTCAACCTGGCTAACACTGTTTACCCACCCTGGAAATCTCCAGAGACTCTGTCCCATCCAACTTACAGGCCGACAAAGCTGCTTTTACATATGAATGGCTGGTCTTGGCTCATGCTTCCCAACATCATAAATCCTCTCAAACAACCAAGAGCCAGCCTCAGTGAGCTTCTAGTGCCCATACCTTTTGCTAAGTGGCCCCAGGCCAGACACTAGCGGCAGCCAGCCTGGATTCACAGCTTGGCTTACCCAGCACAAGTAGCAGCCATCTCAGATTGCTTTATAACTTATTCCAGGTGGCCCTTGGAAGAAGACAGGAGGGGACTGCACCTTGGTCCGCACCACCTAGAAAACCCCAGAACCTGCACACTGAGTGGACAGCTAGAGAATATCGGAGCACCATCACCCTGCCCCTGCACAGCTGATCCTCCATGGAGGGTGGAGGTTGGGGGTCACTGGTCACAGCCAGTCCTTGTAGCTGACTGGCCTAGGTAAATCCCTCCCATTGACCTGCCAAAAACAATCAAGACTCAACTATAGGAGAAGGGCATACTCAGCCCACACAGAGAACGTACCTCAAATACCCAGTTTGGGTAATAGGGGAGGCTGTGCCACTGGACCCTGCAGGACACCTACTACATTAGGCCATGTCACCAAGACAGGGCATCATAGCAGCTCTACTTATTATTACACAGAAACAAACACAGGGATCTGCTAAAATGAGGAGACAAAGAAATATGGTCAAAATGAAAGAACAGATCAAAACTCCAGAAAAAGAACTAAACAAAATGCAGATGAGCAATCTATCATATGCAGAGTTCAAAACATTGGTTATCAACATGCTCAAGGAACTTAGTGAGGACCTCGATAGCATAAAAAAGATCCTGTCAGAAATAGAGCATAAACTAATTGAAATAAAGAACAATTTACAGAGAAACGACAATAAAGTGGATGAAGCCAACAATCAAGCCAATGATTTGGAACTCAAGCAAGAAAGAAAAAAAACCCTATCAGAACAAGAAGAAAAAAAAAGAATCTAAAAATTATGAGGCTAGACCTCCAGCCAAGATGGAGGTGTAGGTAGACACACTATGCCTCCTCACACAACCAAAATTAAGGACAACAAAAATTTAGAAACAAAAAACAACCAGAACTGACAGAAAATTGAACTGTATGGAAGTCTGACAACCACTCATCCAGACCAGTAAGAGGGGTGCAGTTGGTGGCCGATGGAGAGGGGTCCTGGCAGAAAAAAGTGGTGGCTGGTGGCCCAGGCATGCAGGCAGTGGTTGGCAGACACCAGGCATGCAGGTGGTGGCTGGCAGACCCTGGGTGCCGGGTGGCAGTGAGCAGACCCATTCAGGCACGCAAGGCAGCCAGCTGACCACTGTCACACATTCACGTGCAGATAAACCAGTCAAAAATGGGCCGTGAGACAGACTGCACAACCTAGGGCCCCAGCACTGGGAAATAAAGCCTAACGGCACTGATTGAAAACATTTATGGGGATTGAGGTGCTGGGAGAGACTCCCCGCTTCACAGGAAAGTTCATTGGAGAGACCCACAGGGCCCTAAGCCATACACAAGCCCACCCACTCAGGAACCTGCATCAGAAGTGCCCAATTTGCTTGTGGGAAGTGGCAGAAGGGACTGAAATCTGAGAAAGAGTGGAGCAAGCACCACTCTTCTCTCTCTGACCCTGCTCCCACATGCAGCGTCATAACCCAGCAACTGGGTTGCCCAGCCCTTGTGAACACTTAAGTCTCTGCCCCTCACTAAGTAACAGGCACAACCAGACCAAAAATAAAAATGGCTCAAACAGAAGAACAGATCAAAGTCCCAGAGCCAATACATTTAAGGGACCAAGAGATAACAAACCTATCAGATGCACAATTCAAAGCAGTGATGATCAGGATGCTCACAGAATTGGTTGACTTTGGTTGCAAATTAAATGAAAAAATGAAGGCTACCCTAATTGAAATGAAGGAAAATGCACAGGGATCCAATAGTGATGGGAAGAAAACTGGGACTCAAATCAGTGGAGTGGACCAGAAGGAAGAAAGAAACAACCAAACAGAAAAGAATGAAGAAATGACAATTCAAAAAATGAGGAGAGGCTTAGGAACCTCCAGGACATCTTTAAACATTCCAACATCTGAATTATAGGGGTACCAGAAGGGGAAGAGGAAGAGCAACAAGTGGAAAACTTATTTGAACAAATAATAAAGAACTTCCCCAGTCTGGCAAATGAAATAGACTTCGAGGAAATCCAGGAAGCTCAGAGAGTCCCAAAGAATTTGGACTTAAGGAGGAACACACAAATGCACATCATAATTACATTAGCCAAGATTCAAATGAAGGAGAGAATTCTAGAAGCAGCAAGAGATAAGGGGACAGTCACCTACAAAGGTGTTCCCATCAGACTGTCACCTAATTTCTCAGAAAGGAACTTACAGGCAAGAAGGAGCTGGAAAGAAGTATTACAAGTCATAAGAGGCAAAGACCTACATCCAAGATTGCTCTATCTAGCAAAACTTTCATTTAGAATGGATGGGCAGATAAAGTGCTTCCCAGATGAGGTCAAGTTAAAGGAAGTCATCATCACCAAGCCCTTATTATATGAAATGTTAAAGGGACTTATCTAAGAAAAAGAAGATATATGAACAGTAAAAAGACAACAAACTCACAGTTATTAACAACCACACCCAAAACAAAAGCAAACTAAGCAAACAACTAGAACAGGAACAGAACCACAGAAACAGAGATCACATGCAGGGTTAGCAAGAGGGAGTCAGAAGAAGAGAGAGGGGATAAAGGTACAGAGAATAAGTAGAAAAATGCTCTTGGCCCTTCTCCTTTGAGAGACTGGCCACCTTTCCTCCCCAAGCAGATCATGTCTTAGTAGACTTATTCTCATGTGTGGAAGCCAGGGGGACCCTACAGGCAGAGCCCCCCAACAAATTCTCTCATATGTAAATTGTGATTAAAATAGTGCCTACTCCATATATAGGATTGTTGAAAGACAAAATGTGTTTATATCTGAAAAACGCTTTCAAAGTACCTGGATCATAGTAAATATTCAATATGTGTTAGCAATTACAATGCTATTAAAGAATTCACAACTGGGCTATCATTTCTTTTATCAATGAATTTGAACATAAAAACTGATATAATGCAAGCATTCATTCATTAATTTATTCACCCTATAAATTTTAATGAGCACAACCTGAATGCTGGGATACTGAATGAAGAGCACAGACCCAGTCCCTGCCTTCTTGGAGCTTGAAGTCCAAAGCTGTCTTTATTCCATCTAAAACACAGAAAACAATGAACTGTTTTATTTTTTTAGTGTCCTTACACATGAACTTCTTTATTAACATGCCTTTAGTTGATAGTGCCAATTGCTTATGAAGCACCCAGTAGACCTCTGTCTACTTCGGAATGGCTTTGATAAGGGTTTATAAGAACACAACAGGATGCAAGCTGAAGGCAGTTATTTCTTAGTTAATCCCGTAGATATAAGTCTACTTGTTAAGTGTCAGGATAGAGTGTCTAACATGGGAGAGAAAAAACCTTGATTTGTATTGGTTCATGTGTTTCATATTGCCTGGTGAGCCTCAGCTTTTATTTTCAGGGAAGTGTCACTGAAGAGACATCCTTGTGTCATCTAACATGTGTTTAGTGATTACTTTATCTGTATTTGGTGAAGATCATACTAAATGATTGCTTCCTCTAGTTAAAGCTGACAGTGTTGTCACTACTTTAGTGACAGATTCAACACCCCAGCTTCTTTTCACAAATATGTCTCACTCTATATCAGAGAAATAAGGACAGTTTGAGAATGGATTTAGCCAGCAGTAGATAATGGATTCAATATCAAATTCTTAGAACCAATGGAAAAAGAATTTTTATTTAAAGTTTGTTCTTCTTCTCTCCCATAGCCCAGACCTGTTCTTTTCTTTCAATGTCAACATGGCTAATTTAGTCAAATATTTAATGCTAATTTTTCAAAAGTGTGTTCATGAAACATAGTTTTACCTCTTCTCCCTCAATTCCTCTGCTCCTTCCAGACAATACATGTGCATTCCAGCAATGGCCTCTAGAGTGAATATTCCTACCTTAATGAGCAAGACTGACTCTAGTGATGGGACTTTCTAGTCAGGATAATGGGAAATCTAGCCTTTGAGACTATTATTTGGGTAAATGGAGCCTATATTTAAATTACAAGTATACAGCCAGTTACTGCTAACAATAGCAAAGGAAATGCCTGAAAATACCTGAAAGAACCATTTTATTATACCTACCCTCCTCTTGTTTGGAATTAGTTGCAGTTGGAGTATACCTCCTCAGAGTCTTTTTAATTACCTCTCTTATTTGAAAGTAAAGACAATGCTCAGCTTCTCAGATAAGCTAGCCTATCACATAGCTCCTTTTTGTTGATGAAGGAGTAATTCTAGATACTGGCATTCACTGATTTTGATTTTTTTGGTAGGCTCTAATTTCATCAGTCTTTACCTTGAAAAAAAATGAGCTAGAATAAAATAAACAAGATTTTGGGAAAGGAATATACTGGAGAATGTCAGAGCACTGGTAGAATTTTGTACCTTGTGTGAAGAAGGGAAGGAGGCAAGAAAGTTGCTGAAGCAGTTGGAATAGAGAATAGAAGCAGTCGGTCAACCAATCAGCAATGAATAATGAAAAGGTCAGGCTACGTTCGAACATTACCATGTCTTTCACAGGCTAAAGTGAGCATTAAAATTCCTAAGTCTTTCATGCTTACCAAAGTTTAGCAAGAACTGAAAATGGCATCACACCAAGATTGTGATGATGTTTACAAATGATCTGAACATCTGGGGGTAAATATGAGGTCACCCTTGGAGTACTGCCATCAACCTGGTCACACTTGCAACTCCCCCCAACACCCCAACACTTTCCTTTTCACTTCATGCATATCTATGGTACAGCTGCCTGATAAATCAGACAAAATTCTTCAAAAGGCCCCTGAGGGGATGATAATCACAATAAATACTACAAGTTTGTCCTCACACAGACTTTCTTCAGAAGGACTCCCAGGCTAGCCAGTTTGGTTGTTATGACTGCTTTTTTCTTTCACATGGGATTGATGAAATACAGTGGCTTTCCTGAGGTCACCCAGCAGGGTGGGCTCCCTACCAGACATTTCCACACTGCCTAGAGAAGCAGTGATGTTGTAGCATGGGGGTTCATTGGAGCCAACAAAAATATGTCACTAGATTTTACACAGAACTTCTTAATAAAACAGCAAAATCCATTTCTGTATCAAGTCAGGGGGCTATGCCGTTACTTCAGTGAGCTCTACTAACACCAACATCAACCAAATGGGGAACTAAGTTTTGTGTGTTTGTAGTATAGATAATTCTAAGTGATGCTTAAATACATTTTGAAAACAGAATTTTCAAAAACAGAGCATCTACCTTCCCATTTATGTCCTCAAGCCAATAACAATCAATACACCTTCTCCTGACACAGTGGTTTCAACTAGCTGCAATTGTGCCCAGAAGGGACATTTAGCAATGTCTGTAGACATTTTTGATTATGAAAACTGGGGAGAAGGTATACTAAATCTAGTAGATAGGGGTCAGAGCTGCTTCAAAACATTCTACAAGGCAGTCCCACAAAATAAATAGTTGTCAAGAATGTCAATAGTGCCAAGACTGAGATACAAATAGCCTTGTGGCAAAGATGAGAACTGGAACTGAAAGTGGAGAAACTTCTTGTAAGTCATTTTATGGAGTGTTAGCATTTCCAGGGCTTTTCCCCAGATCTGGACAATGGGCAACTATTCCATTGCCATTCCTTCCTCCGCAGTAAACCCCTCAAGTTCTATTACAGTTATCTGTACTTCTAAAGCATGGGTACAAATATTTTGGGTTTTGTTGATTTTTGACTTAATGATAAAAAGGGTATCATGCTGTATATAATCTTTGGGGACATATTTTTGTTCCAAATTGTAATGCTAAGATTCATCTATTTTTGTGGCCAGCTTCAGGTTATTCATTTTGACTGCAATATACTATCCCATTGAATAAAATAACTACAATTTACTCTAATGAATATTCAGGTTGTCTACAGGTATTTACTATTATGAACAAGACTCATAAACGTTTTATATAAAACTTACAGTATGCATAGAAGGGAAGATGGCAGCAAGGTAGGAGGGAGCAGATTTCACTTCCCCCTACACATGAGAGAAAAACCTGGCTGATCTATGGAGGAACAGAGCAAACAGCAAACAGTACCCCTGTATATATGAAATCAGGAAATCAAAAATTGTAGCAGACATTGAAAAACCAGATGGTAAGGAGAGAGTTTCAGGACAAAAAAGGCCCAGGGACCCACGGGGTGGGGGGAACAAGTGGGGCTACAGCCCCAGGCCAGGTGCCCACCAGGTCTGTCACAGGGCTCCTGGGGGAAAGCTGGGTCATCTGCTCCCTCCCCCACCAAGGGTTCCCTCAAACAAGGGTTGAGCAGCACCGGGAGAGATCTGGTTGCTTAAAGTCGCAGAGAGAGGAATAAGGACTAAGTGGCAAATACACAGGGGCTGTGAGCATCCACGAATAGCACTGGGAAGAGTGCGTGCCCAAACCCATGTGACCAGAGGCAGTCTGGCCAAGCATGCACACCCGCGACCTAGGGAGAGAGTGCTTTGCAGAAGGCTCTCAGCCCACAGCCGTAAACCCAGGGAGCGCAAGCACTCCTTGGAAGGTCCGGAGCCCACAGCTGTAAAGCTGGGGAGAGCACCAGCCTGGAACCCACATCCAAGGCCTGAGGAGAAGCACCAGGCTAGCTCTGGGGAGAGTATTGAGTGCTTAACAGGAAGGGATAAAAGCAATACCAATACCAATCACCCCTCAGCCTGCAGCAGCCAGCAAGACCAGAAAAACCAGTCTGGCCAGCAGTTTGAAACCAGCAAGAGGTTTGTTGTTGTTGTTTTTAAGTATTTTTTTTTATTTTTTTAAGTTTTATCATTTTTTAATATCAATTCCTTTTGCTTCTCTTTCCTTATGTCTTGTTTTATTCCTTCTTTCTTTCTTTCCAATTTTATCTCTTCTTCTGCTTTTTGTTCTTTTCCTTTTTAAATACCCACAAGTGAGACAAAAAAACCTGGGACTATGAAAAGACCAGAGTTGGACCCAGAGAGGAGGCATCACAACAACTGACACAGTGAGACAAATTTCACTTTGTGATTACAGAGAACCTGCAAGTTATTGCATATTTGTATTATTATTTTTCATTATTCTTACATCTTTTATTTTAATAGTATTTTTGTATTACTCTTCATTCTGTTTAGTCTTCTTTGCTTGGCTGGTTATACTGTATTGTTTGACAGGTTTTCCCTGTTCTCTCACTCATAGTTTATTGGTAGACACTACTCAAGGTCCTATACTCCCTGTTCTTCTTATTCAGATCTCATAGATTCTGCCATATGATTGTTGCTCTAATACTGTGGTAAATAATAGCTGTTCTATATGATTCTAAATACTACACAACACCCCTCCCAGATTTTAGCCCGCTTCACAGTTTCCTGGATTCCATTACTATAGTGGCTAATTCTATTCTCTCACTAACTATACCTATTTACCATTTTTTACTCTCACCTTACCCCAGAACCCAACCTCCCACATCATCACTGCTTTCTACTTCCAACTGACAAATCTTCCCCCCCCAACAAGAGTCTTATCTTCTTTCTTTCTTTTCTAAAAAGTGGCTACTTGGGTGGAAGATCATGGTTAACACTATACATAGCCAAAGGATCACCTATCTCTTCTCTACTGGCTACAAATGTAAATATCATAGAATGCTCTCTGGCTGTTTTAAACCATTTTGCCTTCCCCTTCCAACTGATCACAAAAAAAGAGTAGGTAGAAGCTATGAACAGCAGGACACGACTAGAGGGACACCCACCAGGACATCAGCTGGTGGGAAGGACCTACCATAGAATGATCCAACAACAGCAAAAAAAAATCCAAAAACAAACACAGAGCCAACTTAAATGACAGTGGCATTGGGACATCAAGGTAACTGAACCACTGCATCCCAGGGAAATTCATACCATGAACCCAGGGAGCCAGAACAGATCAATTTAAGAAGCTGAGGCTAACGAGAACAGTCTCACAAACAATGGGAAGACAAAGAAACAATCCCCAAATGAAAGGAAAGGAGGAAGCCTCAGAAAGAATGCTAAATAAAATACAGGCAACTCAACTTTAAGATATTGAGTTCCTGATAATGGTTATCAGGAAGCTCAATGAGCTCACAGTGAATTACCAGAATCTACAAGGAAACTACACTGAACTCACTGCAAATTATATCAACATGAAAAAGAAAGTAGAAACTATCAACAAGGGCCAAGAGGAAGTGAAGAATACAACATATGAACTGAAGAACACTGTAGAAGGAATCAAAACCTGGATCAATGAAGCAGAAGTTCTGAAACAGTGAGTTGGAGGACATAGTAGTAAAAAACTCCCAGAAAGAGCAAGAAAAAGAAAAGAAACTCAGAAAGAATGAAGAGGGATTAAGATAAATGCAAGACAATATTAAACATAATAATATCTGTATAGCTGGGATACCAGGAGGAGAAGAAGAAGAGCAAGGGATAGAAAACCTGTTTGAAAATGTAATGGTGGAAAACTTCCCTAATTTGATGAGAGAAAAACTCACACAAATCCGGGAAACACAGAGAGTCCCAATCAAGAAGAACCCAAAGAGGCCCACTTCAAGACACATCATAATTAACATGACAAAATTCCAAGACAAAGAGAGAATCTTAAAAGCAGCAAGGGAGAAACAGGAAGTAACATACAAGGGAGCCCCAATAAGGGTAGCAGCTGACTTCTCAATGAAAACACTCCAAGCCAGAAGAGAATGGCAAGAAATATTCTCAGTAGTGAGAACCAGAAGCCTGCAAGCAAGGCTACTTTACCCAGCAAGGCTCTCAATCAAGATAGAAGGCCAAATAAGAAGCTCCCCAGATAAAAGAAGCCTGAAAGAATATACCTCCACCAAACCAGCTCTGCAAGAGGTGCTAAAAAGACTGTTTTTTAAAAAGGAAGGAAAAGAGATAGACAGAGAGGAACACAGGTGTGAAAATGGCAATGAATAAGTACTTATCAATAATACCCTTAAATGTAAATGGATTAAATGCTCCAATCAAAAGACATAAAATAGCTGAATGGATAAGAAAGCATGACCCACATATATGCTGCCTACAAAAGACCCACCTCAGGACAAAAGACCTACACAGACTAAAAGTGGAGGGCTGCAAACAAATTTTCCAAGCAAACAAACAGGAAAAAAAAATACAAACAAAACAAACAGAGTAGCAATACTCATATCAGACAAAATAGACTTCAAATAAGGGCCATACACCAAAATAAATTCAAGGTGGATGAAAGACTTAAATTTAAGCTGTGACACCATTAAAGTCCTAGAGGAGAACATTGGGAGGAAAATATCAGATATTTCACGCAGCAACATTTTTACTGATATGTCCGCTAGAGCAAGGGATATAAAGGAAAGAATAAACAAATGAGATCTCATCAAAATAAAAAGCTTCTGTGCGGCTAAAGAAAACAGTATTAAAATAGAAAGACAGCCAACTATATGGGAAAACATATTTGCCAATGATACCTCAGAAAAAGGTTTAATCACCAAAATATACAAAGAACTCACACAACTTCACTCTAAGAAGACAACTAACCCAATTAAAAAATGGGGAAAGGACTTGAACAGACACTTCGCCAAGGAGGACATACAGAGGATTCAGAGACACATGAAGGGATGCTCAATATCACTTGCTATCAGAGAGATGCAAATTAAAACCGCAATGACATTCCACTTTACACCGGTGAGAATGGCTATCATAAACAAAGCAATAAACAACAAATGTTGAAGAGGGTGGGGGGGAAAGTGGTCTCTAGTCCACTGTTGGTGGGATTGCAGACTGGTACAACCATTATGGAAAACAGTGTGGAATTTTCTCAGAAAACGAAAATTGGACCTGCCTTTTGACCCAGCAATTCCACTGCTGGGATTATATCCTAAGAACCCTAAAACACCAATCCCAAAGCACATATGCACCCCAATGTTCATAGCAGCACAATTTACAATAGCCAAGAGTTGGAAGCAACCTTGGTGCCCGTCAGCAAATGAATGGATCAAAAAACTATGGTACATATACACAATGGAATTTTATGCTGCAGAAAGAAAGAAGGAGCTCCTCCCCTTTGCCACATCATGGATGGAACTGGAAAACATTATGCTGAGTGAAATAAGCCAGGTTTTGAAGGACAAATACCATATGATCTCACCTTTAACAGGAAGCTAAACAACAAAACAAACAAGCAAGCAAAATATAACCAGAGACACTGAAATACAGAACAGGCTGACAGTGACCAGAGAGGAGAGGGGAGGGAATTTCAGGGGAAATAGGGGAGGGATTTAGAGGAACAAATATAAAGGATATGTGGACAACAAATAAGAAGGGTGGAAATGGGAGGGAGGGGGGAGCAGAGGGGGTAGGATGGGATGGGAGTAATAGAAAACTGTACTTGACAAATAATTAAATAAATTTAAAAAATAAAAAATTGCAACAAAAAAAAAGAGGCCCAGAAGGTCACTTCATAATACTCAAGGGAAGAATCCACCAAGAAGACATAGATATAGTAAATATATATGCACCCAACATGGAATCATCAAAATACATAAAATCTTAGAGGACTTCAGGAAAGATATTGACAGCAACACAACTATACTAGGAGATTTTAACATTTCGCTGTCAAAAATGGACAGATCTTCCAAACAAAATATCAACACAGATACTGTGGCATTGAACAATGCCCTAGATGAAATGGCCTTAACTAATATGCATAGAGCCCTTCACCCCAAAGAAGCTAAATACACATTCTTTTCAAATACACATGGAGCATTTTCAAAAACAGACCATATGATAGGACATAAAGCAAGCCTCAACACATTCAAGAAAATTGAAATCATACCAAGCATTTTCTCTGACCACAAGGGACTGAAATTAGAAACCAACCCCACAGGAAAAAACCCAAAACACTCAAAATCATAGAGATTGAATAGCATGCTATTAAACAACGACTATGTCAAGAGTGAAATTAGGGAAGGTTTCAAAGAGTTTCTGGAAACAAATGAATATGAACTCGCAACAACCCCAAACTTATGCGACACAGCAAAGGCAGTCCTGAGAGGGAAGTTCATAGCAATACAGGCCCACCTAAAAAAGACAGAAACATTTCAAACAAACAACCTAACTCTACGCCTAAAAGAACTGGAGGAACAACAACAAAGACAGCCCAGAACAAGCAGAAGGAAGGAAATAACCAAGATCAGAGCAGAATTAAATGACATAGANCATGGACAATAACTAAGGGTGGGGGTGGAAATGGGAGGGAGGCGGGGAGCATGGGGTGGGGGGCGGGCAGGGTTGGGAATATAAGACAGAAACCTGTACTTGAACAAGAATTAAATAAAAATTATTAAAAAAAAGAGAAAAGAAGAGAGAGGACCCAAATAAACACAATTAGAAATGAAAGAAGAGAGATTGCAACTGACACCACAGAAACAGAAGGGATTGTAAGAAATTACTATGAAGAACTGTATGGATGGAACTGGAAAACATTATGCTGAGTGAAATAAGCCAAGCGGTGAAAAACATATACCATATGATGTCACCCTAACAGGAACCTAAACAAGAAAACAAACAAACAAGCAAAATATAACCAAATACACTGAAGTAGAGAACAGGTTGACAGTGACCGGAGGGGAGAAGGGAGGTAATATCAGGGGAAGTGGTGAAGGGTTTAAAAGAACAAGTATAAAGGACACATGGAGAAATACTAGCGGGGAGTGGATATGGGAGGGATCTGGGGAGGGCTGGGTGGGTTCGCCAGGATGGTAGTAGGAGACAGAAAGCTATATTTGAACAGCAATTAAAATAAAAATTTTTTAAAACTTGCAATATGCAGATATGGTTTTTTTGTAACAGTGTTTACCTCTATGTTGCAGGATTATCAGTAATTTTAACAATATAATAATGGCTTTCTTTTTTTACTTATATTTTCTATTTTTTTCTATAATGGACATGTATCTTTTTGTAATAAGAAAAAATTTCTAAAAAATTAGGAGGTTGTCATTTTAAATAATGAAAACAGCCAAATCTGTACAAGTATCTGTAAAATTGATGTAATACTATATTAATATATCTCTTTAAATTAAGCTTAATCAGAATATTGATATACAGAATATTCATATGTTTGTTGTTTTGTTGAATTAAAGCTAGAGTTTAACCAAAGTAAAGGGTACATCTATATTAAGTCAGTTTATCAAATTGCCCACACAGTACATAAAATAGAAAATAGACTTACACTATACACAAACTAAAACCTAATGAATATCAAGTAATGGCAAGATTGGTGTCAGAAGACAAAGAAGAGCAACTCTCTGCTTGTCAAAGTCCGTAAACAGTCAACTACATCTCAAAACTGGTGTGAGGTAGGGAATCCACTTTCCTAGGAAGAAAAAATCTGCTTAGACTTGTTTCAAAAATATAGATAAGTGATAAAATGTGAAATAAAACTTTAAATGATTAAATAAAGAAAAAACGGATACTAATAACAGCAAAAGTTTATTTGTATTCCCCCCTACACATACACACAAAAACACTATAAACACTAGATCATCCTCAAGTTTGCAGTTTGACCATTCAAGATGAAACCTCATGATTATAAATCATAACCTACTTCCAGTCTCTGTGCACAGATGATGGTTAAGAGGTGACGTGGTCACCACTGTGTAGTTATACTGTAGAGGGGAGTAGCTTGCTCTGCCACAGAAAAGACAACAACCAACCTCAAGAGAGGAAAGCTGGAATGGAGGTGGTGCCCCCAAACATTAACCAAGACAGATAATTCAGAAATGGTTCCATTTATCCATGTCCCTCTCCTTGCTCCCATTAAAAACAAAACATCACCCTTTCTAAAATTGTAAGAGAAAATACAGGTGAAGTCCTGAATTAACTGCATTTTTTGTTAATGTTCCACCATACTTTTCCCGAGGGAAGAAAACCTGAATGCTAAATTAGGATTTTTTTACCTTCTGAATTACAGAGCCAGCATTCCCTGCTGTGAGCAGTGGTTTGAATTGTGTGATCTGAGAGTTGAACCGAAATGTCATATAATACAAGATAAAAAGTGTGAGGAGATGCAGAAAGGAAGAGAGGGGAATAACAGTGTGACCAACTATGGCAACAATTCATCCCTTAAATCCCAAAGGTTCCTCCTTCAAAGAAAATGTCAGTCCCCTGGAAGCAAAAAACTATAAAGAGTGTAAGCTACTGACAAGTATGCTACCTTTTGTCATTGGAGAGAAAAACAGACAGGTAGTATGATTCCTACGCATACTTCTCTGCATAATGGGACCCAACTGTGCACACAGGCACATGCAGAAGTACAGATCTTCAAGCCTAAGATATACTGAACACAGAAGCTCACAGTGTTTGTCAGAGGTCTTAGGGGGATCTTCTATTTCATTCCATAGTAATGCCTTTGTGTTGACAAAAGTAAATTGATGGTAGTCAAGAGGGAAACATTTGGTGGAAAAATTCTGTTGACCCTTCTCAGATTGAATTTGACCACAGAACATGATACCAGCAGTTGCAGAAATGATAGATTATTGTAATGACTGTCAGAATGGCCTTTTGGCATGTTTAAATGGCAATAAATTTCACCAGGAAGAAAGCAATTTTACTACTTTGGAGCAGTAAGGAAACACGGTGTTTAAGATGTAAATAAATTGTGGGTCATTAACAGCAAGCATATTCTGCCTGTGGTGCAATTCTCAATCAGTGGCTATTCATATTTAATTTCATTACGTACATTTACTTAGCCAATTATGCTTTTTTGTTCCAGGTCATAGACTTCTCAGGCTGACAGTTTTGCTTTCTTCCCATCTCCCTCATGTCCATAAACACAGCCCTAGTTTCTCCATCATTTTTTCTTCCACATGTACATAAATATGAGCAGGGTCCTTCAATAACCCTAGCTCACTGAGTAGCATACTGTTATGATTAAATTAGAGACTGATCTGCTATGTGGTCTTTTCCTTGGCTCCAAAATCCCCTCTGTCCCTCACTCATTAATCTGGCTCCGTTCTTCACTGAACTCTGCCATTAAAAGAGGAGACGAGAGGGAGAGGTGTGCAATGAAGTTTGACATTTCCTCAAAAATGATTGTATTAAAACCTACTTACATTTATAGCTCCATCTCATTTGTGAATGTTAATAAGTTGAAATTTCATCAAGAGAAAGATATTGGGATCTAATCAAGTCAAAGGCTTGCTTACGCTGGTATGGATTGTGTTTCTGAAGCATCACTTTAAAAGGTCACTTTTAAATACAGCTTTAAGGTGATAATGAACAAAGTTCATTAATAACATCTGCTTATGGTCCATTTAAAACATGTGGGCTCCATCTACAGTAACAGTTTCAGGCCAAATTCAGCTTATTTAAGCTTGAGTCAGCTTTGACCAGGGGAGTAAAATTCAAGACACACACTCCAAATCAGACAGGCCAATACCATGCTGTACAGAATCAAATCAGTGCTGAAGTTTAGTTGGTCAAATAAGCATGACCTTCCAAAAACCTAAATCTCACTTTATACTAAGTACAGTGTGAATTATCCTTTCTTGGTATGACTTAAGGACAGTCCCAATAATTAGTCCAAAGCCTCACTGTTATATCTAAATCTAGGCACCTGGATTTCTTTGTGTTGGAAAAGTTTGCTGTTCCTATAACTTGGTAAACTGCCAGAAACATACAACCTGTTGGCAAAAAGCATCACACTCTTTATCTCAGGGTATCCCCAAGCACTACTGAAACTCTGGGAAGCCTGTGTACAGCGCGGAGGATACAGGGGTGCTCACCACATTGACTTATCATCTAGCCCAGACTTCATATCATTGGCATCCCAGGTGGAGATGGAGGAGAAAATACAAGAACATATTAAATAGAGCAAGCTACCAATGGAAGTTTCAGAAGGCAAAGTTTGAGGGATCAGGTTGAAAAGATGAAGAATTACAACAAGAGAAAAGACTTATCAATGTACAAGTTTGAAGATTTTAGAAAATGATCTATCAATAGTCTTATTTTACAGATGATGAAGGAGAGACCCAAAAATTTGACTGCCTTTCTCAAGGCTAACAGAGTTTGGCAATCAACCGGGACTAAAACAAGGAATTCTGACTGTTAATTCTACTATTCCAGCAAATGGCATTTCAGGGAGGGCAAGCCCACTGACAGTGTTGTCAAACTGCAGAGGAGATTAGAGGACCTAAGGAGCAGCTGAAATCTGGGGCCACTCACAGGAGCCTGAGAAAACCCACAGGTGTGACCTCACTTTGCCTGTTGCCATGAGGTTCCGTGTTCACAATTCCTGAAAAACAAAGGTCTAGTGTGTTTGGGTTGCAGGGGTGGGAATGCACAGTTTTCCAAGTCCACAAATCAGTTTCCAAGGCTCAGGCTCATTTTTGTCATTATTGCTAGAAAGATAAAAAGAATCTGGAGAGGGCAGAGTATTTTTAGACTTCGGGGCAAGGTTATCTGGCTCTCTCTAAGATAAATGTGAAGGATCAGAACCTTGCCAGTTTTTGCTGCAGTAAGTCAAGCTGACCACATGTGAGGAAGATGGAATTTTTATAGAAGCTGTCAACATTTAAAAGCATATAGTCACGTGCAAAGATAAGTCAAGCCTCCCATGTTTTTAATGGACTTGCCTCCCAGACTCACTTTGCCCAGCTGATGATAGCCTTATCTCTGAGAGCTTAGTAATTGCTCCAACTAGATCTATCCCCAATCAGGCAGACTAAGGGGAAGTCTGCTTGTGTTCCCTTTGTTTACCATCTCCAGCCAAACTAATCATTGGTTAGCAAAAATGTCCCTTCATGGGGTAATCATGACCACAGGGAAGGTAATGGTGGTGATGGTGATGATGATGATGCTGATGCCAGCATTTGAGATGGATGCGGACAGCTTTCTCTACTCACTGATGAGTGCTGAACTATTAAAAGCAAATAGCCTGAGATAAGATGTAAATGAAGAAACTTGAGTCAATAAATGACTGTTTACTTCACATCATGAATAAATACAGTGGCCTTATGACCAAAAACAATTTCATTTTCTTTCTGTTTGATTTCTACTTGATTGGCTTTATGATTTGCTTATTTTGTCAGGTTGATCAGGTACAATTAGCATGTCTTTCTAACAAAGATTAATAACTCTTCAGGTCAACAAAAAGCAATTAGATGCAGGGTATATTATACCAATACAGTATGAAGGAGACTTATTTATTTGATCTTGTGCTGTTAGTCATATGCATGGTGCCACAGACTCCTAGCTATACCATATCAATAAAGGGAAAAAACAGTTCAAGTAAGAGACACTTTAGTTTAAAGCTAATTGCCCTCACACAAAGCTTCCAAAAGTGGTTGTTTTCAATTGGCTTTATGAAGATAGCATCCACTGAGGATTTAACATATTCCAGACACAATGCCACACATTTTATGTGCATTTTTAATTTGATTTTTACATTAAGCCTATAAGAGAGGTGTAGGAAAAAAAGTGCTTCTTGCTCACCCAATATCTATTTTCCCTTTTGTCCTCAGCAATAGAATGCTAATTTTATTCACAGTGACAATATTGCCAGCTAAAAAGACATTTCTCAGCTTTCTCTATAACTAAGAATGGCCATAGGAATAACTTCTAACCAATGAACTTTATTCAGAAGAGTTATTTGAGACTTTTTTGTTAAAGAAAAGGATCAGTGTTTTTGCCCTTCTCCCTTTAGTCCTTCTTTGCCTGAAAAACGTATGCAACAGCTCTAGCAGCCATCTTGAATCATGCATTAGTATGTTAGAAAATAGGAGCCTAAGTCATTCTGATGATATCTCTTACACAGAGAGAAATAAACTTCCACCTTTCTTAAACTACCGACCTTTTATATTTTCTATTCTATGTGACCCAACCTAACCTAGTAAAACAGGTAAATATTATCATTCTCATTACAGAGATTAGAAAACTGAGATTAGTAAGTGCCAGAGCTGAAATTTGAACACAATTGTCTGACTGTAGAGTCTTTATTGTTAATAATATGTTGCTTATTAAGGGCAATTAAAATGTCAGCTTCCTCCCTTTGCTGACCACTGCCTAACCTCTACCTCCTTTCCCTCTGGCTACCACCACACTGTTGTCTGTGTCTGTGTCATATACACATGAAAGTCTGTCCAGAGAGTATCCAGCTGTGTACTATGGAAAATAGAGATATTTATTGAAGAAGATACAAGAAACATTGTACATAGGACAATGACACCTAAGTCCCCTTCAAAGTAGGCACCCTGGGACCTCACACAGTTCTCCCAATCACCATCAGCTGCCCCCTCATATTTTCCTGAATTTCACTGATGGTCTGAAATCTCTTCCCTTTTTAAGATAATTTTAGTTTTGTGAAAAGCCAGGAGTTACAGAGCACCAAATCTAGGCTGTAGCAGGGCTGAGTCACCTGGTGATTTGATGTTTCACCAAAAAACTCTGCACCAGACATGATGTATGAGTGGGCATGCTGTGGTTATAAAGCTGCCAGTCACCAGTGGCCCATAGCTGCAGCCTTCTGAATCATCTGAACAGTTTCTATGGAGGAATGTTTAAGCTTAAGGCAAAATCTGATGCAGATTCATTGCTCTACTTGCTCAGCCATTTTAAATGCAATGGCCACGCAGTACACATGCTCACTCAATGGGGTGTCTACTGCCCTCACTGACTAGTACTGTGAGGTCGTCATTGTTTATGCATGCACATTCCAGTCCACTCTCCTTGGCTTCCAGGTTACATGTATGTTGTGCCAACTGTTCTCATTATATTAACAATGGCTGGACTTTTTCTGGACAGTCCTCACATAACATACGTTTATATGGGGATGGAAAGAGACTTTGCTTAGGGCAAATGGCACATGATGCAGTGTACGGATGATGTTTTGTTGAATTGTACACTTGAAACTTGTGTGCTTTTATGAACTAGTGCCACCCTAATAAATCCATTAAAAATAAATAAATAATTAATTAATTAAAAAGAAATGGAAGCTTCCTGCCTTTATGCCTCACATTCTTCAATAGAGCCATTTGAGATTTGTTTTAATTCTTCAAACCAAGGTGGCCCTGCTCTGTCTTGTTTTAAGCATTCACATGTGTCACTTCCTTTGACTGGAAAGCACTTCTCCCTGTTCTTTGCCTGAATAATACCTAATTCAGCTTTTAAAACCTGATTTATCCATTACTTCCTCTGGAAATAAAAATTCCCCCAATCTCCCCAGCCTAGTTAAGTTACCCTCCAATATACCATCATAGTTCTCTCATTGCTCAACACTTATCACTCAACATTAAGTCCCAAAAGACATGAAGGAAGACAGTATGTTTCCCCTGTTATCTTGTGCAGTATTAGATAGACCAGTGCCTGGTGCCCACACAGGGCCAGGAATAGTTCTTGTTCCTACTAGCCAGTCTAGAAAACCTCATAATTTATGGGCCCAATGAATTGGGCAGAGTACTTAGAAGTGTCTTGCCTTAGTAGCCAGGTATAATTAGTCACAGACTGGATGGATATGGTTCTGGTCCTCCTAACAAATCTTGAAAGCAAGACCTAATTTTAAATTAATTGTGCCCCAGAGCAAAGTTCAACAATATTTTTTCTTATATCCAGCATCAAACCAAAAGAGTACCAAGCATGTAAAAAAGCACAAAATTGTACCCTATAATAAAGGAAGAAAAATCAACTAATTGAAATTAACCCAAATGTTAGAATTAACAAGCAAGAGCATTAAAACACTTTTTATAATTACCCAAAACATACTTAAGACATAGAAATTTTTAATTCAAATTTGACTTCTATAGATGAAAACTATAGTGTCTAAGATTTAAAAAATATATTAGATGGAAGTAATGAATGAGTAGTATTACAAAAGAATATATTAGTGAAGCTAAAGAATGAAATGTTAACTTTCCAAAAGGAAATACAGAAAGAAAAAGAATTTTTAAAATGTAAAGACCATCAGTGTTTACAGTTTTTGATCTTCTATTTCTTAGATGAGTTCCTTTAACATTTTGTATAATAAGGGCTTTGTGATGACGAACTCCTTTAACTTTACTATATCTGGGAAGCACTTTATCTGCCTTTCCATTCTAAATGAGAGCTTTTCTGGGTAGAGTCATCTTGGATGTAGTTCCTTGCCTTTCATTACTTCAAATAAAACCCGTGGACATGAACTAAAGGTGCAGGGGTATGCTGGAGGGTGGGGGGTGTGGTGAAGAAGGAGGCTAAAGGGGAGAAAAAATTGGAATAACTGGAATAGCATAATCAATAAAATATACTGAAAAAAAGACCATCAGTGAACTTAAATAATTTTAAGCACCCTAATATACGTGTAATTAGAGATCCCAAAAGATGAGAACTAAAAAAAATTGAATAAATAGTGGCAAAACCCCAAATTTTTATTTCATTTTATTTTTTAATTGTTGTTCAAGTACAGTTCTCTTTTACTCCCAACCCAGCCCACCCCATTGCTCCCCACATCCCTCCCATTTCTACTCCCCTTAGTTTTTGTCCATGTGTCCTTTATACTTGTTCCTGCAAACCCTTCCCCCTGAAATTTCCTCCCCTTTCCCCTCCTGTAGCTGTCCCCCTGTCCTCTATTTCAGTGTCTTTGGTTATATTTTGCTTGCTTGTTTGTTTTGTTGTTTAGGTTCCTGTTAAAGGTAAGATCATATGGTATTTGTCTTTCACGGCCTAGCTTATTTCACACAGCATAATATTTTCTAGTTCCATCCATGCTGTTGCAAAGGGTAGGAGCTCCTTCCTTCTTTCTGCTGCATAGAATTCCATTCTGTAAATGTACCATAGTTTTTTTATCCATTAATTTACTGATGGACACTTACGTTGCTTCCAGCAGTTGGCTATTGTAAATTGTGCTATGAACATTGGGGTGCATAGGTTCTTTTGGACTGGTGTTTCGAGGTACTTCAGATATAATCCCAGCAGTGGAATTGCTGGGTCAAAAGGCAGATCCATTTTTACTTTTCTGAGAAAATTCTGTACTGTTTTCTGTAGTGGTTGTATCAGTCTGCAATGCCACCAACAGTGCACTAGGGTTCCCTTTTTTCCACATCCTCTCCAACACTTGCTGTTGATTGCTCTGTTTATGATCCCCATTCTGACTGATGTGAAGCAGTATCTCATTGTGGTTTTAATTTGCATGTCTTTGATAGCTAGTGATATTGAACATCCTTTAATATGTCTCTGGGCCCTCTGTATGTCCTCCTTGAAGAAGTGTCTGTTCAAGTCCTTTGCCCAATTTTTTTTAAGATTTTATTTATTTATTTATCTTTATCTTTAGAGGGGAAAGAGAGAGGGAGAGAAACATCAATTTATGGTTGCTTTTCGTGCGTCCCTTGCTGGGAATTGGGCTCAGGGAACCGGCCTGCAACCCAGGCATGTGCCCTGACTGGGAATCAAACCGCAATCCTCTGGTTCACAGGCCCGTGCTCAATCCACTGAGCTACACCAGCCAGGGCTTATTACTGTTTTTTTTTAGCCATGAAGAAGCTTTTTATTTTGATGAGATCCTATATGTTTATTTTTCTTTATGTCCCTTGCTCTAAGAGACATATCAGAAAAAATGGTGCTGTGTGAAATATCTGAGATTTTCCTTCCTATGTTCTCCTCTAGGACTTTAGTGGTGTCACAATTTATATTTAAATCTTTTATCCACCTTGAATCTATTTTTGTGTATGGTGTAAGTTGGTGCTCCAGTTTCACTTTTTTCTTTTTTGTGCGTAGCTGTCCAGTTCTCCCAACACCATTTTTTGAAGAGGCTATTTTTAGTCTATTTTTTGTTGCTGCCCCCTTTGTTGAATATTAATTGACCATAGAGACTTGGGCTTATTTCTGGATTCTCTGTTCTGTTCCATTGGTCCATGCGCCTGTTTTTATGCCAGTACCAGGCTGTTTTGATCACAGTGGCCTTGTAATATAGTTTGGTATCAGGTATCGAGATCCCTCCTACTTTGCTTTTCTTTCTCAAAATTGCAGCAACTATTCAGCGTCCTTTATGGTTCCATATAAATTTTTGAAGTGTTTTTTCTATGTCTGTGAAATATGTTATTGGTAGTTTAATAGGCATTGCATTGAATCTGTAAATTGCTTTGGGTAGTATGGACATTTTGATAATGTTAATTCTTCCGATCCATGAACACGGTATATGTTTCCATTTGTTTGTGTCTTCCTTGATTTCTTTCTTCAATGTTTTGTAGTTTTCTGAATACAGGTGTTTTACCTCTTTGGTTAGATTTATTCCTAGGTATTTTATTTTTATTTTTGCTATATCAAGTGGGGTTGTTTTCTTGATTTCTGCTTCTGCAGTTGCATTCTTCGTATACAAAAATGCCTTTGATTTCTGCATATTGACTTTATATCCCATTGAAAAACCCCAAATTTGATGAAATTTGTATAACCACAGATTCAAAAAGTTCAGTGAAACACAAGACCAAGAAACAAGAAGAAAGCTACACCAAGGCATGTCATAATCAAATTGGTCTAATCCAGTCATAAAGAGATAAATTTTAAGATACCCAGAGGAAAAAAAGGTCACCTTTCATTCAGAGGAAAAAAGGTAAAGATACTGGTGATTTCTTATAAGAAAGAACACAAAGAGGAAGATAGCAGTATCTTTACAGTACTGAAAGGAAAAAAGCTGTCAACATAGAATTCTATACTAGCAAAAATATGGTTCAAAAATGAATGTCAAATAAATACTTTTCCATATATACAAAAGCTAAAATAATTCATCATTAGCATACTCACACTACAAAAGATATTGAAGGAATTCCTTCAAGCATAAGGAAAAATAATAACAATTGGAAATATGGATCTGCATAAAGGAGTAAAGAGCATAAAGAACAATAAGAATATGTAAATAATGACTTATAATCTAAATCTCTTTAAAAGTGAACTGACTGCTTAAAAATGTAAAAATAATGCATTGTGGTTTTTACAGAATATGTAAAAGTAAACCTCTCACAATAGATAATGCAAGAAGAGTAGAAATGAAAGTACTATTGTAATGTCCTTAACATTATCTGAACTGGTATAATATTACTTGAAGATGGCTTGCAATAAATTAAATATAAATGTTTTAAATGCTAAAGCAAGCATTCTAATAGTCAAGCAAAAAGTTATACCTAATAGCTCAAGAAAGATAAAATAAAATCTTTAAAAATTACTTAAACCAAAAAGTATCAGAAAAAGAGGGAGAAAGAGGAACAAAGCACAGGATAAAAATTATGAGGTTTAAACCTAATTTTGCCAATTATATCATAAAATGTAAATGGTCTGAAACACTGCAAAGATTATCAAATTGGATTTAAAAAGAAAATATCTAATTACATATTTCTGCAAGAAACACACTTTAAATATAAACATATTAATAGATTAAACAACAAAGATGAAAACAAATATACAATAATTATACTAAGTTTAAAAAAAGCTATAGTAGATGAGTAGTTACATTAATAACAAACTAGATTTCAGAGCAAAGAGTACTAGCAAGGATAAAGAAGGTTATTTTATAATGATAGAGGGATCAAGTCATCAAGGAGACATAACAATCCTAAATGTTTATGTACCTAATAACGTAGCTTCAAAGTACATGAAACAAAAACTGTTAAAACTGCAGAGAGCAACAGACAAATCCATAATTATATTTGGAGATGTCATACTCCTACTTAAATCACTGATAAAAACAAGTAGACAGACAAGCAGTGAGGTTATAGAACACCTGATTAATATTATCAGCCAACTTGACCTAATGAACAACCTGACAGTTATAAAACCATACCCTCAACAATAGCCATATACTCATTCTTTTCAAGTATTCATAGAACATTTTCAAAGATGGAGACAGGAATGGGGGGATTTGAAATGGCACAAAAAACTTCTTTTTAAAAAAATTTTATTTTAGTTATTCAAGTACAGTTTTCTGTCTTTTACTCCCATCTCAGCCTACTCACCCCTCCCTCCCATTTCCAGCCCCCCTAGTTTTTGTCCATGTGCCATTTATAGTTGTTCCTGTAAACCCTACCCCTTTTCCCCTGAGGGGAATTCCCTCCCCCCTACAAAAAAAACTTCTGAGTGTGGTAGATTGGTTCATGGATTTAATTATGGTGATGATTTCATGGGTGCATATATATTTCAAAACATGTGAAATTATAATATTTAAATATATGCAGTTTATTCTCCATCATACATTACTAAAACTCCATATATATATATATATATATACACATATATATGTATAGATGTGTGTTTGTGTGTGTGTGTAGTCTGTCCAGAAAAAGTCCAGCCATTGTTAATATAATGAGAACAGTTGGCACAACATACATGTAACCTGGAAGCCAAGGAGAGTGGACTGGAATGTGCATGCATAAACAATGACGACCTCACAGTACTAGTCAGTGAGGGCAGTAGACACCCCATTGAGTGAGCATGTGTACTGCGTGGCCATTGCATTTAAAATGGCTGAGCAAGTAGAGCAATGAATCTGCATCAGATTTTGCCTTAAGCTTAAACATTCCTCCATAGAAACTGTTCAGATGATTCAGAAGGCTGCAGCTATGGGCCACTGGTGACTGGCAGCTTTATAACCACAGCATGCCCACTCATACATCATGTCTGGTGCAGAGTTTTTTGGTGAAACATCAAATCACCAGGTGACTCAGCCCTGCTACAGCCTAGATTTGGTGCTCTGTAACTCCTGGCTTTTCACAAAACTAAAATTATCTTAAAAAGGGAAGAGATTTCAGACCATCAGTGAAATTCAGGAAAATATGAGGGGGCAGCTGATGGTGATTGGGAGAACTGTGTGAGGTCCCAGGGTGCCTACTTTGAAGGGGACTTAGGTGTCATTGTCCTATGTACAATGTTTCTTGTATCTTCTTCAATAAATGTCTCTATTTTCCATAGTACACATCTGGTCATGTTTTGGACAGGCCTCATGCATACATATAGACATATTTGTATATACACGCATACATACCAAGGTCTGATTGGGAGATGCCTTTTGTTCATTCATGACCTACGTATTTATTGGTTCGTTCATGACTATGTATTTATCTTAGTTTTAGCTGTACACCTGAAATTAATACAAAATAACACTGAATAAATGTGTCTTCCATGTACCAGAATCCAGTCCAGGATCCAGATATAAAGGTCATGAGTAGTAGGCAGAAGACAGTGCACCCTGAAAAACATGAGAAAGAAGCAGAAAAGGGAGGTAGTCAGGAAGTATGGGAGATGAAGGAATAGAGTTCTATGTTTGCTTATCCCATAGGTTTACTACTGGTGGTAAAACTTGGAATTCTCCAGAGTTGGCTTCTGCTTTTGCCATGTGTTTTGCCTCTTTCAGTGTAACCTCTGGAAGCTGTTTGCTCAACTAAATGCTGGTTCCATCACTTACAACCTGGCCAAGCATCTGTTAACCTCTCTGAGTTTCACCTCTAAAACAGAGATGTGAACTCTTTCAGACTGCCTTACTGAATCTGTTGAGAAAATTAAATGAATGAGTCCATGCAGATACAGCCCTAAACCTTTTCTCTCCCCCCCCCCGGCCCAAACAATTTCTAGAAAATTTTGTTCTGGCAACTAATTTGGTTAATGATCTGAAAGGCATTTTTCAATCAGGCTCCCAAAACTAAGGAAAAGAATTTCTTCCTACTGCTTTTTCCCTGAGGAAAGGGGATAATGTACAGTTCCCAAAAGACTTCTTAAAAGACAGATAAAAAATATTTGCAAAGGGGATCATCCTTTTAAAAATGAAAACCTCTGGTCCCTGTGGTCTAAACTCATCCGCAGATCAAATACATTCCCCAGGCAGCTGTTTGGAGTAATAGTTATCTTTGGTTGACTGACCTAAGGATCTAGGAGCTATGAGCACATTCATTTAAAATTAAAAGGAAAAAAATCCTGAAATTCTTACTGAACTACTGGTTCCAAGACTTCTTAAACTCAAAATCAAGCTCAATTAAATTTCACATCTAGTTCCATTCCATCTCAGCCCTAAACTTATGCTATATTCATTTATTATTTATATCAATAATTATTTTTATATTCAGTATTTTTATTTCTGTTTATTGTTTATTTATAGCTCACACATCATGCAATATTAACCAGGCTGTAACATCAGCTCTGATGGAAGAGTGGACTCCTTTTTCATTTACCTCTATAAATATTTCAAACTGGTAGCCAAAATGCACAATTCTTTCATTTTTATATAAGCTCCTTGATGTGCTAAGTTATGAAGTACTACAAACTCTTTGCTAGGTGCCCCAAAGAAGTGCATAACTGCCCCAAAACTTCTCTGCATTTAGGAAGATACTTGTACATCGAAATGATATGTCGCTGATTAAACTGTAAGAACAGGACTCCCCAAGAAAACTAGAGGGCGTATGACTTTTGTGTTAGAGAAAACCACCGAGTCACAAATCAAGTAGAAGGAACTGCCATGCTAATTTAGAAATGTTGCTTTGTACTTATCTTTGTGTTGACTCCAGATCTCATTTAACAGTATACTCAATCCAAGCATTATGCAGTGCAACTATAGAGATGGCATATTCCAGTCACTGCAGGAACAAATGATTATTAAACATTGTATTATATTGCATTTGACAAGTTTATGAAAATTATATGTGCATTGGTCTCTACTCATAAAATTTTAATTTCTTCAACATATAGAATATGCATAATTATTTTTAATGAATGAATCTGGCAGCTAAGCAATGATTAAGTCACTAACAATAGGGTAGTATATATAAAAATATATATTGGGATATATATTCAGATTTATATTGGGATAAATCTGAACAATACAAAGGTTTGTTCTATTCAAAATTACTGAAGAAGAGCCAATCCATCCTTCAATTACAAGTACCCTAAGGTTCTATATTCAATCATTCTGTAGTAACAATATCAGTGCTCAAACTATACTATAAAACTACAGTAATCAAAACAGTATGTTACTGGCATAAAACAGATATACAAATCAATAGACTGGAATAGAGAACACAGAAATAAATCCTTGCTTATATGTTCAATTAATCTATGACAAAGGAGGCAAAATATAGAATGGGGGAAATCTCTTCAATAAGAGGTATTAGGAAAACTGGATAGATATATGTAAAAAAATAAAATCAGACTGCTTTCTTATGACACACACAAGAATAAACTCAAATGGATTAAAGAACTAAATGTCAGACCTGAAACCATAAAACTCCAAGAAGAAATCATAGGTAGTAAACTCTCGGACATTGTTCTCAGTAATATTTTTTTCTGATATATCTTCTCAGGCAAGGAAAACAATATAAAAATAAACAAATAGGACTACATCAAACTAAAAAGGTTTTGCACAGCAAAGAAAATCATCAATAAAAATGAAATCTTACTATTTACCACAACATGGCTGGACTTAGAGGGTATTATGCTAAAGGAAAGTAGTTTAACAGAGAAAAACAAATTCCTTATAATTTCACTTATCTGTGAAATTTAAAGAACAAAATAAATGAACAAATAAAACAGAAACAGACTCATAGATACAAAGAACAAACTGATGCTTGCTACATACAAGGGGGTTAGGGGAGTAAGTGATAAAAGTGAAGAGATTAAATATTATGAATTGGTAGTTACAAAATAGTCACAAGGATATAAAGTACAGCATAGGGAACATAGGAAATAAATAACCTTGTACATTGCCAGGTGGGTACTAGACTTATTGGGGAAATCAGTTTATAAATTATATAAATGTCTAAACACTGTTAAGCATTCTTAGTTTCAGCTGTAAACCTGAAGTTAATACAAAATAACACTGAATGTCAACACAAGCATACACACACAATGGACTATTACTCAGCAATAGAAAAGCAGGAAATCTTGTCATTTGCAACAACATGGATGAACCTACCACATACTGTGCTAAGTAAAAAAGTCGGAGAAAAACAAATACCTTATGATTTCACTTATATGTAGAATCTAAAAACACAAATGAATGAACAAAACAAAGTAGAAACAGACCCATAGATACAGAGAACAAGCTGATGATTGTCAAAGGGGAGAGGTTTGGGGAAAGAGGTGAAGAGGAAAAAATAAAATAGGCTAAATAATTGAAAATTTAACTAATAAACTAGAAACTTAAAAAATCATCAGTGCTCATTTAATAAGAACTTACTATGTGTAAGACTTATTTATTGCCAAGTACATTGCACTTTCATAAATATGTTGCCATTTAAATTTCACACTGTCCTGATGAAGTTGATTCTCCTGTTTTTACACAAGGAAACTGCAATTTGCAAGTTTTACTTCTTTCACTAAGATATTTGTTATTCTCAATAAATAAACATTATAAATGACACTTCAAGATATCAAACAATTACAAAATAGTGTTCTTATTTCAGGGGCAGGGTCTGTTTGAGGCAAACACTTCTTCATTGTATTATGCTTTTGATTGGTGGACACTGGGGTCTTATTCTTGCTATAAGCCCTCTCTCTTCCTCTTTATTAGGTCTCTTATTTATCTCTTTCTTGCCCAACTTTTTAATCATCTTACTTTTTCATTAGGGAACAAATAGGTAAATGGAAAAAAAGTCAAAACTACATCTGTCCTTTTCAGATATTTTTTACTGAGTTTCACATTAGCCACACACCTTGGTCAGTGTTTGCAGCATGCTTGGCTCATTTGACACCAAAAAAGTTCATCCCAGCTGGCATACTCAATAATTGTAAAATGTGCTGTTTTAAAAATAATTCTGTTTACTTAAAACTGCCTGTAAGGTATTTAACCAGGAGTTTAGGACAAAAGCTTTAATAATGACTATGCACTAATGTGTCTCCTGGAGAATCAGTGCTTTGCACAGTACAGTGCCTGACAGAGGTAGGCACTCAGTAGATATTTTTTTGAATGAATGATTATGTTGTCAGCCGTGATTCTAAATATTTCCTGCCAAGGCTGTCTTCCCATATACCACTAATCAGGACAAATTCCAATCACTGTCCTATTACATGGCCCTTAAATTAGCAAGTGTGTACAACAACCAGAAAGGACATCATTATTTGAGAGAATAAAAGGCCTGGCCACCAGGCATGTCACAGGAGTATTCTCAGAATCACAAATGGCTTGCCCTTTGGAATGCAAATAGGGAAAAACCACACACACACACACACACACACACAGTCACACACAGAGTCACACATAGACACAGATGACAGTGTGGTGATAGCCAAAGAGGAAGGCTGGTAGGGGATAGGTGGAGCTGGACAAAGCAGAGAAAAGCAGGGATGGAAAGAGAGTTTGCTTAGGGCCATGGGTACAGGATGCGGTGCACAGATGATGTTTTGTTGAGTTGTGCACTTGAAGCCAGCAGAGTTTTGTAAACCAATGATGCCCCAATAAATTCAATTAAAAAAGGAAATGAGAAAATGAATTCCCTACTTCATGGATAATGATCTAGTACATTTTTTGGCCATAAATCCCAAAGGGCAAGCATTAATTTAAAAAGTCACTGCCAAAAGCTTTCAGGAGAGGATATTAAAACTTGCTAGAGGAAATATTTCCAACTCTTGTATAATGTCAACCAAAATGGGTTTTCCTCCTATGTAACAATTGTGTGTAAACTCACCAGGAAACCAAGGGATAATGTAAAGGACAAGATAGAATACAACATTTTATTCTGTATTTATGCTCACCATGGTCTCTTAAATCAGTACTTCAAATGACTGGTATTTAAATAAATTGTGGAGTGATGGCTTTCCTACATGCTGTCACTTCTTAGTAATTGGCCTTATCTATTGATAACTAAATATGAAATAGAATAAAAGGCATTATTGTAGTTGCAAGGTACCCACTAAGTATAGCATGCTGATTTCATTTCCAATTTTTTTCATTCTTTTAAATATTATTGTTATTCAAGTACAGTTGTCTGCATTTTCCTCTCACCCTTCCCCCCCACCCCAGCTATCCCCACCTCCCTCCCCTGATTTCACCCTCCTTGGTTTTGTCCATGTGTCCTTTCTAATTGTTCCTGAAAACCCTCCCCCCTTCTTCCCCCATTATCCCTTCCACCTCCCTTTGGTTACTGTCCATTTGTTCTTAATTTCAATGTCTCTCGGTATATTTTGCTTGTTTATTTCTTTTGTTGATTAGGTCCCACTCAAAGGTCTGATCATATGGTATTTGTCCCTCACCATCTGGCTTACTTCACTTAGCATAATGCTCTCCAGATCCATCCATGCTGTCACAAAGAAGTCGGAGCTCCTTTCTCTCTGCTGCATAGTATTCCATTGTGTAAATGTACCATAATTTTTTGATTCACTCATTTACTGATGGCACTTAAGTTGTTTCCAGCACTTTGCTATTGTAAATTGTGCTACTATGAACATTGGGGTGCAAAGGTTCTTTTGGATTGGTGTTTCAGGGCCCTTAGGACATAATTCCTAGCAGTGTAATTACCAGGTAAAAGGGTAGTTCCATTTTTAGTTTTCTTCGAAAATTCCATACTGTTTTCCATAGTGGTTGTACCAGTCTGCAATGCCACCAACAGCGTACTAGTGTCTCCTTTTCTCCACAACCTCTCCAACACTTGCTGTTTGTTGCTCTGTTTATGATCGCCATTCTGACTGGTGTGAAGCAGTATCTCATTGTGGTTTTAATTTGCATGTCTCTAATAGCTAGTGATATTGAGCATCCTTTCATATGTCTCTGGGCCCTCTGTATGTCCTCCTTGGATAGGTGTCTGTTCAAGTCCTTTTCCCATTTCTAAATTGAGTTGTTTATCTTCCTGGAGTGGATGTCCTGTGAGTTCTTTATATATTTTGGAGATAAAGCCTTTCTCCAAGGTATCATTGTCAAATATGTTTTCCCATATGGTTGATTCCCTTTTCATTTTAATGCTGTTTCCTTTAGCTGTGCAGAAGCTTTTTATTTTGATGAGATCTCACTTGTTTATTCTTTTCTTTATGTCCCTTGCTCTATGGGACATATTAGTAAAAATATTGCTGCATGGAACATTTGAGATTTTCCTGCCTATGTTCTCCTCTAGGACTTTGATGGTGTCACAACTTATATTTAAGTCTTTTATCCACATTGAATTTATTTCTGTGTATGGTGTAAGTTGGTGATCATTTTTTTGCATGTAGCTGTCCAGCTCTCCCAACACCATTCGTTAAAGAGGCTATTTTTACTCCATTTTATGCTGCTGCCCCCTTTGTTGAATATTAATTGACCATAGAGACTTAGGTTTATTTCTGGGATCTCTATTCTGTTCCATTGATCTATTTGTCTATTTGTATGCCAGTACCAGGCTGTTTTGATTACAGTGGCCTTGTAATACAGTTTGATATCAGGTATTGTGATCCCTCATTTCCAAATTTTAAAAAATTTGCCCTGGCTGATGTAGCTCATTGGATGAAGTGCCAGCCTGTGAACTGAGTGCCAGCCTGTGGGCCAAGTGTCACTGGTTTCATTTCCAGTCAGGGCACATGACTAGGTTGCTGTCCAGGCCTCCAGTAGGGGATACTCCAGGAACAACCACACACTGATATCTCTCTCCCTCTCTTTCTCCTTCCTTTCCCTTCTCTAAAAATAAATAAATAAATATTCCATGTACACCTATAAACACTGATTTATTCTCATTTCTCTAATGACAAAAGCTAAATTAGTCTAAAAATTATGAGTAGTGCGTCTATAGAGTATTCCTGTGTTATAACCACCCCACCTCTTTAATCAGTTTGCTATTCCAAAGTAGAAAATGATTTAGGAAAAGCTGTCATACAGGAAAAGGAGTCAATCTAATCTTGATAAAAGATTAAGAAAACCACTTCTTTGAGTCTTTAACACTTAAAGTGTCCATAGAGATTTAGAAATGAAGGTGATAGGAGGGTAGGAGTTGGAGCAAAGAGCAGGGGTTAGAAAGGAGGACTAGATGCCACCAGGGACACCCCTAGCCCCACAACAATTGGAAAGGAAGAAGAATGGGGACATTGCATGTTGAAGGATAAAGAGATAAGGCAACAGACAGGTGGCAAAAAGAATAGCTATCAGACATGGGCCCAGGTAAGGTAAAAGACAAAGAGGAATGTGAAAAGTGGAAGAATGGGAAAAGTAGAAAGGAGGTCATGAAAAGAGAGGGAGCAGAACGGGCACCATCAGAGAAGAATGAAAAAGAAAAACTGAGAGAGACAGAATAGCCTCTCCATCACCGGCGATGCCTTCTTCATCTTCATCTCTTTTTTTTTCAGATGGCACACTGACAGAAGATTAATTCAAGTCAGCTGCTGAAAATAATTATTGTATTATGGGAGCAGTAATCATTATTTAGAACATGATTAAATATGTCTGCACCTATTGACTCTGCCTATGATTTATGTATTTGTTTAGTCAATAGTCTAATGTAAATGATGTAATTAATTATAGATGGTGGTGTCAGGTCATTGGTGAAAACAATCTGAGGAGAACAAGGGCTCTGTTTTTTTCATGACAGATGCAGAGAGGGGGGTGGGCTGAGTTGAGGGAATTCCAGGGGAACTTTTTCACATGTGAATGGCGGCTTGGATCTCAATTTGCATGTTGTCTTTCTCTTGTTCAGCCTTCATTTAGAAATTGAAATAACTTGTTAAGCAAAGGGGAAGGGAGCACATGATTGTCAAGAGGACTCCTGGGACTTGGGCGGGTGAGGAGGTAAAGAGCCAGCTGCTCCCGAACACAGGGGAGCGTGGCACCATCATTTACCGCTTCATAAAATTAAATGTTTTCCAAGTTAAATCAGTAGGCAGTGTGCAGGAGGCCCACTATCTCTAATAACAATTTTTCAATCAATATTAGGGACCTTGCTAGTATGAAATCGGAGCAGACAGAGCTAGCACAGGTTTGGGAGGACATGCTGGGGGGGTAGCAGAGGTGTAAACAAGGTGTGAGTATTAAAGCTTTCAATCAAACCAACAGTTTAGAAAATACAGATATATATGCATGGTAGATTCACCATCACTGTGAGTCTATTCCCTGTAGATTTTTCTCTTAACTGATAATTTGGTCAGTCACATTCCTCAGAGGGAGGTCATAGTTCACCCCAGCCCCTGTCAAGCCTCAGAGAAACCATTTCCATTTTAATGCCACAGCTATAATCTATCAAAGATGTGATGTACAAGATACAATGAATTTAAGTGGTCTTCATATATCACTGAGCTTTCATGCCTTCACCTGGGTAATAGTCTGAATTACTCTCTCTACCTCACAATCTGTCACCCTCAGTAAAATAACTGCCAGATTTGTGTTAATGGCAGATTTGTCCAAATTGGGGCCAAAGTAGCCAAAGTCATTCTATATCATAAACTTTAGAATTCAGTGACTAGCTTGGAAAAGGCCTGTACCTTAAAATTCTTCTGTAAATAATTCTGTAGAGAGGCTCTGCTCATGTTTTTATTTATAAGCACTAAAATAAATCTAGCTGTAGCTGCACACAGTCTTCCTTCTCCACTTCTTTGTGTCTAGTCCTTCAGTCTTCTTCCAGCTAAGCCTATCTAATATGACCTGTCACTTTTCTCTGAAAGGTATCTAATAGACACAGATCTCTTCCTTAAACAATAAACACAGCAGAGTTCAGAAGACTCAGCTCATAGTTAGTGACCTCCTCTGTAACTCAGCTATTAACCCTTGTTATTTTACCACTATGTAGTAAGAGTCCTCTAATTTTACTACTAAGAAGTAAAAGTTGCTAACACATGTATCTCCTGCTTAAATTATCCCTTTCTGTGAGACTACCACTCTGCAAAAACCTCCAGATGCGAAGCTCTCAAGTGTCTTCCTTACTTAAAGTTCGTGCATCCCTCTGTTCCTATTCTTTAAAAAAATTTAAGTTTATTTTTCAATTACAGTTGACATATAATATTATATTGGTTTCAGGTACACAACAGAGTGACTGTAAATTTATATACCTTACAAAGTAATCACCCTGATAAGTCTAGCACCAACCTGACACCACACATAGTTATTACAATATTATTGACTCTATTCCCTATGCTGTACTTTACATTCCCCTGATTGTATTCTTTTTCACCAGTTTCATATTCTAGCATCACCAACATCTAACCTTCTATTTTATTTGCAACGTAGATCAAGAGATAGAGAGCCCTGGGTTTGGACCCAGTGTCTGAGATTCGGCAGACACATTATAAAGAGATGATATCTGTCCTAACCCAGGCAATATTTGCCATCCCACAAATGAATCCAATATGATAGAAAGACTATATAATGGTTGATCATTTAGGTACCAAAAGCCCTTGGATCGGACCAAGAAAAACAGGTTAGTCAGTTGGCTACGAGCACTCACCTCACCAAAGCTTTTGCATAAACATCTTATAGTAATGTAACATGTTTGAGAAACTCATAAAGCATTCAGGAAATATTGAGAGTGGACTTCAGTTTCTGTGCATCAATCTAACATGATAAGAATATACACACTAACTGAAATTTCATAATGGATTACAAATCTTCCAGGAAAGGGGCAGTTGCATCTTATTCATGAGTCATCCAGTACTAGAACCACTCAATGCTTATAATTAATAATCACAGATAATGTATGAAAACTGTTAGAGGATCTGCTTCTAAGCCATCCACAGCCTCTCTTACCTTGTTCTATATCATATATAAAAATTGGGGCCATTAGGACTTATAGATATTTACTTCTCAAGGCTATGATAAGGATTAATGAAGTAAGGTTTATAAAATGTCTTGGGCTACTCATTCTTTCCACAGGCTATGGATTTCTAGAAATGGAGGCAAAGCTGTCTAGAGAGCTGATGGCTTGGTTAAAAGGCAAAAAAAAGTCAATAGCATTGAAATTATTTAGGAAAGTTTCAGACAGAACATGGAATAGCAGTTATTCCTTCAGACTTCAGACTGCTTGTATTTAGCAATAATAAAAATGTCTGGCCCTCCCATTCTTGATAGTGCTTTCATTAAGATAAACATGCTGAGGGTTTCTCCAGCAGGCTCGGTTTGCTTCTCACTTTATCTGGGCTTCTTTGCAGTGAATTGTATACTCAGGAGATGTAAATTAGAAATATGATACCAGCCAGTCAAAATCAATAAAGCCCTTACCTTCAGCTGGGAAAAATGTAGTAAAACTAGGTCAAAACTAGAAATGTTTTATTGATGTTCTTGAACCAACTATGGAGCAGATTTTATCTGACCCTCCAGTCTGTTCGTGAGGCATTTTGTAGGCATATATGAAACAAACATGTACAGTGAGAAGATGGCCTCACTCTTACTGAGTCACATCTCAGCAGGGCCCTGAGGAGAGGGAGGGCACATCTCATGGATATAGATGTTCCAAACAATCACTTTGTCATAAATCCTGCACACCTTTTCCCCAGAAACATTCTTTGAATTATTATAGATATAAAAAATTATTTAACTCAATTCTCCTCTAAAAGAAACTAGAACTTGTACAAAGACTTTCAAAAAGTATTCCTTTAAAGGTACAGACTGATTTTACCAAGTACTGATTCACTTGCCTAAACTGGATAGAGCTGAACAAACAGCGAATTATGTGGCCCAAAATTTAGAAAATCACCATAGATTCCCAAAGAAAAGAATGAAAATGTCCACATCTAGAAAGCACCTGTCCATCCCCCTTGCCCACCCCCACCATGGAAGAGGCTTAAAAAGCTAATGGAGTGTGTGCTGATATACCTCAGGTTTCCTAAAAGTGTCACTTCTCTCATGGGAAAACACCTTTGTGAAATGCTATGGAAGCAAGGCTTTGCTGACCTTTTGTTTGCACACTGGTGGTTAACAAATCTCTTCCTAGGCGTGTAGAGTCAGATCAGCAAAAATTCTGACACTCTTCATCTCCCAGAAAACTTCCAGCAGGAATCAGAGCCTTACACTAGTTCAGAACACTTGGCTATCCCTCAGATCAGTGTTGTTCAGAATTCATACACATGAAACAGGACTACCTCACAAAACATGGGATGTTCAGTTCAATTTGAATTTCAGTTTAATAATATATAGCGTTCTGGTAGAATTATTTTTCAAAACAACATGGGATATACTTATACTCCAAAAATTTGTCCCTGGTCATTGTGGCTCAGTTGGTTAGAGTGTCATCCCACAGACAAAAAGGTCATGGGTTTGATTATCAGTCAGGGCACATATCCAAGTTGCTGGTTCATTCCCCAGTCACTCCTTGTTGGGGAGCACACAAGAAAGCAATGAATTGATGTTTCTCTCTCCTTCTTTCTCTCTCTGGAAAAGAAAAAGCAATGAAAAAATTTCCTGGGATAAGGCTAAATTTTTTTTTTGCATGTTGTTCACCTGAAATTCTAATTCAATTGTGTGTCCTGGGTTTTTGTATTTGCTTGTTTTGGGGTTTGTTTTTTTGTGTATTTTATTTACTAAATCTAGCAACCCTGGAATAAGAATTGCCTGGGAAGTTTACTTTACAGTGGATTCTCGGTCCCCAAACCCTGTAATTTGAATCTGATAGTTCCATTGTGGGGTCATGAAATCTAATTTTTTAAGTAAGCACTCTGGGTGATTCCAGTGCAGGCAGACTTAAAACTACTCTTTAAGAAACACTTCTTAAATGGTAGAATGGGTATCTGATGTTCCTCCATCTATCAGCAGCAAAATGTTTTGACTTTAAAGCTGCTAGTCATTATAACTTTACCGTGGTAAGTCTAATATTTTTGCCCACCCTTCTAAAATCCCAAGGATAGACAGAGTCCTTGATCCTCCAAAGGGGATAAGCACAAGCAACATGAATTTCTGTCAAGGGATAAATGAAGCCTATTACCTCTTACTGGTAATTTTCCTTTTTCACATATAGAATAAACTGATTTCTGTTGCTGTATTTCTTTTGCAACTTGGGTATTATTTACAATAAATTGAATCCTTTCCAGGCTTGACATATTACACTGATCTATGACTTTGCTCTCATTTTGTCCTGTTAACTAGAAACCCACTTCATCATGAAATATGTTCCTCACACTTTCCCCTATCGTGAGTAAAAACATTGATAAAGCATCATAAATTGTAGGTCATTTCTCAAATGCTTCCTGTTACAGTGAGGATTGGGAGAAGGAAAAGTAAGTACTGATCAATGACCACTTGATAAAATTTATGCTGAATGTATGAACAAAAAAGCAATAGATGTATTAGAAGCTGCATTATAATGTGTTTGTCTCACACCAAAGCTACATTCCTTTCTTTTGATTATTTTATTGTTGTTCAGTTACAGTTGTCTGCATTTTCTCCCTACCATTACCTCCCACCCCCGTCAAACCCACCTCCCTCCCTTGCTTCCACCCTCTGCCTCGGTTTTGTCCATGCGTCCTTTATAGTAGTTCCTGAAAACCTTTCCCCTCATTATCCCTTCCCACCTCCCCTCTGGTTATCATCAGATTGTTATTAATTTCAACGTTCCTGGTTATATTTTCCTTGCTTTTTTGGTTTGTTGATTATGTTCTAGTTAAAGGTGAGATCATATGGTATTTATCCCTCACCACCTGACTTACTTCACTTAGCATAATGCTCTCCAGTTCCATTCAGGCTGTCACAAAGGGTAGGAGCTCCTTCTTTCTCTCTGCTGTGTAGTATTCCCTTGTGTAAATGTACCATAGTGTTTTGGTCCACTCATTTGCTGATGGGCACTTAGGTTGCTTCCAGCACTTGGCTATTGTAAATTGTGCTGCTATGAACATTGGGGTGCATAGGTTCTTTTGGATTGGTATTTCAGGGTTCTTAGTATATAATCCCAGCAGTGGAACTGCTGGGTCAAAATGCAGTTCCATTTTCAGTTTTCTGAGGAAATTTCATACTGTTTTCCACAGTAACTATATCAGTCTGCATTCCCACTAACAGTCCAAGACTTCACTCTTTACTCCATAATTCCAAAGGTAATTTCACTTTCCTCTCTCTAGCAAACTACTTCCACCCCCGAAATAAATTGACTAATGTAAACTTTTAACAATGACTTTTGCCTAAGTCACCTAAACAATTAAAAAGGAAATAATATAACTAAGCTACTAGTCCTCCCCTATATTCTGTGTAAATTTTGTGTATTGTTGCTTAATACCTAATTTGGACCAAAGATATAAAAATAAGTCTGATCCCAGAATACACAGTATGGCCAATATAGTGATGTGCAGATTTACTGAGAGAGATAGACAGAGACAGAAAAAGAGAGAAGAAGGGGGAGGGGAGAAAGAAAAGGGGAATAAGAGGGATGGAGTCTTTTAAAATCTATTTCAGCTACACTGCTTTTCATACTCTTTAACACATCTAAGTATGGCATCAAATAAGATCCTTGAATATTTCAAGAAATCAATATTGTTCTTTGCCATTGCACAATATCCACTTTATCAAGTTCTCCTTCCTTGGAAGCTGTGGCTTTAAAATATTGAATGTTTTTTATGAATAGATTGCACTCGCCAATAAGTCCTAGCAATACATTGGCTTTGAGTCCTCAGCCGTAGGTGCTTCAGTGTTTAGTGTTGCATGTGCCTTAATGCAAGAGGCTGAGTACCTTCCACCAACATACAGGTTTGGTATGAAGAATAGCTTATAAAAATAAGTTTGAAACCTTTGCAAGCACCAATGCTGTGTATGAATGCTAAGTAATAAAGATCTGTATGAATGCAGCAAAACAGTACAACTTCCAGGTGCTTTTTCAAACTAGACACCAACCATTTAAGATCCATTTATCATTCACCTTTGGGCATCCCCTTCTGTATATGGAAAAATAAAATGGGCTGTCTACATTTTAGGAAATAGAAAAATTAAATTTCAAAGCATATAAAGCCCACATACCTTGACCATTTGAAGTAATGGGTTATGTTAGTTAATAAACATAATGCTCATGAAGTAATGAAGGGGAAAAATACAAATTACCATTATGACTTTGTTTCTTCTCAGAGGGCACAAGATTCCAGCTGCAAGTACATTCTGGACATGTCATAAACATAGGTGTCACACAGCCAGTCTCACAACGTATGTATGGTCATGCCTGTTCTTACCTCCTGCAAGAAGTCACTTGTTAGTAATCCCCAAGCATTGTCTATGTGTTGAAAGAGAGGAGAGGAGGAAAAATACAGTGCTCATAAGCAACATAAGACAATAACTGTCATCCTGTGGCTTCTTCTAGCCAGAAGAACACAAAGAGAGAAAAAAGAAGGAAGGAAGGAAGGAAGGAAGGAAGGAAGGAAGGAAGGCAGGCATCCCAGAAAACCATTTCCTCCAAAGACATGATTCACTGACATTTTATTTGACAAGTTATAGGCACTCACAACATTATTTTTCCCCTTTGCTGTTCATTTGGGGAGCAAAGATTTATTGCTCCCCAACGTCCTGAAAAGGACAGGAATACACTAGAAATAAGAATTAATAGGGTTTCCCCCCACTGCCCAACATTATAGAAAATAATTATTTCTTCACTAGATTCTTAATTCTTTTTGGTTCCAAAATACAGTGAATCTTTCTCTACAATATTGAATAAAATTTGAAGACAAGCAAACAGTAGGTTGTAGGGCAATGGGAGGCAATCCATCTAAAAGTCAAATTCTCTTCCCATGTGAAGTTTCCTTTCCACAGTCAGTCAATAGCCCCATCACTTAATTGCCCTCTTCTTTAAATGTAGTGTGCATAAATCTGCCACACAAGTCTTATTGTATGTAGGTTTGCACTGAATATACACTAAAACAATTATGTAAGATTTCATTCATAAAATACCTAGTAACTATTGTTCAATAAAACAAAGGAAAAAAGAGGCTGGCACTTAGATATTGTTAATTATGTAATGAAGTGCTCTACGAAACAAAAACTGGCCAGGGAATTCAGGGGCTCATTTACATCAAGTTTTCCTCCTGGATTCGAAAGGACATAGTGTCTTGTTTTTTCCCTGAGGGTAGGTGGGTAAGTGGGCCTGTAAAGAAAGCCAAAGAGAACTAGGTAAAGTTTGTTCAATATACAGTATATGAAACTAACTTTTACGGGTACTATCATGTTTTATCACTGGTAACATAGGTATAACCTCTGCTATAAGCATATCATATGCATACACATCCCTTTAAAGCTATCCTCCCTCTGGCTGTTAAAATGGCAAAGAGCCTCTCAGAATTTCCATTATAAAACATAGTTTTCAGGAATTTATAACTAGACTGAAGATTTCCTTTGGGGTGAAACCAGATTCACCAACTCTCAGCTCAAAATATGATTTTGCTTTCAGTTTTCTGGGAAGTTTAGTTTGACCATCAAGTTAGAGACACACAAAACTAAATATATCAAAGCTTACAGAGACCTGGCTTCTTTTCCCTTTAAAAAAAACCCTCATGGAGCTTTCCATAGCTTGGTTACCAGAAATAACAACACTTTGTCCAAAATACAAATTTCTTTCTTAAAATGACTGCAACTTTAACATTTAAAGATTGATTACGACACCTGCATCGGAGCTGCCTTTCCAAAAGTTACTTGGCAGCACTGTGCACCACCGTCTGTATCGTGCATACTTAACACCCACTTTCCAAATGACCCTTTCCTATTGGTAGGAGGAGGAAATAGCTTCTAACAGAAATGACAAATATATCACCAATGCAATTATTGCTTTAGTATATTGCACTCACTAAAGATAGCCTGAAGAGTAGCATTGATTGTACAAAAATTACTTAATATTCTGCATCATTTTAAAGGTAATTTTTAGGAATAAGGGGGATAAATGGTAATGGAAAAATACAATTAAATAAATAAATAAACAAACATCAAAAAGTAATTGTTTACTTAGAAATTAATAATGACTGAAAGACCTTAAATATCTTGCCATAAAAGACTCCTGGAAAACCACAATGGTGATTCTTTACAGGAAAGGGTCCAGAAGCAGTAAAAGAAAATAATCAAGATCAGGATAATGCCTATAAGCATTCACAAAAGGAACCATCATTTTGCCTAAAGAGGAAATAACATTCCACATGCTCCACAATGTTTCAAAATACACAAATTTTAATCAAGTATAAATAGGTTCATTTTAAAATATAAAATTTAATTCATTCTAACTCACCTATGTGGCATTTCTTTCATTTAATGAAAATGCTTATGTAATAAGCATTGGTTAATGCATTGTAATAAGCTTATTTAACCAATAAGCATTGGTTAAAAACACATATTTACAAACTGTGTTTTAGAAGATGCTATCAAAAAGTTTTTGCAGTCATTTGAATATCATCACTGACAAATCCAAATAACTTTAGAAGCAGACAAACTTTGAAAATAGGCAAAGATATCACAAGTCAAGACTTGTGAATGACACTAGCCTAGCATAAGACTTTTGGTGAAGCCAGACTAATAAAACTGGTTTGGTTTGTGGGTTGGTTTGTTTTTCCTGTGACCCTTAAGCCCAAGATGAAAGCAACCTAAAAGAAAGAGTATGGGAAAATGTTTTGTGCAATGGAAGCATGATTAAAATGTATGAGATCGCCCTGGCTGGTGTGGCTCACTGAATTGAGCATGGGCCTGCAAACCAAAGGGTCAGTGGTTTGATTCCAGGTCGGGGCACATGCCTGAGTTTTGGGCCACATCCCCTGTGTGGAGCACGTGAGAGGCGGCCACACATTGATGTTTCTCTTCCTCTCTTTCTCCTTTCCTTTCCCTCTCTCTAAAAAATAAAAAGTAAATTTTTTTAAAAAAATGTGTGTCATCTTTTCAATTCATGAAACAAATATTAGCTGCTGATTGCAGGCACTGAGATCACAAAGACACCAGTCATGTTCCCAAAGTTCTTATGGCCTACAACCAATACCATTTGATATTGGGGGGGGAGGGGGTTTCAAACTTAATCATATCTATGTCTAGCCAATTGACATATACTCATGAAACTACAAAAGTTGGGCAAGAGTTCTTGTTTCCATTCAGAAAACAAGCTGAATGAGCGAGTCTGCAGGGAAGGTACAGACAAAGGAAGCCAGGTGTCTGTAGCATCAGTCAGTAATCTGTCAAGTGACTCTGTTTTCTCAGCCAGCTGAACTCTTTAGGAACAAATACGCCTTACAGAAGTGTTAGACTACTTGACCACAGCATAATATATAAAAATAATATATAATTCTGAAGCATTTTCAAGTTACAATGCATTTTCACATACTTTTCCCCTTTTGATCATCATAGTAAGTCTAAGATAAGGAAGGGAAGTATTCTCTTTATGTTCTAAATAAGAAGCTTAAGTTGGAGAGGTTAATCACACAGGAAGTGATAATTCTGGGATGAGTTAAAAACAATAAAAAGTAATAATAAGGAGCTTAAGTACAAATTTTTCTGAAGTTTGGATTGTCAATAAATCTCTTTAAAATTCCAACAAATTTATATCTTTGTTTCTCTCACTTAGTAGCTGAGGCTATTATTTACTTGCTATAATTAAATTAGCTAAAACATGCTGCAGTCAGTATTTCTGATGATCTTAGATACTGGTCAAGTAGTAATCAGTTTAACTTCACAGTAAAATCTAACTCGACTTTCCCTCCATCTGACTTTTTCTGCCATCAAAGTAAGTTAAAACAGTTAAAACCAAGACATTTTCTATTAAGGTAAAGAGGATTGTTTGAGTGCTTGAATCACCTAGAGAGGCTATCTATACAGGAGTAAAAAAATGTTGTTGATAATATGTCTAATCTCTATTTTACTCTGGCTGCATACATCATCACTGAATTATACAGCAGGATATAATTAAAGCAATGAATGAATGCAGTGAATTAAAATAAAAAATGTTCATTTACCTCTGACTTTTCTTAATCTTGCTCCATAGTATGATAAAGGTAGACCACTTGCCTCTCTAGAAAGCACACTTGGCTGCATTACATATTTAACAGACAGAAAGAGTGATCATAGATATACAGAGAGTATGGTTTACAGTATAGAATGTAGAGCATTGAAGAGAACGTGAGACTTACAGTCAAATTATGGAATCTAAACCTCCTTCCTCCGCTTGCTGTGTGACCTTCATCAGATCGCCTCTCAGCCCTAGTTTGCCTATGGGGAAAACTAAAGTGTAAATAATAGCATCCTGCTAGCTCGGGGACAAAACAAAGTGAAAGTGCTTAGTAAACTATGCAAGGGACTATATACCTGTGAGGTATCAATTTTAAGGTATTGTTATTATTTTCATGACCACAGAGGATTTTTTGCTTTAAATGTAGGTTTTTAAATGCCTGAGGAAATGGGGCAATCACAGAACCATGACTTTAAACAAACTTTATTTGGGCGCATGACTGACTGGCAATTGTGTGCAATCATTTTAGCTGTCACAGGCTCAGAGAAATGTGGGAGAGCTCTTCCATGAAATGTTTATATTTCATAAACAAAATGATGTGCTTAACAGTCAGAGCGATGGGAGGGTTCCGGCTAATGCATTTTCCAATGTGTGAGGCAGATTATTAATGCGCTCCAGTAGCTGTTAATTTCAGTTTGCTGGAATGATTTATGGGGAGGTAAAGAAGAGAGACATAATCTAATTGAGATCAGAATCACTGTTCTAGCAGCAAAGCACCAGCATTGGCCCTCGGCAAAGCAGAATGATTAATATCTAATAAGCAAATAATCTGTTAACTTATTATTAACATTACTTTTGACAATTCTTTTGTTGGCAAATGAAAGAAAAAAAGAAACAAAAAGATCTAAAAATCACCAGTTTATCTAATAATACTGTAGAGGCAGATTTGTTAGAACAAGGGTGATGGACATTGTGATGGACATGAGAGCTAGGACCAATTTTAAGTATACTGGGAAGGTGTTTTTTCAATCATAACCTGGAGCAGGGTCGGGTCGCTCTTCAGAAACAAAAATGAACATCAGTTCTCAAAGTGTGGCTCCTCTTACTACCCCTCATCATTATGCCCCTTGTAAGCATGCCAGCCCCTCACCATAGGTAATCAGATGTAGAGCCTAGAAAGGAGAGGTAAAGAAGCCCTCTTCTTGTAAAATGCACATAACATTTACCATTTCAACCATTTTAAGTGTATATTTTAGTAGCATTAAGTACATTTACACTGTTGTGCAACCACCACCACTATCCAACTTCAGAAATTTCCATCTTCCAAAACTGAAGCCCCATATGAATAACTCCCCATTCTTCCTCTCTCCTCAGCCCCTGACAACAACCACTTTACTTACTCTCTCTATGAATTTCACTCATATAAGTGGAATCACACAATATTTTACTTATAATGTCTTCAAGGTCCATCTATTTTATGGCATGTGTCAGAAATTTCCTTCCTTTTTGAAGGAAGGAACAAAGTGGCAATGTGGGGCTGTATGTACCTCATTTTGTTTATTCATGCATCTGTTGGTGGACAGTCAGGAGACATATATATTAGGTAGTTTCCACATCTTGGCTAATGTGAATAACACTGTAATATATGTAGAAGTACAGATATCTCTTCAAGATAATGATTTTATTAGTTTTGGAAATATATCCAGAAGTGGGTTTGCTGGATCATACGGTAGTTCTATTTTTAATTTTTTGAGGAACCCCTATACTGTTTTTCATAGTGGCTGAATTACTTAACATATTCACCAACAGTACACCAGGGTTCTCTTAACATTCTTGCCATTTTGCCAGCATTCATTATGCATTATTTTTTTCACAATAACCATCCTAATAAGTGTGAGGTGATATCTCATTGTGTTTTTGATTTATATTTCCCTGATAATTAGCAATGCTGAGCACCTCTGCATGTCCCTATTTTTCCATGTAGATAAAAAGTCTATTCAGGTTTTGTGCTCATTTTTAATTGGGTTACTTTGTGTTTGTTTTTTCTTTTTGTTATTAATTTCTATGAGTTCCTTGTATATGTTAGATAGTTACCCTTTATCAGATATGTAGTTTGCAAACATTTTTTTCCTTGCCATAAGTTGCCCTTTCATTTTGTTGATGAGTTTCTTTGCTGTACTAAAGCTTTTTCATTTGATGTAGTTCCTCATTTGTTTTTCCCTTTGTTATCTTTGCTTTTGGTGTCAAATTCAAAAATTTATTGCCAAGACCAATGTCAAAAAACATGTTTACTTTTTAAAGATCTTATTTATTTATCTTTAGAGAGAGGGGAAGGAAAGGAGAAAAAGAGGGAGAGAAACATCTATCTATCGGTTGCCTCTTGCTCAGCCCCAGCAGGGATAGAACCCACAACCCAGGCATGTGCCCTGTCCAGGAATAAAACCAGAGACTTTTCCCTTTGTGTGATGACACTAAACCAAACCACATTGCCACATTGTTCACAGTTTGTATGCTTTTCTTTTGTTAATTTGTCATTCGTTATGGAGCCCCAGCCAAGAACTTTAAATAAAAGAAAAAAAGATATTTTTCTTCCCCTTTAATATCATCTATTATTAGGTGATACTAGATAATAATTAGGAATTACTATTAATTTTGTTGGCAATGATAATGGTACTGTTACACATGTATTTAAGTTCTTACAGTTTTCCTGGAAAAGGAAACAGAACACTTACTACATGAAAATTTCTATACCTCACTATCAGTTTTTTGTGGAAAGGCAAGCTTTATTTCAAAGCAACCCAGAAAGAGCAGTCAGGGGATCCACAACTACAAACTGGTACAAAGGAGAACACAGTTACATGCTCAACTGGAAGGGTTCAGTCAGGAGTCTAATCAGTTCCTGCTGATCGCCAAGCACCTGCTCAGTTTCCTCTTCAGGTTGAAACTAAAAAATTAGACTTGATGATATCCATGATATCTTTGTTGTCCAAACACCTAGTTCAGGAAAGAAAACACTTGGAGGCAATTTAATTGGGGGAATCTGCTTAATTATTGAAAATAAATATTTACATTGATACAGTCAGTTTACTAGATTTCTCTATATTTTCACACTTTCAAAAGAGTCACAAGGATTGTCTTCACATTTTCAGCAGCTGAGTTGGTAAAAATCCTGTCTCCATAGTATAAAAAATGGGTTACATTAAATTACTCCTCACAACAGCCAGCTAGGTTATTCCATTGCTTTTTAAAAATATATATTTTAATTGCCCTGGCTGGTGTAGCTCAGTGGATTGAGCACAGGCCTGCGAACCAGAGGATCGCAGTTCGATTCCCAGTCAGGGCACATGCCTGGGTTGCAGGCTGGTTCCCTGCAGGCCAACTCCCAGCAGGGGACGCTTGAAAGGCAACCATACATTGATGTTTCACTCCCTCTCTCCTTCCCCTCTAAAGATAAATAAATAAATAAAATCTTGAAAAAAAATAAAACCATGAAAAATATATATATATATATATATTTTATTTACCCCCCACCAAAGAAGTGGTGGGGGGTAAATGAAGAAAACTGTACTTGAACAATAATAAAATAATTTCTTTAAAAAAGAAAATAAAAATATATTTTCACATTGGGAAGTTAGAAAAATGGATTTCTAGCTTCTGTTTCAGGCTCATAGATTTTTTCTATATTTTGGTAATGATTTGTCACAGTAGAAAGGTAACTATATATATATATGTGTGTGTGTGTATATATGTATATGTATATATATATATTTACTGATCATGCTATTACAGTTATGGCACTTTTCTCTCCCCTTTATTCTCCTCAGTGCTATACCACCCCACCCACTATCATTCCCCCCCTTAGTTCATGTCAATGGGTTGTACATATAAGTTCTTTGGCTTCTACATTTTCTATACTATTCTTAACCTCCCCCTGTCTATTTTCTACCTACCATTTATGCTTCTTATTCTCTGTACCTTTTCCCCCTTTTTCCCCCTCCCCCACTGATAACCCTCCATGTGATCTCCATTTCTGTGAATCTGTTCCTGTTCTAGTTGTTTGCTTAGTTCCTTTTTATTTTTTCAGTTGAGTTGTTGATAGTTGTTAGTTTGTTATTATTTTACTGTTCATATTTTTTATCTTATTTTTCTTAGATAAGTTTCTAATATTTCATATAATAAGTGCTTGGTGATGATGAACTCCTTTAATTTGATCTTATCTGGGAAGCGCTTTATCTGCCCTTCCATTCTAAACGATAGTTTGGCTGGATAGAGTGATTTTGAATATAAGTACCTGCCTTTCATGGCTTTGAACACTTCTTTCCAGGCCCTTTTTGCCTGTAACATTTCTTTTGAGAAATCAGCTGACAGTCTTATGGGCACTCCTTTGTAGATAACTGTCTCATTTTCTCTTACAGCATTTAAGATTGTCCCCTTATCTTTAATCTTGGGTAATGTAATTATGATATGCCTTGGCACGTGCTTCCTTGGGTCCAACTTCTTTAAGACTTTCTGAGCTTGCTGAACTTCGAAGTCTATTTCCCTTGCCAGATTAGGGGAGTCCCCTTCATTAATTTTTCAAATAAGCTTTCCATTTCCTCCTCTTCCTCTTCTCCTTTTGGCACCTCTATGATTCAAATTTTAGAACATTTAAAGTTGCCCCAGAGGCTCCTGATCCTCTCTTCATTTTTTAGAATTCTTGTTTTTTCATTCTGTTCTGGTTGAGTGTTTATTTCTTCCTTCTGCTCTAAACTGTTAATTTGAGTCCTGGTTTCCTTCCCAGCATTATTGGTTCCCTGTACATTTTCCTTTATTTCACTTTTCATAGACTTCACTTTTTCCTCTATTTTGCAACCACACTCAACCATTTCTGTGAGCATCCTGACTACCAGTGTTTTGAACTGTGCATCTTATAGCCTGGTTATCTCTTCATCACTTAGTTGTATTTTTTCTGGAGCTTTGACCTGTTCTTTCATTTGGGCCATATTTTTTGTCTAATGGGCTTCTCATGTATTAAGGGGTGAAACCTTAGTTGTCTACCAGGGTAGGGCAAGCCACAACTCTGCATTGTGGTGCTGTGCATTGGGGAGGGGTCTGAGAGGAAACAATGTTGCTTGCTCAGCTGTGAGCCATTTTTCAGTCACTTCTTCTGCTACCCACAAGTAAACCTCTTGTGGTGAGAGAATCTTAAAAGCTTCCAGGTGGGTGGTTTTGTGTACTTCTTGGAACTTTCAGGTCTCTCTAACAAACTCTCCTATGAGGCTAGGAATTTCTCCCGCCACCTTAACCCACAGAGGTTTTTTAGTCAAAGGTTTAGAGGCTTAAAATCCCTGCATCGGAACCCTGGGTTGCAGGGTCTGTCTCACTCCCCAGTTTTTCTTCCCAGTTTATCAGCACACAAATGTGAGACTGCTCACTCCCCCAACTGCCACCTCACCTGGTCCTCCAGCTTCTGCCTTCCCACGAGTCTTCTCTACCCTGGCTTCCTGTCTTTGCCCATCCTACCAATCCGGATTAATATTTCTTCTTTAACTCCTTGGTTGTCAGACTTCCATAGTTTGATTCTCTGGCGGTTCTAGTTGTTTCTTTTTTTTAAATTTGTTGTTGTCCTTCTTTTGGCTTTGCAAGGAGGCAAAATGTATCTACCTAAGCTTCCATCTTGGCTGGAGGTCCTATTCTATTACTTTCGAAGGATGGGTGGGGTTCTCATCTCCAATGGCAGCCATATAAATGACATTTCTATGTAATACATGCTAGTACTGGATGCTATCATTCACCTGGCATTTGTTTTAATAGTCCACAATACAGCATATCAAGGGGTCATTCTTCTCTATGAGCCACTGGATGGTCTCCTGCTTGACTTGCACCTTGCCTCTCAGCCAGTCTGGTATGAAAGCCTCCAACATTGTAGGAAGACAGGTGGGAACTTGGTCTCAGGCCCTATGAACCCCTATGCAGCTAGACCACAGCCAACCAGCAGCAAAGAAACACTACAACTACAGCAGGGACCCACAATGTCTACCCCCTATGTTTTCTTCAAGAAAATGTACACAATTTCAGGTTTTACAGTAAAATTTTTAATCCATTTTAGATTGATTTTTTGTATTGTATAAGATGTGATATATCCAATTTCATTCTTTTGCATGTGTCTCCCCAGCTTTCCTAATACCATTTATTGAAAATTGTGTTTCCCCCATTGTATATTCTAGGCTCCTTTGTCTTAAATTAATTGACTATATATGCATGAGTTTTTTACCATTACCATTTTATATATGCATTATCATTTTTTATTTCTGAGTCCTCCATTCTGTTCTATTCCGTTCCATTGATCTGCATCTGTTTTTATGCCAATACCAAACTATTTTGATTATTATAGTTTTGTAATGTGGCTTCCAATTCAAAAGTGTGATACCTCCAGCTTTGCTCTACTCTCAAGATAGCTCTGGCTATTCCTGATGTTTTGTGGTTTCTCACAAATTTATGATTTTTTCTATTTCTTTTAAATAGTGATTTTGAAATTTGTACAGGAGTTGTATTGAAAATATAGATCACTTTGAGTAGTATTTTAAAAATAATTTGACAATATTAATTCTTCTAATCAATGAGCACAGAATATTTTTCCATTTACTTGTGTCTTCTTTAAGTTCTTTCATCAATGTCTTACAGTTTTTAATATACAGATTTTTTTACCTCATTGGTTAAATGTTCTGCTTTCATTCTTTGTGTATATATCCAGGAGCAGGCTTGCTACATTATTCCATATTCAGTTTTTGGAGGAACTGCCATACTGTTTTCCATAGCATGTGCACCATTTTACATTCCCACCGGCAGTGCGCAAAGGTTTTAATTTCTCCACATCCTCGCCAATACTTGTTCTTTTAGGACTTTGAGGCTTGTTTTGTTCTGTTCTGTTCTGTTTTATTGTTGCTCAAGCACAGTTGTTTCTCTTTCTCCACCCCACCACTCCCCCCACTCCAGCCACCACCACCTCCCACCCCTGATCCCACCCCTTTTGTTTTTGTGTTTTTATAATAGCCCTCCTAATGTATTTGAAGTAGTTTCTTTCTAAACAGACCAAATTGTTTAATCTGGCTGTGTTATCTCCAAAGCAACCAATAAAGTTATTTTAGTCTTGGGCCTGCTCAGGGACTTTAATTTTGTTTGTAGTACAACATGTATTTGGTATCTACATAATAACAAGCATAGACTCCATTGGGTATGCATCAACTAGGTGAGGTGGCAAAACCATGCTGAAATGAGTAAAGAAGAAGAAAAGAGGCCCCTGGAAAGTTCAGAAGGGAGTATGTGCATTTGAGTGGGGGCATGCACTGAAAGCTTCTTTCACTGTAACCCAGAAATCCCAAACCTATTATTAAGAATTCTCATGTACCTCTCAAGCCTTATTTCACTTTTCTTTACTTCTTTAACCATTCCCTCTGGACCTCTATATCTCCAAGGTTAATCATGACTGTTTGAAGCAACATACCATTGCCCCCTCAAACTCCTGTTCCTGAGCACAAATCTAAATCAATAATCTTCCAGGGTGAAACAATTCTTCACTGCATAAGTATAAAACATCTAAAGTCTGGTAAGACCAACTCAGCCACCGAGGTGGCTCTAATTTCTTGTTCCCCACTTGATTATTGACATTCTCTGGGATATGAACTAATTCATATCCCTTCTCTCTGCCTCAATCTCTTTTTTTTTACAAAGTGAGAGTAACAGAATTAAGTCCCTGATAATAAAACATAATCTGGAGCCTAAAAAGACTAAAACAGCAGCCTACTTTTATATTTTAAGATGTCTCTAATTAATGTTATAAGTAGCATTTAAGATAATATTGGTAATCTAAGAATATACTAGCCCAGGGAAAACACTGATAGATATGGAATAATGAAAGACCTAGCAAATAAGGTGCAACTAAATATTTGGGACCTGGTTTTATATCTAATTTAACAATCTCTTCTCTAGCATTATAAAATCACCGTAAAATGTCTAGTTAAACAATACTACCAACCAGTTGTATAAAATTATTTACCACCAATTTGGCTTGTCTTCAAACATTGTATTAAATTTAAAGTAGAATTGTAGAGAAAGTATATCTACATTTCTAATGAGAGAGCACTATTAACAGTGCAAGAACTTCTAAGCATTTCTAAAATCTTACTCTGATATAACCTTTAGAGATATTTCCAGAAACTATAACAGTGTATTTCAACTTTTTTCCTAAAAGGTATCATACTAGATGATGCTCTATTAAGAATGTCAAAAAGGAGATGTCTCTCCATTTTGCAAATTACAGACTATACAAATAAAAATAGTTCTACATTATTTCAAAGAGCAGTTCTCTTGAAAATTTTGTTCAAAACTCTTTAGGTGTACGCTGAGAAAGCCAGCCAAAAAGATAACCAAAATTCCAGGCAATCCCTCCATTCCCACTTAGCCCATGTAACTCTCATTCCTCAGGATCCTTGAATTATCCAGGGAGACATTTGTTCCTCACAGTCACTAAAAAGTTGTAGTTAGAAATAACATGCAGAGGTCCTCAGACACAGCCTTGATATTATACATCTTGATTTTTGGAAAGAATACCCCATCTAAAGGTCACAGACTGGCTGCCACAAAATTCTAAGGGTATCTACTTTGCAAATCTCAGGAGCTTCTTACATCAGATAAGTCCTTCCCAAGGGGAGCCCATAAAAATAATAAGACTTCACTGGGCATCCTGAGTAGGAGATTCTTACTCTTAATTGCAGATTTTGAATATAAGAGGGTGAAAACTGAATCTTTCTTGTGATAGTGAAGAGAATCCTATAAATATAGGAGCACACTACAAATATCAGAGCTTGAGTTACCTTTGAAATCATTCTCCAGATGTAGAAAGTAGAATTTACATAAGTCACAAAACTTATTAGCAACAGATTCAAGACTACACAGGAGAGCTCCTGAATCTTTATCTACACTCCTCTGCATTTTTCCATGTTGCTTCCTCACCAATTCTAGTTCACTTAGCATTGTTTTTACCTACCCATTCAACAAATTCAATTGATGAAATAAAACTCCTTGGAACTTATTCATTCATTCCATCAGTAAACACTTTGCTGACCATTGGGGTCAGCTCTATGAGCATAAAACCAGCCCTGTGTGCTACACTAGGGAAGAAATAAATTAAGCAAGTAAACAAAGTTTTAATATAAGATTATACATTGTGATAAGCCCTTCAATGAAAATAAAATTTTGAGACAGTCACTAGAAAAGGCCAACTTACACTGCATGGTCAGAGAAAAACCTCTCTTATATATCATTTGAGCTAAAAGTGAAGTGTGAAGATAGCTAACATACAAAGAGATGGAGAAGAGTGTTGAAGGCTAAGGGAACAACATGCAGGAAAGCTTCATGCCACAAAATGGCCTTGTGGATCAGAGGACCAGAAAACAGGCCAGTGTGGCACGGGTGCAGTGAGAAAGGTAGAGAAGTATGAACTGAGGTCAGACAGAGAGGGAGGCAAGAGGTAGAGAATCCAGGATTGTATGGGCCATTTTACAAGGTTGGGTTTCATTTTAAGAGAATTGAGAAACAACTTAAGGTTTTAAGCAGGAAAATGACATAATATGCTTAAGTTTTTAAAAAGATCACTCACAACAATAAATGAATGGAGATAAGGAAGGGTTGTAAGGAATCAGGAAAACAAAAACAAGGCTGAAATAATGCCCAGAGAAATCACATTTTGACTAAGGTGATGGCATTGTACTAAAATGAGATAGATGGATTCCAAATATGTTTTGTAGAACTAATAAAAGTTGGTGTATTCTGGACAAGATGGAAGCATAGGCGGATACACTGTGCCTCCTCACACAACCAAAAGAAGGACAACAACAAATTTAAAAGCAAAAAACAACCAGAAGTGACAGAAAATTGAACTTTATGGAAGTCCAACAACCAAGGAGTTAAAGAAGAAACATTCATCCAGATCAGTAGGAAGGACAGAGATGGGCAGCCGAGTGGAGAGGACTCACAACAAGGTGGTGGCTGGTGCACCCAGCAAGGCAGTGGGCTGCACATTACATGCAGATAAACCAGGAGGAACAACCAGGGATGTGGGACAGACTACACAACCCAGGGTCACAGTATGCAGAAATAAAGCCTCATAACCTCTGATTAAAAACATCCGTGGGGGTTGCAGTGGCAGCAGGAGAAACTCCCAGCCTCACAGGAGAGTTCATTGGAGCCACAGAGTCCTAGAATGTACACAAAACCCACCTACCTGGGTATCAGCATCAGAGAGGCCCAATTTGATTGTGGGTAGTGGTGGAAGTATCTGAAAACTGGCATAGGAAGGAGCAAGTGCCATTGTTACCTCTCAGACCCCTCTCCCACACAGTGTCAAAACTCAGCAAATGGGTTGCTCCACCCTGGTGAACACCTAAGGCTCTGCCCCTTATATGTAAGAGGTGTGCTGAGACAAAAAAAAAAAAGGCCCAAATGAAAGATCAGATCAAAGCTCCAGAAAAAATATAACTAAGCAATGAAGAGATGGCCAACCTATCAGATGCACAGTTCAAAACACTTGTAATCAGGATGCTCACAGAATTAGTTGAACATGGTTGCAAATTAGCTGAAAAAATGAAGGATATGCTAACTGAAATAAAGGAAAATGTACAGGGAATCAACAGTGAAGGGAAGGAAACTGGGACTCAGATCAATGGTGTGGACCAGAGGAAGAAATAAAAATGCTTATTGAAGCCAGAACATAATGAAGAAACAGGAATTCTAAAAAATGAGGAGAGGCTTAGGAACCTCCAGAACATCTTTAAATGTTCCAACATCCAAATCATAGGGGTCCAGAAGGAGAAGAGGAAGAGCAAGAAATTAAGAACTTATTTGAACTAATCATGAAGGAGAACTTCCCTAATCTAGTGAAAGAAATAGACTTCCAGGAAGTCCAGGAAGTTCAGAGAGTCCCAAGGAAGTTGGACCCAAGGAGAAACACACCAAGGCATATCATAATTGCATTACCCAAGATTAAAGATAAGGAGACAATCTTAAAGGCAGCAAGAGAAAAGGAGACAGTTACCTACAAAGGAATGCCTGTGAGGCTGTCAGCTGATTTCTCAAAAGAGACCTTACAAGCAAGAAGGGGCTGAAAAGGAGTATTCCATGTCATGAAAGACAAGGACCTACATCCAAGATTACTCTATACAGCAAAGCTATCATTTAGAATGAAAGGGTAGATAAAGTGCTTCCCAGATAAGATTAAGCTAAAGGAGTTCATCATCACCAAGCCCTTATTATATGAAATATTAAAGGGACTCATCTAAGAAAAAGAAGATAAATAATATGAACAGTAAAATGACAACAAACTCATAGTTATTAACAACTGAACCTAAAACAAAAAAACAAACTAAGCAAACAACTAGAACCAGAACAGAATCACAGAAATGGAGATCATGTGGAGGGTTATCAGTGGGGGAGTGGGAGGTGGAGAGAGGGGGAAAGGGTACAGAGAATAAGTAGCATAAATGTTAGGTAGAAGGTAGACAGGGGGAGGTTAAAAATAGTATAGGAAATGTAGAAGGCAAAGAATTTATATGTATGACCCTTGGACATGAACTAAAAGGAGGGAATGTGGGTGGGAAGGGGTGCGTGGGGCAGAGGGGAATAAACAGGGGAAAATTGGGCAGCTATAATAACATAATCAATAAAATATATTAAAAATAAATATCCACTAAAAAAGACTTGGTGTATAGAATAAGAGTGTAGGAAATAGGCTGAGGGTGACTTACTTAATGTTATAAGATAATGGCGGTGCAATCTTGCAAGATGCAGAGTGTTGTTATTCCTTTGCTAAGTTACCCAGTGGTGAGGCCAGCAGAGATGTATTGCTTTATAAACCTGATGCATAACTAGTAATTAGAAATATCTATGATACCTCCAAGAGAACCACCTAAACAGGTCCTTCTATTTCTTCCTTTGCCAAGTATGATCTCCCATTAATACTAAAGAGAATGGAGGAGAACATCCCTGCATTAACCACAGAGCATTCATTACGATTACTTCACTTTGGCAATACAACACCCCTTTACCCCAGGGTTCTTCAAATGCCTGCAAACTGGCTAGTTATTCACTTGCTAAGACCTTCAGGGAGCCTACAATCTGGTATAGATGCACTAGAAAGAACAAGTGGGAGAGAGAATTCTGGACCAGGGGTGAGCTATTGAACATCATCATAGAACTCACTACCAACCTTTTAACACTTTGAACAAAATATCCACACTTTCCTGTCTATTTCACAGTTGCATACCTAAATGAAAATTTTCTCTTTTCCTCCCCATAATCAAAATAAGCTTAACTCCAAAAAATGTTTTATGTACTTCTGAGGGCACTCCTATATACATTACAACAAAAAACTATATTTGGTATTTGCACAGCACCTGTTCTACAAAGCACATACATTAGTTTAAACCATCTGGCATCATTGGTGAGGTCAACAGGACAGATATTCAGATGCTATCATTTTTTTTATTTTTAGCTGAAGAAATTATTGCAAAGAACATTTGATTAAATTGTAAATGTTCATTGCCTTTGACTTAGTAATTCCATAGTCTATCTCAAGGAAATAATTTAAAACAACAAAAAGATTTATGTAAAGGCTGTCCACTGAGGTATTACTGATAAAGCAAAAATAATAAAAACTTAATGCCCCAAAATAGAGGACTGGCTAAATAAATTATATGTTTATAGAATATTATGATTATAGATATGGTAGAATATTATGTATGCATTAAAATTATTTGTTCAAAGGATATTTAAGAATATCCAGAAGTGGGGAGGGAGGTTCCAAGATGGCGATGGACTAAGATGGAGCAGATTCCATTTCCTTGTACACATGGGAGAAAATCCTGGCCAATCTACCGAGGAACAGCGCAAGCAGCCAACAGTTCCCCAGCATATATGAAAATAAGGGGCCAGAAATCATGACAGTCATAGAAGATCCAGACGGTGGGGAGACAGCTGTGGTACAGTAGAGTCTCAAGGACCAAAGCAAAGACAGGAGTAGCAGGGGCTTCAGCCGGTGCACAGCTGGGGCCCAGTGCCCAGGGCACAGCAGCGCACCTTGGTGGGTGCCCTGCGCTCAGGACCGGCTCCCAGTGTGTCTCCCTAGGACCCTTTGGGAGCCCCGGGCCTGACGAAGGGTCCTTGGGAGAGAGCTGGGTTATCAGCTCACTCCCTCTCAGGCCAAGCAAGGTTGGGCGCTGGGAGAGACTAGTTTGCTAGAGTTCGAAGAGAGGGTACGAAGGACAAAGGGATGAGATCAACCTTGGAGTCTGTGGTCGCCAGCCCAGGAGAATTGAGAGGCGCGGTGTGGGGCTCTGACTCCGATAGTCACCGGTCTGGCTGGGGAATTGAGCTGTTCTGAGGGGCAGGTTTTGTAAAGGAGAAAGTTTTTGGAGTGTAAACTGAAGGTTTCTTCTGCGACAGCCACCCCGTCTGCTCCCCACCCAGCTTGGCAGTGAACCCAAGGTTGGGCGGAGGGCCTGGAGTTCCCCCACAGAACTGGGACAGGTCTGCACCCAAACCCATGGGAACCAGGCAGCCCAGCCGGCACGCATGGGCCCCACAACCCAGCCCACCATAGTAACCCCTGGGAAAAGAGCGCTATGAGGAAGTCCTAAACTGCTTGGTGGGGCGCTGGGGAGAGCGCTCAGAGAAAGACCACACTAATCGCCCCTCAACCTGCTGCATCCAGAAAAACCAGTTAGACCAATTTGAAACCAATAAGAGATGTGTTTTTTTTGTTTGTTTGTTTTGTTTTTGTTTTTAAGTAACCCTTTATCTTTTTAATTTTATTACTGTTTTATCTTTCAATACTTTTTTCCTCTTTTTTCTTTTCTGTTTTATTCCTTCTTCCTTTCTTTCCAAACTTATTGCTTTTTCCTCCCTTCTCCTGCCTTTTTTTTTCCTTTAACTCACAAGCGACACAAACCACTTGGAACTGCGAAAACACCAGAGTTGGACCCAAAGAAGAGGCATCCCAACAGTAGAGATGGAGAGACAAATTTCACTTTGCTATAGCAGAAAAGCCACAAGTTGCTGCATATTTGTGTTATTATTTTTTCATTATTATTACTTCTTTTATATTTTAATAGTATCTTCGTACTCCTCCTCTTTCTGTACAGGCTTCTTTGCCTTGGCTGGTTATATTGTATCATTTGACAGGTTTCGCCTGTTCTCTCCTCCACAGTGTACTGCCATTTTTCGACACTGCACGCCACTTCTTTTCATTTAGCACACTACCCAAAGTTCTATATCCTCTATTTATGTTATCCAGATCACATAGAGTCTGTCATATGTTGCTCTACTATTATTATAAATAATAACTGTTCTATACAACTGTAAATACTTCACATCTCTCAAATCTTAGTCCACTTCCTGAGTTCTATTACGGGAGTAATTAACTCTATTTGCTCGCACACCACACGTATTTACTATCCTTTACTCTCACCTTCCCCCAGAATCTGACTGACTGCAACCTCACTGCTTTCTAGATCCAACTCACTAGCCTTCCCTCTCCAACAAGAGATTTATCTTGTGTCCATCCTCTCTTAAAGTGGCAGGTTGGGTTGCAGATTGCAGTAAACACTATATAAAGCCTAAAGATCTATCTCTTCTCTACCGGCTGTGACTATAAATATCATAAAATACTATCTCACTGTCATAAACCATTTTGCCTCCCCCTCCAACTGATCATACACACAAAAGAAAGGAGTAGATGGAAGCACAGAACACCAGGATAACTGCACCACTAAATTTCATAGGCTTTCCACCACAGATGTTCATACCAAAAACCCGGGGAGTCAGAACAGATCAATTTAACAAGCGGAGGCTAACGAGAAGAGTCTCACAAACAATGGGAAGACAAAGAAACAAACCCCAAATGAAGGAAAGGAGGAAGCCTCAGAAAGAATGTTAGATGAAATAGAGGTGAGTCAACTATCAAATATTGAATTCAAAGCACTGGTTATCAGGAAGTTCAAAGAGCTCACAATGAGCTACCAGAAACTACAGGGGAGCTACAACTAACTCACCGCAAACTATATGAACATGAAAAAAAATAGAAACTATCAGCAAGGGACAACCAGAAATGAAGAATACAATTTCTGAACTGAAGAACACAATAGAAAAATCAAAAACAGAGTCGATGAAGCAGAAGATGGGATCAGTGAGTTGGAGGACACAGTAAAAAAATAAAAATCCCAGAAAGAGCAAGAAAAGGAAAAGGGGCTCAGAAATAATGAAGAGGGATTAAGAGAAATGCAAGACAATATAAAAGGTAATAATATCCATATAATAGGGATACCAGAATGAGAAGAAGAAAAACAAGATATAGAAAACCTATTTAAAAAAGTAATGGGGGAAAACTTTCCTAATTTGAAGAGAGAAAAAGTCACATGAATCCAGGAATCACAGAGAGTCCCTATCAAGAGGAACCCAAAGAGGCTCACTTCAAGACATATCATCATTAAAATGGCAAAATTCCAAGACAAAGAGAGAATCTTAAAGGCAACAAGGGAGAAAATGGAAGTAACACACTAGGGAGCCCAAAAAAGGTTAGCTACTGACTTCTCAATGGAGACACTCCAAGCAAGAAAAGAATGGCAAGAAATATTCCAAGTAATGAGAACCAGAGTCCTACAAACAAGAATACTTTACCCAGCAAGGCTCCCAATCAAGATAGAAGGCTAAATAAAGAGCTTCCAAGAAAAAAGAAGTCTAAAAGAATACGCCTTCACTAACCAGCTCTGCAAGAAATACTAAAAGGACTAAGGACTGCTTTAAGGAAGGTAAAGGCAGAGACAGAGAAGAGCACAGGTAAAAAAAATGGCAATGAATAAGTACCTATCAACAATAACCTTAAATGAAAATGGATTAATGCTCCAACAAAAGACATAGAATAGCTGAATGGATAAGAAAACATGACCCACACATATGCTGCCTACAAGAGATCCACCTCAGGACTTACACAGACTGAAAGTGAAGGGCTGGAAACAAATTTTCTAAACAAACAGACAAGAAAAAGAAGCCAGGGTATCAATACTCATAACAGACAAAATAGACTGCAAAAAAAAGGGTCATAAAGAGAGACCCAGAGGATCACTTCATAAAACTCAAGGGAAGAATTCACCAAGAAGATATTAATATCGCAAATATATATGGAACCAACATAGGAGCACCCAAATATATCAAGAAAATCTTAGAGGATTTCAAGAAAGATATTGACAGCAAATTATAGTAGGGGATTTTAACACCCCACTGTCAAAAATGGAAAGATCTTCCAAACAAAATATCAACAAAGATATTGTGACATTGAACAATGCCCTAGATGAAATAGACTTAACTGATATATATAGGGCCCTTCATCCCAAAGAAGTTAAATATACATTCTTTTAAAATGCATACGGAACATTTTCAAAGATAGACCACATGATAGGACACAAAACAAGCCTCAACACATTCAAGAAAATTGAAATTATACCAAGCATCTTCTCTGATGACAAAGGACGGAAACTGGCAACCAGGCCCAAGGGAAAAGACCCAAAACACTCAAAATCATGGAGATTGAATGGCATGCTATTAAACAACAAATGGTCAAGAATGAAATTAGGGAAGAAATTAAAAAGTACCCAGAAACAAATGATAATGAACTCACAACAGCCCAAAACTTATGGGACACAGCAAAGGCAGTCCCAAGAGGGAAGTTCATAGTGATACAGGCTTATGTAAAAAAAGATAGAAACATTTCAAACAAACAACCTGACCCTATGCCTACAAGAACTCGAGGAACAACAACAAAGACAGCCCAGAGCAATTAGAAGGAGGAACATAACCAAGATCAGAAGAGAATTAAATGACATAGAGACTAAAAGCACAATTCTAAGGATCAATGCATCCAGGAGATTGTTTTTTGAAAAGATAAACAAAATAGACAAACCTCTAAGTAGGTTCATCAAGAAAAGAAGAGAGAGGACACGAATAAACACAATCAGAAATGAAAGAGAGAGATTAGAACTGATACCACAGAAACAAAAGGGATTCTAAGAAATTACTATGAAGAACTGTATGCCAAGAAATTTGAAAACCTAGGTGAAGTGGACAAACTTCTAGAGAAATAATATCTTCCAAAACTCAATGAAAAAGAAGCAGAAAGCCTGAACAGACCAATAAGAGCAGATGAAATTGAAACAGTAATCAAAAAACTCCTGTCACAAGAAAGCCCTGGACCAGATGGTTACACAGGAGAATTCTACAAAGGAAAAGCTAACCCCTATTCTTCACAGACTATTCCAAAAAATCCAAAATGATGGAAAACTCCCAGACTCTTTTTATGAAGCCAGCATCATCCTAATTCCAAAACCAGATAAAGACACAAAAAAGAAAACTTCAGGCCAAAATTGCTGAAGAACATAGACGCTAAAATCCTCAATAAAATATTGGCAAATCGCATCCAACAATACATTAAAAAGATCATACACCATGACCAAGTGGGATTCACCCCAGGGATGCAAGGATGGTTCAATGTTCACAAATCAGTAAATGTAATACATCACATGAACAAAAGCAAAGACAAAAATCATATGATTATATCAATAAACTTGGAAAAAAGCTTTTGATAAGGTACAACACCCATTTATGATAAAAAACACTCAGCAAAGTGGGAATAGAAGGAGAATTCCCCAATATAATAAAGGCCATATATGAGAGACCTACAGCCAACATCATACTGAATGGGCAAAAACTAAAAGCTTTTCCACTAAGATCAGGAACAAGACAAGGTTGTCCACTTTCACCACTTCTATTCAATATAGTATTGGCAGTTTTACCCACAGCAATCTGATAAGAAAAAGAAAGAAAAAGCATCCAAATCAGAAAGGAGGAAACAAAACTGTCACTGTTTGCAGATGACATGATAGTGTACATGGAAAATTCTATAGACGCTACCCCAAAATTGCTCTATCCAATGAATGAATTTGGCAAAACAGTGGGATACAAAGTCAATATCCAGAAATCAAAGGCATTTTTGTATACCAACAATGAAACAGCAGAAGCAGAAATCAAGAAAAAAATCTCATTTTATATAGCAAAAAGAAAAATAAAATACCTAGGAATAAACCTAACCAAAGAGGTAAAAAACCTGTATTCAGAAAACTACACAACACTGAAGAAAGAAATCAAAGAGGACACAAACAAATGGAAGTATATACCATGTTCATGGATCAGAAGAATTAACATCATCAAAATGTCCATACTACCCAAAGCAATTTACAGATTCAATGCAATACCTATTCAAGTCCAATGGCATATTTCACAGACATAGAACAAACACTTCAAAAATTTATATGGAACCATAAATGACCCCAAATAGCAGCTGCAATTTTGAGAAAGAACAAAGTAGGTGGGATCACAATACCTGATATCAAACTGTATTACCAGGTTATTCTAATCAGAACAGCCTGGTACTGGCATAAAAATGGGCACATAGACCAATGGAACAGAACAGAGAGCCCAGTAATAAGCCCAAGTCTCTATGGTCAGTTAATATTGGACAAAGGGGGCAGTAACATAAAATGGAGCAAAGATAGCCTCTTCAACAAATGGTGTTGGGAGAACTGGACAGTTACAGGCAAAAAAAAATTAAACTCAAACACCAATTTACACCATACACCAAAATGAATTCAAGGAGGATAAAAGACTTAAATATAAGCTGGGACACCATTAAAGTCCTAGAGGAGAACATTGGCAGGAAAATCTCAGATATTTCACGCAGTAACATCTTTACTGATATGTCCCCTAGAGCAAGGAATATAAAGGAAAGAATAAACAAATGGGATCTCATCAAAATAAAAAGCTTCTGCGCAGCTAAAGAAAACAGCATTAAAATAAAAAGACAACCAACTGTATGGGAAAACATATTTGCCAATGATACCTCAGACAAAGGTTTAATCTCCAAAATATACAAAGAACTCACACGACTTCACTCTAAGAAGACAACTAACCCAATTAAAAAATGGGGAAAGGACTTGAACAGACACTTCTGCAAGGAGGACATACAGAGGATCCAGAGACACATGAAAAGATGCTCAATATCACTAGCTATCAGAGAGATGCAAATTAAAACTACAATGAGATACCACTTTACACCGGTGAGAATGGCTATCATAAACAAAGCAATAAACAACAAATGTTGGAGAGGGTGTGGGGAAAAGGGGACTCTGGTCCACTGTTGGTGGGATTGCAGACTGGTACAACCATTATGGAAAACAGTATGGAATTTTCTCAGAAAACTAAAATTGGACTTGCCTTTTGACCCAGCAATTCCACTGCTAGGATGGTATCCTAAGAACCCTAAAACACCAATCCCAAAGAACATATGCACCCCAATGTTCATAGCAGCACAATTTACAATAGCCAAGAGTTGGAAGCAACCTAGGTGCCCATCAGTAAATGAATGGATCAAAAAGCTATGGTACATATACACAATGGAATTTTATGCTGCAGAAAGAAAGAAGGAGCTCCAACATTTTGCAACATCATGGATGGAACTGGAAAACATTATGCTGAGTGAAATAAGCCAGGTGTTGAAGGACAAATACCATATGATCTCACCTTTAACAGGAAGCTAAACAACAAAACAAACAAGCAAGCAAAATATAACCAAAGACACTGAAATGGAGAACAGGCTGACAGTAACCAGAGGGGAGAGGGGAGGGAATTTCAGGGGAAATAGGGGAGGGATTTAGAGGAACATATATAAAGGATACATGGAGAACAACTGAGAAGGGTGGAAATGGGAGGGAGGGGGGAGCACGGAGGATGGGATGGGATGGGAGTAATAGACAGAAAACTGTACTTGAAAAATAATTAAATAAAAAATTGGGGAAAAAAGTAGGTACATATATGTGTGCAGAAGAAAATATAAAAAAATAAATAAACCAAAATTAAGAGTACAGTTGACTCTTGAACACCTCAGAGATTAGGGACACTATCCCTCCTCCTCCATCAAAAATCCAAGTACAACTTTTTTTTAAATTAATTTACTTATTTTTATTGTTGTTCAAGTACAGGTCGTCTCCATTTTTCTGCCATCATTCTTCCCAACTCTACTCATCCCTGCCTCCCACCCTAAACCCTCTCCCTTTTGGCTTTGTCTATGTGTCCTTTATACATGTTCCTTGATGGTCCTTCCCCTATTATCCTCTATTATCCCACTTCCTCCTCCTCTATGGTTACTGACAGTTTGTTCCTTATTTTAATGTCTCTGGTTGTATTTTGCTTACTTCTGTTTTGTTGATTAGGTTCCACTTAGAGGTGAGATCATATGGTATTTTTCTTTCACCACCTGGTTTATTTCACTTAGCATAATGCTCTTCAGTTCCATCCATGTTGTGTCCCAGAGTTTCACATCCACAGATTCAACAGAACTCAAATTGAAAAAAAGTATTTTCAGTCTGTGACTAGGAATCTACAGTTGAAAAATCATAACTGAGAATGCAAAAATGCTGTTTTTGATCCATATTTGGTTGAATCAGTCAAATTTGAAGCCCTTGGGAGCTAAGGGCCAACTGTATTTACTAAAAAAAATGTGGATCCATACAGTTCAAACCCATGTTTTTCTAGGATCAGCTGTAATGATCTTTCAGTGGCAGAATCGTGGCTGATTTTACTTTTTCGCTTACACATTTGTATAATTTCAAATTTTCTATAACCAACATACACTACTTTTATCAAAAGCAGAAAATAAAGAAGAAATACAATTTTTGAAGAACAAAAAGAAAGAAGAACAGCTGTGGGCTCAGAGAGGTAAAATAATGACCCATTTCTCATAACTGATAAATAATAATTGTGTTTACTGAACGCTCCCTATGAACTTTGCAATAATTAGATCATTTAATCCTCACTATCACATGAGAAAGGAATTTTTTATTCACATTTTGTGAAAGAAAAACCTGAGGACAAATAGGTTAAATTTGCTTAAAGTTACAAAGCTGCCAAAGAGTAAAACTGGAACTAGAACATCCATATTCTGATTCTGGAATCGTAACAAGTTGTAGTAATAGTAATAATATTTCTGGAACAGTAGTAAGTTGTGTTTCCATATTACTCAGGGATCAGGTGTTACCAAAGGTATCTACAGTAATGCTCAAGAAATTACCACAGTCCTTTCACAGAAAATTAGTACTTCTAATTTGTCAGCTGGCTCAAGAGCCTTTCACGTACTGTTTCACTTGCAGGTTACCCACCAAGATCTTATGGACCTACTCATGTAAGGTTTTTTCAGTTACTTCAAAAGCAACTTCTTTGGTTTAGCTGTTTAATCATTCTCAGATAACTCTAAGGGTTTCCACAAAATGAAGGTCTCTAAAATTTGTATCATCTAGCCCTGGCTGGTTTAGCTCAGTGGATTGAGTGGAGGCCTGTGAACCAAACAACCACAGCTTGTTTCCAGTCAGGGCACATGCCTGGGTTGCAGGCGAGTTCTCAGCAGGGGACACACAAAAGGCAACCATGCATTGATATTTCTCTTCCTCTCTCCTTCCTTTCCTCTCTAAAAATAAATAAATAAAATCGAAAAAATAAATAGATAAAATTTGTATCATCCATTCTCATCTTTTTGTGAATCTATAACCAACAAAAGAGATTAGTTATATTGAATATAAAAAGCTGTTGTCCATTAAGCCTACTTTAAAACATAGACTGCTCTATTGTGAAGGTGATATATGGCAACAGATTATCATGGATTAGACAAGTTTCCTTATAAGAAGGCAAACAGGGTTATGTTTTATTCACTCCCTCATACACTCATTCATTCACACGTGGAGTGAACACTCATCCAATGTCTACTTTTAGGCAACCCAATTGTTTGTGTCGTGGCTACAGCAGTGAACAAAACAAAGTCAGTTATTATCTTTGTGTATCTTATATTTAACTGGAGAATGAATAAGTAAATCAATCAGTTAAATAATTTCTGGTAGTGATCAACAATAATAAGAACAATGAAGCAGGATAAAAGGATTCAGAGTGATGGGAAACGACAAATGCTAGTTTACATTAAGTAGTGGTCAGGAAGGTCTCCCAGTAGAAACCTACATAGTGTAAAAAAATGGGTCCCTGGAAGATTTGAGGGAAAAGACTAGCATTGCCACTTTTGAAACTCTGATCTGGACTCTGAAACCTACAAATCTATAATGGCCTTTCTAAAGTAGCTGATTTTCACTAACTGAATCTCATACTGTCTACACCTGCTCACTTACATAATCCACTCTGGCTCTGTTTCCCATTTGGAATCAATTGTCTGCCCTTTGATTTAAAACAGCCAGGAGATGCCTCCCCACCTCCCACCCCCCGCCTAGCTCATCCCCTTGCCACTCATGTCCAAGCAAAGAGGCAATTTTTTCTGCCTTTCCACTTAAAAAATGAGTATAAGGACAACAAAAATGACATGAGGAGGTAGCTAGAGAAAAAACTTTTGGGTTTCTTTGTGGGGGTGGGGGAAGGAGCAGAGAAAATACAAGGAACATTTTGAAGTTTAGTTTTGTCATTGTTTGTAGATGACATGATATTGTAGATAGAAAATCCTATAGACTTCACCAAAAAACTACTTGACCTAATAAATGAATTTGGCAAATTTCATTTATTTGCCAAATAAATGAATAGTGGGATACAAAATCAATATTCAGAAATCAAAGGCATTTTTGTATACTCCCAGTGAAATATCAGAAACAGAAATCAGGAAAAAAATCCCATTTGATATAGCAACAAGAAAAATAAAATACCTAGGAAAAAACCTAACCAAGGAGGTAAAAGACTTGTACTCAGAAAGCTACACAACACTGAAGAAAGAAATTAAAAAAGAAACAAGCAAATGGAGGCCGGTACCATGTTCATAGATTAGAATGTTTAACATAATCAAAATGCCCATACTACCCAAAGCAATTTATAGATTCAATACAAAACCTATTAAATTACCAATGGCATATTTCACAGACATAGAACAAAACTTCAAAAATGTATATGGAACCATACATGACCCTGAATAACTGCAGCAATTCTGAGAAAGAAGAACAAAGTAGGAGGGATCCAAATACCTGACATCAAACTCTATTACAAACTGTATTATATCAAACTGTACCACTGTAATCAAAACAGCCTGGTACTGGCATAAGAACAGACACATGGACCATTGGAACACAATAGAGAGCCCGTAAATACACCCAAGTCTCTCTGGTCATTTAATATTTGAAAAAGGGGTCAGCAGCATAAAATGAAATAAAAATAGTCTCTTCAACAAATGGTGTTGGGAGAGCTGGACAGCTACATGCAAAAAAATAAAACTTGATCACCAACTTACGCAATATACAAAAATAAATTCAAGGTGGATAAAATACTTAAATATAAGTCGTGACACTATAAATGTCCTTCAGGAGAACATAGGTAGGAAAATCTCAGATATCCCATGCAGCAATATTTTCACTGACATGTCCCCTAGAGCAAGGGAAATAAAGGAAAGAATAAACAAATGGGATGTCATTTTTTTAAAAAAAGCTTCTACAAGGCTAAAGAGAACAGCATTAAAATTAAGAGAACCAACTGTACAGGGAAATATATTTGACAATGATACTTTAAACAAGAGATTGTTCTGCAAAATATATTAAGAACTCACACAACTCCACTTTAAGAAGACAAGTAATCCAATTAAATAATGGGCAAAGAACTTGAACAGGTACTTCTGCCAGGAAGACAGACAGAGGACCCAGAGACACATGAAAAGACATTCAGTATCACTAGTCATCAGAGAGATGTATATTACAACCACAAGGAGATACTACTTCACACCAGTCAGAATGGCCATCATAAACAAAGCAACAAACAAGTGTTGGAAAGGACGTGGAGAAAAGGGAACTCTAGTGCACTGTTGGTGCGATTACAGACTGGTGCAGCCACTATGAAAAGCAGCACGGAATTTCCTCGGAAAACTAAAAATGGAACTGCCTTTTGACCTGCCAGTTCCACTGCTAGGATTATGTCCTAACAACCATGAAACATTAATCCACAATAACTTATGCACCCCAATGTTCATAGCAGCACAATTTACAATAGCCAACTGCTGGAAGCAACGTAGGTGCCCACAAGTAAGTGAATGGATCAAAAAACTATGATACATTTGCACAATGGAATTCTACACAGCAGGAAGAAAGAAGGAGCTCCTACCCTTTGCAACACCATAGATGGAACTGGAGAGTATTATGCTAAGTGAAATAAGTCATGTGGTGAAAGATAAATACCATATGATTTCACCTTTAACTGGAAGCTAATCAACAAAACAAACAAGCAAGCAAAATATAACCAAAGACATTGAAATTAAGAACAAACTGACAGTTACCAGAGAGAAGAGGGGAGGGAATAATAGAGGGAAATTTTGAAGGGTTTGCAGGAATAACTATAAAGAATACATGGACAAAAACAAGAAGAGGGGTGGAAACAGGGGAGGGAGGTGGGGAAGGTTGAGGTGGTGGGGAGGGGTGGGGGGAGGAGAAAAACTGTACTTGAACAACAATAAAATTCAAAAGTTTCTATTTAAAAAAAGAGAGGAAAAAAAACAAGGAGGAAAGTAAAGTGTACTCTTCTTGTCCAGGCCATCTATAACTTTATCAAGTCAACCATCCTTGGGTCCTTCCCAATTTCAGTGCAGATGGTATGGAAAATACAAATACCCACAAGTTTAATGGGGCTAAGAGACAAGTTTAAAGAGAGATCCAAGGAGAGTGTACCACCTACATTCAATTTTATTTATAGTACTTTTATCTTTCCTAGTAAAAATTATAATTAAGTTTCTTTCGAAACCTAATGTGTGTGTATGTGTGTAAAAACATCGGGAATATGGAGCTCCTCCTAGTGGTTTCAATACATGGCTATGAGGTTTAAAAATAAAGTCATAATTTTTCTGTTTTCACTTGTTAATTTAGAAATATTTGAAGAGCAATAAAATTGAGGGGCTAACAATGTAATATTTAAAGGGAAATGAGTAAACTACTAAAGAGGCAATGGCTATTCTCTATTTTTGATGGAAGAACTGGAAATATCAGTCAGGCCAATGGAAACTTTGGGTGACAAGTAGATAATTTTGTAAAGTCAGCATATAAGACTAAAATAAATGTTTCCTTTCAAATTATAAAACATGATAATACTAGCACTAAGTCAAAGCTATATTCTCCTTTTGTCCTAGGAATTGATAGAAGCACTAACATTTACAGGCATGCACTAAATATTCACTTGTTAAACTTGTTGAATGATGGGCCCAGAGAGCCAAACCTTCTTTAAGGATTGGAACTGATTCATAAGGTCTTTATTTTCTACTGTAATTAAAGTTCTCTTAATCTAATTAGTATTGGAAGTTACCTGTGGGTAAAATTTCCTTGGAGAAAACAATGGAATTTTGAGCTACTTTAAAAAACAATAGTTTTATTTTTTATTAAATATACTTGGGTGACATTGATTAATAAGATTCTATAAGCTTCAACTGTACAGTTCTGTAATACATCATTTGTGTATTGCATTATCTGCTTACCACCCAAAATTTAGTACTTTGATCATCATATCTCTAACCTCTGTTATGCTCTTCAACCTTCCCCATCCACCTTTCCCTGTAGTAACCAATATACTGTCTGTTGTCTGTGTCTTTGAGTTTTTGTTTTGTTTGCTCATTATTTGCTTTCTGTTTTCTATCCCACATATGAGTGAAGTCATAGAGTTCTTGTCCTTTTCTGTCTAATTTATTTAACTTAGAATTGACACACTCAAGATTCATTTAAGTTGTTGTAAATGGCAAAATTTCATCCTTTCTTATGGCTGAGGAGTATTCCATTTTATTTCTATGTATATATATATCTCAAATCTTCTTTATCCAGACATTCATCAAAGAACACTTAGGTTGTTTCCATATCTTGGCTCACATGAATACTGTTGCAATGAACATATAAGTACATATATCTTTACAAATAAATGTTTTCAAATTTTTCAAGTACATACCAAGAAAAGATATTCCTGGGTCATATGATGGCTCAATTACTAATTTTTTAAAAAATATTTATCTTTTTTAGAGAGAGGAAAGGGAGGGCGAAAGAGAGAAAGAGAAACATTGATGTGAGAGAGAAACATCAGTTGGTTGCCTCTCATAGGACCAAACTCTTAACCCAGACAAGTGCCCTGAGCAGGAATCAAGAGGGTGACCTTTTGTTTCACAGGCTGATACTGAATGAACTAGGCCACACCAGTGAGGACTCATTATTAAAATTTTCAAATAACCTCCATACTGTTTTTCTTAATGGCGTCACCAATTTACATTCCCACCAACAGTGTATGAGGGTTCTTTTTTCTCCACATTCTCTGCAAAACTTTTACTTCTTACCTTGTTGATAATAGCGACTCTAACAAGTGTGAGATGATATCTTATTGTGGTTTTAATTTATTTTCCTTATAGCTGGTAAAGTTGAACCTCTTTTCATATATTTGTTGGTCATTTGTATATCTTCTTGTATAAAGTGTCTGTTCGGGTCTTCTGCCTATTTTTAATTGGATGGCTTGTATTTTTGTTGTTGAGATGTACAAGGTCTTTATATTTTGCATATTAGCCCTTATCAGAAGTACTGTTTGTAAATATATTCTCCAGTCTGGTTGGTTGTCTTTTTGTTCTGTTGATGGTTTCTTTCTGTGCAGAAAGTTTTTAGTTTGACACAGTCCCATGCATTTATTTTTGTTTATATGTCCCTTGACTTTGGAGCCAAATTCATAAAATCCTCTCTGAGATCAAAGTCCATTAGTTTAGGACTCATTATTTCTATGTATTTCATCATTTTAGGTCTTATATTTAGGTCTTCAATACATTTTGAGTTACCCATATTTTGCCATGTATAATGTGCACATTTTTGCCCAGATTTTTGAGGGAAAAACAAAGATGCACATTATACATGGGTAGTACTAATTTTATATACATATAAATGTTTTTAATTCTGTTATTTATGCTTGTGCTTTAAAAGTATAACTCTAGAAAGCAGTAATAATATCCATATATAAAATAATACCCTGGAGTAGAACAATTAGTTTTGTTGTACCAAATTTCTTGTGCCTTGTATCTGTTCCTGTGTTTTATAATTATTCATTACATAAAAATTTTTGTACCATAATGTATTAAAATATAAATACTAATATTCCATTATAATATGAAAAACAAGTATCTAAATATTTAATATAAATTAAATTAAATATTTTTAATTTTATTTAAATATAAATAAATTAAAAATTGAATAAAAAATTAAAACCAAAGATTTTTCCCTGAAAGTGTGGGAGAAAAATATGGGGGCACATTATACATGGCAGGATATGGTCATTTTTGTGTATGGTATCAAATAGCATTCTGGTTTCATTCTTTTACAGGTGGTCCTCCAATTTTCTGAGCATCATTTATTGAGGCTTTCTTTTCTCCGTTGTATGTTTTTGTCTCCTTTGTAAAAAATTAGTTGCCCAAATACCTGGGTTTATTTCTGGCCTCTGAATTCTGTTCCACTGATCTGTGTGCCTGTTTGTCTATCAATACCATAGAAATATACTATTTTAATTAGTATAACTTTGTAGTAAAAAAAATAGTTTAGACACAGAAACATACACAGTATATGCCCGAAGACCCCAAAGCAGCAAAACCCACAGAGACCATGACAACATAATATGGTTTATAGAATGTTAAAAAGCTAAATATGAATATTCTATTCACAGGACTCTTCTAACCTTTCATTGGACTAATTGTTAGCAACGTTTCAAAATCATTTTCATTTTCCCTATATAATAATTTCTGACCAATTGGCTACTCGCATTAAGATAAAATATAGGATTATTTGGGTACAGTTTATTCATCAAAAATATCTATTATCCTAACACTGCAAAATATATTTTTTTAACAAATGGTATATTCACTGTCTTTTAGAAAGGACTTACAAATTCAGATCAAATGTTTTTCATGGTTTTCTAATATAAAGTTAGAAAAAAGTAGACCTACCAAAAAAATTCACTTTAACATTAGTGAATTTGATATTTGTGGTTTTAAGTATATTTTTAGAACTGATAAAAGTCTAAGATGTGTACTGGTTTAAATTTTGCTAAAGTAAGCATCGAATTTCCTTGAGGCAATAATGTGGTAGCAACTCACTAAGTTCGTGCAAACTATGAGACTCTTGGTGAAGTTTTATTCTCTACTTCTTTTCACATGTACAGCGATTCTTATAAAAAGTAATTAAACATGAAGGCAATTATACAGGGGTGGCTCTCATGCCGTGGTAGCCTGTGTAAGCAAACCAGAATCCAAGCCAGAGTCAATGCACTCTAGTTTAAGAAAATAAAACTTAAGAACCAGTAATCACAAGCATCCAGTTGGGCTTCCCCCCCTCCAAAAAAGGTGACCCTTAGATGTAGCCAATCAAACCATTTCCTTGCTTAATTAGCTTCCCCATGCTCCTGTCAATGGAGTGCTCCTAAACTTGGGTTTGGCGCTGCTTGATTTAAATTGATGTATGCTCAGACTCTTGAAAAAATTAATATGTTTTGGTTTACCTTTTAATACTATCAATACAGAACTGAAATTCCTTAAGGAATCACTTAAGATTTCCTGTTCAAATAAAACTGAGACATGCTAAAATCTCTAGTTGTATCACTTAAGAAAATCAAATTCCATAGCATAACTTCAGTTTTCATGTCGATATTGCCATAAGTTATCTTCAAACAGATTTTCTCTTTCTTTTTTATTCTGCAAAAAGCTTTATTGTTTCCACTTGGTCCAATGCATGGGAGAGGCTCCGGGGTGGTTTAAAGGATGCCTACTGGTTTCACAGAGAAGCTCAGGCAGAAGTCAGATTACCAGGGAAATTCAGAGGGGACCCTCAAAGGCCTCTAGATTCCAAAAGCTCCTAGTCTTACTTGAGGGTGAGCCTTTCAAAGAGATATACACCAAGCCCAACCTAGGGACCAGCCAACCTGCAGATGTTAGTCAGGTGGTTGGTCACCCATCTTCTGATGAGTTTCACCTCCTCCTTCAGGAAGTGGTTCTCCAGGAAGTCACAGAGATGAGGATCTGTGTGGATAGAACCAAGGTCTGTAGACGCGAAAAGCCTGGTTTGGGTTCCCCAGCCATGGAAGCTTCCACAGCATCCTGAGTTTTACCCCACTCACCCTGGGAAGGCTTCAGCATGTCCTCGAAGAGAATATGGCCACTGTGCTGGTTTTGCAGCTTTTAGTGATGCTTGGCACCCTCGTGCTTCTTCTCAGCCAACTCTAAAAAGAAGTGGCCTACTCCCTGAAGAGCCACGTTGCCACAATCAATACAGAGGGAGGGTGGGAAGTCCACAGATGCAGGTTGGCCAGGTGGTTGATGGCAGCCTCCACCTCAGTGGAATAATTCTGATGAATTCGGGAGTTCATGATTGTTGGGCAATGAGGAGTTAAGGTCAAAAAATGGTGTTGGCTGGTCTCAGAGGCTGAGGATGGCTCAGGTGATTCTGAAGATAGTAATGGGGAAGAGGCTGAAGAATGGCCAGAGTCTTCTTCTGGAAAAAGGGGAATCCCTGACTCTGTTCTGTCCAAATCCTGTTGAAGCAAGAGACAGACTCCCAGGCAGTGCGGAAGGCACTGTGAGATTTTACCTTTAAACTAACAATCAATCAATAATTAAACAACAAATATTGATTGAGTGAATGTAGTATATAAGAGAACATTAAACAGGTTAATCTCTGCAGTCTTAGAATTATAGCTGTAGCTCCAAAGCTAAAAATAATAGGCGATAAGTACCCTCACAATCTAAAAAACAGGGAATAATCACATCAAGGACAGCCTTACGGAAGGGCTGCTATCACCCAGCACTTTCAACCCCTATCACTAGAACAACCTACCCTCACTATAAAACTTTTATAAAAGTTTACCAGGCTATAAAACTTTTAACCCTAGCTCTACCACAGGATCAAGATAAATCAGCATGTTTGAGCAATTTTGAATTTAGAGACTGGTATCTGCTTATCTCGTTGACTTCAGAAAGTGGAAAACAATCTGCATATGATAACTATCACAAAGAACAAAAGGAAAGCAGCAGTTGGGCAAACTACACTCTTAAGATTTTACCTGGCAAAAATTTATAGGATAGCATTGAAGGAAGTTGGGTTATACACAACTTCTTTCAAAGTGAGCAGATCCCAGAAGTAAGAGGCTATTGTAGGAGTCAAATCTGCAAAAATAAATTGAAGGAAAGGTCTGAAGAAATATGCCTGAAAGAACATGGTTCCTATCATCATATCACAGAAAAGGACATATCTCCACACAAGGGTTCCAAAGGGTCCACAAAGCACACACCCCTTGAGAGGCCAGCATATTAATTGGTGGCTGGCACTCCAGGACACCATGGCAGAATTATACCTCTAAACCCTATCCCTACCTCTTCTCCTTTTATCTCTCTTCCCTCCTCTCCCATTCAAGCCTGGAATCAGGAGCAACAGCACTGAAATCAGATGGAAGAGTGAGAAAACCAGGGAGACCTTGAAACAATATGCCTGTCTCCCTTTCTAGTCAGGCTTGGGCTACAAAAAAATGAGCAACATTTACATTGGATGTGAAATGAAAGTTTCTGTGTATACTGGACTTATTTAATGTAGACCAGACTTATTCATAGCAAAAAAAACCAACCTTGATTACTAAAAAAAAAATCAGCATTTTTAAATTGAAAGATTTTTTTTTGTTTTTTTACATACTTAATAAAATTTTACCATACATATAAGGACAGTTTGTGAACTGGTATTTAAATTCACAGACTTTCAAATTCAAAGATTGATATGAAGCTCAGGAGTATGACATTACAGGATAGCTTTTTTAAACTGAATTATTGGGATGACCTTGATTAACAAAATTATATACATTTCAGGTGCACAATTTCACAAGACATCATCCGTACACTGCATTGTGTGTTCACCAACCCTAGTTTCAGTCCATCACTATTTATTCCCCCATGCCCCCTCCCACCTCTCCTACACTCCTGAAGATTTTTTTAAGCAGTAAGATTACCAAAGATGTCATGGAGCAGCAAAGGGAAAACATGGTAAATACAAGTGGTTGCCTTCAGTAAACCCATTACATTAGTACCAAACACTTCACTAGACATGGCAGGAAATACAAGATAAACATTATATGGACCTAGTCTTTGAAAACCTTATAGTCTAGTTGGAAAATGAACACATATTCATGAACAAGCTCTAACAGAACAAGGAAAATATATAGGTTATAAGAAAGAGAGAAGCACAATTTTATAGCACTGCTGATTCCATTTCTCTCTGAATGAATTTGATCACAACTCTCTATTGCTTCTGTCCAAACATAGAAAGAAAAAAAAAAAAGCCTATACTAGGCTGAGAAAAAGAATTGAAGTGAAACAAGCAAAAAAATTATTTGTTTATTTATTATAAAAGATTTTGGTAAAAGAGCTTTACATATTAGATTAGAATGAGTTTTAGCTTTTAATTATATGTTTTATTTAGCCATATAAATATCATCCCTTGGTGTTGGCTGGTGTAGCTCACTAGACTGAATAGCTGGCCTATGAACTGAAGGGTCACCCATTCGATTCCCTGTCAGGGCACATGCATGGGTTGTGGGCTGGCCAGGTCCCCTGTTGGAGTCATGTGAAAGGCAACTGATTGATATTTCTCTCGCACATCAATGTTTCTGCCCTTCCCTTTTTCCCTCCCTTCCTCTCTCTCTCTCTGAAAATAAATGGATGAAGTCTTAAAAAAAAACATTTCATCCCTTGTTACCACAAATAATTGAGTTGTATATGAAAGAGAAATAGGTACTATAACTATTTCAAAGTCAGGTTAGGAAGCAAAATTATTGTTATTTATAAATAACAATAGTGCAAATACTTATAAAACCTAAGAAAATCAATTGAAAAAAATGAGACATTAGTATGAAGGCTCAGTAAAGTAGCTACATATTGATATATTTTAAAATTTAGTATTGTCTATGTACTAATAATAAACAGCTATTAAATATAGTGGCAAAAAGGTAACATACTGTTAATTAAAGTCATTGAGAGGATGTTACCACTGGTTGACCTTTGAACTGTACTCAGGCAACAGAAGGCTCATCACTCCCTCCCCTGTCCTTTGAATGTACACTCTGCCCACCATTCCCATAGTGAGATCCATTTTCAAGGACACAGTCTTAACAGAGCAATGTGTTGTTGAGACCATCTGGGTGGTATGTGCGACTCAGTTAAGGCCACTACATAAACTTTTATGATTCTGGCAAGCAGGTATGGAGATCTACTCATCTTGTGATCACCTAAGATAAGCCTCATATGTAAGTTCTCTGGCTTATTAAAACTGCCACCTACCAACCTGAAGTTGCTACCTCTTTCTTTGGCCTTCCAAGTATGGGGGTCAGTTTACAAGCCAACATAAATAGAGTACCCAAAAATATCAATAAATAGAATCACACTAATAAAATCTGCTAGGTCCCTATTTTTAAAAACTACTTATTTTTATTGAGACAATACCTAGAAAGTATCAAGCTATTATACTGGTGTCAATTGTGTGTGCAATTTAATCTGGAGCCAATAGATTTTGTCAGAACAAGATGCATGACCCATGCTAAGACATGATCCAATCAATGAGGATGCATAGAACATGCTACTTCACACATAGAGGTACCTACTGTTTATAACTCTGCTACAATTTATGTCTTCATAACAAGAATTCTGAGAAAACTACTTTTTCAAAATTCTCATAATGATGGGTTTATAATCATGAGCACTGTATTTATGATTGTATTTCTTCCAGGAGAGTTTCCACTTTGATTAGGCATTGATGGGAACAAAATTTCCCACCTAGACTTGTACATGACTGATGATGGGAAGAATTTCTTTTGACTGGCTTCTGGCCCTGCATATTCTCTCCTCCCCTAGCCACATATCTCCAAAGGTAGGGTTGAAGGATGTGTTCGTAAGGAAATATGATCTCTGGCCTTGCATCTTTCCATTACAAAGTATATCCAAGCTGTAGGCTTTAAGAGAATCCCTGGAAGCCTTGCCTATCCTGGTACTGTTAGAAATAACTTAACTATACATGTAAATTACCCTGAACTTCAACATATATCTTACTAAACTCAAACTAAAAGGTTTCCCAATTCAACTTCCCTTTTGCTAGGTATCAAAAATACCTGAGGAGCAGTGTAATGGGAAGTAGTCAGAAGGGAATGTGGGAGGGGATATGCAATTTTGAAATGATGAAAGTTTAAATATACTTTTTCTTGGTATCATAACTATTTCTGGAGAATAAAAACAGAATTTTCTTTTCTGCCCATACTCATCATTTGTCCTCAATCCCTCCTACACTTGGAAGAGAAGGCAAGGGAATGACAGTATTGGTCTTAGCTCCATTCTTTTCATACTGAGCCAGACTGTTGTTATGCTCTTGGTTACAGTAATTTTTATACTGAGTGTGAATCATTCTATTTTCTTTTGTGATTTTCCCACCTACTCAACAAAAACAGCTTGTCTTTTCTAGATACAGTAAAATTTTAAAAGCTCTGATCTTTTTTTTTTATCTAATCTTGGCACCCTTCAATCTGAAAACAAGAAACAGAATACCACTTTTGTTGTCTTCACAATAACAACTACATTTTTTAAAACTGAAATTAGTGCAGATACACAACATTAGTTTGGGAGGCTGGGCCTGCAGTCCAAAAACCAGTTTCTCTTGTAAATTATCCTCAGAGCCTAAAATGCATAAAAGGAACCTTAGAAGTACAAACACGTAATCTAGCTGGCAGCTCTATGGGGCAATGATATCTTAAATTTTATTTTCTTTACACACTCTTCTTGCTACACAGAGAGTCTTATCCACTTCCATGGCTACAAACAAATTCTATGCTACAAACAAATTTGAATTCTACAAACAAATTCAATTCTATGCTTTGAACTTCCTCCTAAGCTCAAAAGCTATTTATCCAATTCCCATGGAACATTGTAACTTAGACACAATGTGTCTTAAATATAACTTATTGTCATTCCTTTCAAATTTGCTCTTCAAAATAGTGTCACCCATTCAGCCAATGGCATTATCATTCACTTTTTTGTTCAAACCAGAAACCTAGATACTATCATATGATTCTCCGTTTCAGTGATGAGCTAGAGTCAATTCCTATTAGCTTGCAAAAGTCTACCATGCACATCTCCCTCCAGTTCCTCATTTTTTGATGTCATATCAGTAGCTTGAAATTGGCCATGTTGGTTGTCATTAAAGAGATAAGAGATAGATTTTAGGGACTTCTGGCCAAGATGGAGGTATAGGTAGATACACTGTGCCTTCTCACACAACCAAAAGAGGGATAACAACAAATTTAAACAGGAAAAAAAAGGGGGAAAGGAAAAAAGGGAGAAGGGGGAAGATGGTAGTGGAGCAGGACAAAGGATTTCTCTTCCCTCCACGTGCCAGAGAAAAACTGGGCTGATCTGCTGAGGAGAGCAGTGGATACCCAAAAGGGACCCAGCATATAAGAAGGCAGGACTCCAGAAAGTATAGCGGACACTGAATGACCAGAGGTTGAGGAGAGGAGATGACCGCAAATCAACAAGGTAGGAGGGAGCATCGAAGAGGCAGCGGCAGGCCCTCCGCCAGGGCCTCGCCAGAGCCCTGGCCAGAGCCGAAGGTGGGCAATAACAACCCTGGGAGAGAACTAGTCACCTGGGAGAGAACTAGTCACTAGTCCTCCCTATCTGGCAGGACACAGATTGGAAAACACCAGGAGAGATCAGTTTGCCAGTAGTGGCAGAGAGAGAAGTGGGCATTGGGAAGCAAACCAGAGAGCTCTGATAACCCGTGGAGTCAGGCTGTGGTTGCTGGCCTGGGAAAACTGAGAGTCGCCCGTGCATTCCCTGTGGTACGGGGCCTGTGCAGGCTCTCAAACAGTCTCCAGAAATCTCAGGCTGCTGGCAGGGCCCCTGGAAGAGAGCCACTAGAAAGCTCCATCCCTACTCAGCGGGCACAGCCTGGGAAGCACCGGGAGTAAAGGCCAGGCTGTCAGCTTGGGGAACTGACAGTCGCCCGTGCGATCCCTGTGGCACAGGGTCTGGGCTGGCTCTCCCACAGTCTCAGGGAGCCTCAGGATGCTGGCAAGGCCCCTGGAAGAGAGCCAGCCAGCAGGTGCCTCACTAACCAGCCGGGCGCAGACTGAGAAGCGCTGGGAGTCAGATTGCGGGTGTTGATTTAGGAGAATTGTCAGTTGCCCTGTGTGTTCAGCCACAGCACTAGGAAAGGTCCACGCCCTAGCCTGCAAGACCAGGAAAGCCTGGCTGGGAACCCGCGCCCTCACACCAGACCAGGGCTGGGAAGCCTGGGGAAAAATCTGCTCTCAGTGGGGCACTGGAGAGCGGCGCCAGTCTGGACCTTGGGAGAGCACTGGAGAGACAAGTAGAGATCACGGAGAAGCGAGAAAGGCCACACTAATAGCCCCTCAGGCTGCTGCAGCTAGTGAAAACAGAAGAAAAGGTTTGACCAGCTGGAAACGAACAAGAGGAGTAGGTGGAAGCAGAGAACACCAAGATACCTGCAGGAGACTGCACCACTGAATTTTACAAGCATTCTACCACAGAAGTTCACACCATAAACGCAGGGAACCAGAACAGATCAATTTAAGAAGCTGAGGCCAACAAGAAGAGCAACACAAACAATGGAAAGACAAAGAAACAATCCACAAATGAAAGAAAAGGAGGAAGTCTCAGAAAGAATATTAGATGAAATAGAGGCAAGTCAACTATCAGATGTGGAATTCAAAGCACTGGTTATCAGGAAATTCAAAGAGCTTACCACCAGCTACCAGAAACTACAGGGGAGCTACAATGAACTCTCCACAAACTATACCAGCAGGAAAAAGGAAATAGAATCCATCAGCAAAGGCCAAGAGGAAATGAAGTATACAATTTCTCAACTGAAGAACACAGTAGAAAGTTTGAAAAGTAGGATCAATGAGGTGGAAGACTGCATAAGGGAGCTAGAGGACAGGGTACAAAGAATCTCCCTGACACATCAAGTAATGGAAAAGAGAATCAGAAAGAATGAGGAGAGTTTAAGGGAAATGCAAGACAATATGAAATGTAATAATATCCGAATAATAGGAATACCAGAAGGAGAGGAAAAAGAACAAGGGATAGAAAACCTACTTGAAAGAGTAATAACGGAAAATTTTCCTAATTTGATAAGAGATAAAGTCACAAAAATCAAGGATTCCCAGAGAGTCCCAATCAGGTGGAACACAAAGAGTCCTACTGCAAGACACATCATCATTAAAATGGCAAAACTACAAGACAAAAAGAGAATCCTAAAGGCAGCAAGGGAGAAAAAGGAAGTAACATACAAGGGAGTCCCAATAAGGCTGGCTACTGACTTCTCAATGGAAACATTGCAAGCAAGAAGAGAATGGCAGGAAATATTCCAAGTAATAAGAAACAGAGGCCTACAACCAAGGCTACTTTACCCAGCAAGGCCCTCAATCAAGATACAAGGCCAAATAAAGAGCTTCCAAGACAAAAGAAGTCTAAAAGAATATGCCTCCAAAAAACCAGCTCTACAAGAATAATTAAAAGGGCTGTTTTAAGGAAAGGAAGGAAAAGAGAGAGAAAGAGAGGAACACAGGTACATAAATGGCAATGAATAAGTACCTATCAATAATAACTTTAGTGAAAATGGATTAAATGCTCCAATATAAAGATATAGAATAGCTGAATGGATAAGAAAGCATGACCCACACATATGCTGCCTACCAGAGATGTATCAGGTCAAAAGATTGTCACAGACTGAAAGTGAAAGGCTGGAAACAAATTTTCCAGGCAAAAGGACAAGAAAAAAAGCCGGGGTAGCAATTCTCATATCAGACAAAATAGACTTCAAAAAAAGGGGCCACAGGCAGAGACCCAGAAGGTCACTTCATAAAACTCAAGGGAAGAATCCACCAATAAGACATTAACATCATAAATATATATGCACCCAACATAGGAGCACCCAAATATATGAAGAAAATCCTAGAAGACCTGAAGAAAGATATTGACAGCAACATAATTATAGTAGCAGATTTTAACACCCAGCTGTCAAAAATGGACAAATCTTCAAACAAAATATCAACAAATATATTGCAGCATTGAACGACACCCTAGATAAAATGGACCTAATTGATATATATAGAGCCTTCCATCCCAAAGAAGCTAAATACACATTCTTTTTTTTTTTAATTTATTTAACTTTTGTTCAAGTACAGTTCTTTCTTGTATTCCCAGCCCTGCACCCCCCCAGTGCTCCACACCCCCCTCCCATTTTCACCCCCGTCTTAGTTATTGTCCATGTGTCTTTCATACTTATTCATGTGAGTCCATCCCCTTTTACTCTGTGCTTCTCTCCCCTCTACGCTCTGGACCCTGTCAGCACGTTCTGTATTTCACTGTCTTTGGTTACATTTTGCTTGCTTGTTTGCTTTATTGTTTAGATTCCTGTTAAAGGTGATATCATATTGTATTTGTCTTTCACTGCCTGGCTTATTTCGCTCAGCATAATGCTTTCCAGCTCCATCCATGATGTTGCAAAGGGTAGGAGTTCCTTCTTCCTTTCTGCAGCATAGAATTCCATTGTGTAAATGTACCATAGTTTTTTGATCCAGTCATTGACCGATGGGCATTTAGGTTGCTTCCAACTCTTGGCTATTGTAAATTGTGCTGCTATGGAGTTGACTTTTTAAAAGATTGGTTTGGGAGAAAGAGAGAGAGAGAGGAGGGAGGAACAGCGATTTGTTGTTCTGTTTATTTATGCATTCATTTGCTTCTTGTACCTGCCCTGACCGGGGATCAAACCCACAGCCTTGGTGTATTGGGGATAATGCTCTAACCAGGCTAGGGCCAAAAAGCCACCTTCTGGTTTCATTGATTTTTCTCTATTTTTTAAATTCTCTATTTTGTTTATCTGTTATAATTTTTACTATTTCCTTTCTCTGCTAGCATTGGCTTCAGGTTATTATTCTTTTTCTAGTTCCTTAAATTGTAAAGTTTAGCTGTTGATTTAAGACCTTCCTTTTTTGTGGTCATGTCAGTGTTTATGACTATAAATTCCTCCCTGTTTTCACTGTGTCCCCTAGGCTTTGGTATGTCACGTTTTAGTTCCATTTGCCTCAGGATATTTTCTCGTTTCCCTTGTGATTTCTTCTTTGACTCACTGGTTGTTAAAGTTGATTGTTTAATTTCCACAGATTTGTAAATTTTCTAGTTTTCCTTCCGTCATTGATGTCTAACTTCCTCCTGCTGNGGGTAGTATGGACATTTTGATGATGTTAATTCTTCCAATCCATGAACATAGTATATATTTCCATTTGTTTGTGTCTTCCTTGATTTCTTTCTTCAGTGTTGTATAGTTTTCTGCCTACAGGTCTTTTATCTCCTTGGTTAGGTTTATTCCCAGATATTTTATTTTTGTTTTTGCTATATCAAATGGGATTTTTTTCTTGATTTCTGCTTCTGCTGCTTCATTGTTGGTATACAAAAACGCCTTTGATTTCTGGATATTGACTTTGTATCCCACTGTTTTGCCAAATTCATTTATTAGTTCAAGCAGTTTTTTGGTAGAGGCTATAGGATTTTCCATGTACACTATCATGTCATCTGCAAACAGTGCCAGTTTCGTTTCCTCTTTTCCAATTTGGATGCCTTTTATTTCCTTTTCTTCTCTGATTGCTGTGGCTAGAACTTCTAATACTATATTGAATAGAAGTGGTGAAAGTGGTCAACCTTGTCCTGTTCCTGATCTTAGTAGAAAAGATTTTAGTTTTTGCTCATTGAGATAGGAAGACACAAAAAGACACAAAAAATTCAAGAAAATTGAAATCATGATAGGACACAAAAAGAGCCTCAAAAAATTCAAGAAAATTGAAATCATACCAAGCATTTTCTCTGACCACAAGGGGCTGAAATTAGAAACCAACCCCACAGAAAGAACCCAAAACATCCAAAAACATGAAGACTGAATGGTATGCTATTAAACAATGAATGGGTAAAGATTGAAATTAGGGAAGATATCAAAAAGTTTCTGGAAACAAATGAAAATGAACTCAAAAGAACCCAAAACTTACAGGACACGGCGACGGCAGTCCTGAGAGGGAAGTTCATAGCAATACAGGCTTACCTAAAGAAAGTAGAAACATTTCAAACAAACAACCTAACCTGACACCTGCAAGAACTCGAGGAAAAACAACAAAGACAGCCCAGAGCAAGTACAAAGAAGGAAATAACCAAGATCAGAGCAGAATTAAATGACATAGAGACTAAAAGCACAATTCTAAGGATCAATGAATCTAGGAGTTGGTTTTTGAAAAGATAAACAAAATAGACAAACCTTTAAGTAGGCTCATTAAGAAAAGAAGAGAGAGGACCAAAGTAAACACAATCAAAATGAAAGAAGAGAAATTACAACTGATACCACAGAAATAGAAGGGATTATAAGGAATTACTATGAAGAACTGTATGCCAAGAAATTTGAAAACCTAGGTGAAATGGACAAATTCCTAGAAAAATATAATCTTCCAAAACTCAATGAAGGAGAAGTAGAAAGCCTGAACAGACCAATAACAGCAGATGGAATTGAAGCAGTAATCAAAAAGCTCCCATCACACAAAACCCTGGAACAGATGGTTTCACAGGAGAATTCTACAAAGCATTTAAGGAAGAGCTAACCCCTATTCTTCACAGACTATTCCAAAAAATCCAAAAGGAGGGAAAACTCCCCAACTCTTTTTATCAAGCCAGCATCATCCTAATTCCAAAGCCAGATACACAACAAAGAGAGAAAACTTTAGGCCAATATCACTGATGAACATAGATGCTAAAATCCTCAACAAAATATTGACAAATCGCATCCAACCTACATCAAAAAGATCATACACCACAACCAAGTGGGATTCATCCCAGGGATGCAAGGATGGTCAATATTCGTAAATCAGTAAATATAATACATCACATAAACATAAGCAAAGACAAAAACCACATGATCATTATCAATAGACACGGAAAAAGCTTTTGATAAGGTACAACAACCATTTATGATAAAGGTACTCAGCACAGTGGGAATAGAGGGAGCATTCCTCAATATAATAAAGGCCATATATGAAAAACCTACAGCCAATATCCTAACCAATGGGCAAAAACTAAAAGCTTTTCCACTAACATCAAGAACAAAACAAGGTTGTGCACTTTCACCACTTCTATTCAATATAGTATTGGAAGTTTTAGCCTCAGCGATCAGACAAGAAAAGGAAATAAAAGGCACCCAAATCGGAAAGGAGGAGACAAACTTGGCATTGTTTGAGATCTGGAGAAAATGGCGGCAGAGTGGGAGGGAGCAAATCCAGTTCTTGTATCTCTGGGAGAAAATCCTGGCAGATTCACAGAAGAACAGCGCAATGAATTCCCCAACCAACAATTCCCCAGCATTTATGAAAATAAGAGCCCAGAGATAGTGACAAACCAGACAGCTACAGGTCGTTGGGGTCTCAGGGACGTGAGTAAGGACAAAGGCAGCCAGGCCGGCGAAAGCCATTGGCCGGTAGGTAAAGACCTCAGAGCTGCGGCTGCAGCAGCGGTCAGAGCCCAGAGGCTTCCTTCCGGCTGTGCCCAGTGACAGGAGCATCTGCCACAGAGAACTCATTGGGAGCCCAGCAACCCTGAGTAAAGTCAAGGGCAGCGGCGCCAGTAACTGGAGAGCAGCCATTGGCCAGTGCGTAAAGACCTTGGAGCTATGGCTGCCACAGGGGTCAGAGCCCAGAGGCTTCCGCCTGCGCCCAGCGGCAGGGGTGTATGCCACAGAGGATTCATCGGGACCCCGGCACCTGTGAGTAAAGACAAAAGTGGCAGTGGCAGGGCCGGCTGCCCTCGGCCAGCCCGAAATGCCTCAGAGCTGCACCTACTGCTGCGTTAGGGGTGTAGAGGCTTCCATCTGTGGCCAATGCCACAGAGGACTTAGGGAGCCCAGCACCCAGTGGAGCATTGGGCCGGCTGTGGGGTCCTTGGAAGAGCTGGCTCCCTCCCTCACCATATAGGCGGGGCTGGGTGGAAGAGACCTGTCTGCCTACGTGGGCAGGGAGGGTGGCAAGGACAGGGGGCCATGTTCAGTTGCAATCTCTGTGGTTGCCAGCCCACCAGTCTGCCAGCCCAGGAAATTTGAGAGGAGCATTGTCCTAACCAGTCAGGTTGAGGATTCGGCTGGGCTGAGAGGCACGCTTTCTGGAGAAGTTTTTACTGAAAAGTGGACTGAGGTGTTCTCCTGTGAAGGCAGCTTGTCTTGCTTCTCACCCAGCCACAGGACTGGGAAGGACCAGTACCAGATCCCGTGGAACCCAGGCAGCCTGTCAGGTGGGTGGGCACCCGCACCCCAGTGTGGTAGCCTGGCTAGCTGGCGGGTATGACCCAGGGCCTACAACCCAGTCCACAGAGGGGTCCTGCCGAAACCAGAAAAACCAGATTGGACAGTTTGAAACCAACGAGGAAAAGGGGGTTTTTGTTTGTTTGTTTGTTTGTTTTTAAGTTTTTTTAAAAAACTTTTTTTAGTAATCGTATATTTTTTTATTTTATTGTTGCTGTATCTTTCAGTACTCTGTTCCTCTCCTTTGTTTTTTGCTGTTTTAGTCCTTCTTCCTTTCACCCCAAACTTATTGCTTTTTCCTCACTTCTCTTGCCCTTTTGTTGTGTGTTTGTTTGTTTGTTGCTTTCTATACCACTGCAAATACTTCACAACACATCTCTCAGGTCTTACCCACTTTACAGGTTCCTGAATTCTATTACTGTAGAGATTAACTCTACTTGCTCACACGCTACATCTATTTACTATTCTTTACTCTCACCTTACCTCAAAGTCTGACCACCCGCAAGCTCACTGCTTTCTAGCTACAACTCAAAAGACTTCTCTCCCCAACAAGAGACTTATCTTTGGTCTATCCTTTCTTAAAAGTGGCAAATTGGGTTGAAGATTACACTTAACACTATGTATAGCCTAAAGATCTTCTATCTCTTCTCTACCGGCTATGACTGTAAATATCATAAAGTACTCTCCTGCTGTCATAAACCATTTTGCCTCCCCCTCCAGCTGATCACACACACATAAAGAAAGGAGTAGGTGGAAGCGGAGAACATCAAGATACCTGCAGGAGATTGTACCACTGAATTTCACAGGCATTCTACCATAGAAGTTCACACCATAAACCTAGGGAGTCAGAACAGATCAATTTAAGAAGCTGAAGCTAACAAGAAGAGGTTCATAACCAATGGGAAGAAAGAGAAACAATGCCCAAATGAAAAAAAAGGTGGAAGTCTCAGAAATAATGTTAGATGAAAGAGAGGCAAGTCAGCTATCAGATATTGAATTCAAAGCACTAGTTATCAGGAAATTCAAAGAGCTCACAATGAGCTACCAGAAACTAGAGGGGAGCTACCATGAGCTCTCCGCAAACTATATCAACATGAAAAAGGAAATAGAAACTATCACCAAAGGACAAGAGGAAATGAAGAATACAATTTCGGAACTGAAGAACACAGTAGAAGGAATGAAAAGCAGGATCGATGAGGCAGAAGATCGGATCAGTGAGTTGGAGGACACAGTAGAAAGAATCTCCCAGAAAGAGCAAGAAAGGGAAAAGAGGCTCAAAAAGAATGAAGATGGGCTAAGAGAAATGCAAGATAATATGAAACGTAATAATATCCGAATAATAGGAATACCAGAAGGAGAAGAAGAAGAACAAGGGATAGAAAACCTATTTGAAAGAGTAATGATGGAAAATTTTCCTAATTTGATGAGAGAAAAAGTTACACGAATCCAGGAATCACAGAGAGTCCCATTCAAGAGGAACCCAAAGAGGCCCACTTCAAGACACATCATCATTAAAATGGCAAAATTTCAAGACAAAGAGAGAATCCTAAAGGCAGCAAGGGAGAAAAAGGAAGTAACATACAAGGGAGCCCCAATAAGGTTAGCTACTGACTTCTCAATGGAAACACTCCAAGCAAGAAGAGAATGGCAAGAAATATTTCAAGTAATGAGAACCAGAGGCCTACAACCAAGGCTACTTTACCCAGCAAGGCTCTCAATCAAGATAGAAGGCCAAATAAAGAGCTTCCAAGACAAAAGAAGTCTAAAAGAATATGCCTCTACCAAACCAGGTGCGCAAGAAATACTACAAGTACTGCTTTAAGGAAAGGAAGGAAAAGAGAGAGACAGAGAGGAACACAGGTACATAAATGGCACTGAATAACTACCTATCAATAATAACCTTAAATGTAAATGGATTAAGTGCTCCAATATAAAGATATAGAATAACTGAATGGATAAGAAAGCATGACCCACATATATGCTGCCTACAGGAGACCCACCTCAGGACAAAATACCATTGCAGACTAAAAGTGAAAGGCTGGAAACAAATTTTCCAAGCAAATGGTCAAGGAAAAAAGCCGGGGTAGCAATACTCATATCAGACAAAATAGACTTCAAAAAAAGGGCCACAAGCAGAGACCCAGAAGGTCACTTCATAAAACTCAAGGGAAGAATCCACCAATAAGACATTAACATCGTAAATATATATGCAACCAACATAGGAGCACCCAAATATATCATGAAAATCCTAGAAGACCTCAAGAAAGATATTGACAGCAAAAATATTATAGTAGCAGATTTTAACACCCAGCTGTCAAAAATGGACAAGTCTTCCAAACAAAATATCAACAAATATATTACAGCATTAAACGACACCCTAGATGAAATGGACCTAATTGATATATAGAGAGCCCTCCATCCTAAAGAAGCTAAATACACATTCTTTTCAAATGCACATGGAGCATTTTCAAAGATAGACCACATGATAGGACACAAAAAGAGCCTCAAAAAATTCAAGAAAATTGAAATCATACCAAGCATTTTCTCTGACCACAAGGGGCTGAAATTAGAAACCAACCCCACGGGGAAGAACCCAAAACATCCAAAAACATGAAGACTGAATGGTATGCTATTAAACAATGAATGGGTAAAGATTGAAATTAGGGAAGACATCAAAAAGTTTCTGGAAACAAAGGAAAATGAACTCAAAAGAACCCAAAACTTACAGGACACGGCGACGGCAGTCCTGAGAGGGAAGTTCATAGCAATACAGGCTTACCTAAAGAAAGTAGAAACATTTCAAACAAACAACCTAACCCGACACCTGCAAGAACTCGAGGAAAAACAACAAAGACAGCCCAGAGCAAGTACAAAGAAGGAAATAACCAAGATCAGAGCAGAATTAAATGACATAGAGACTAAAAGCACAATTCTAAGGATCAATGAATCCAGGAGTTGGTTTTTGAAAAGATAAACAAAATAGACAAACCATTAAGTAGGCTCATTAAGAAAAGAAGAGAGAGGACCAAAGTAAACACAATCAAAATGAAAGAAGAGAAATTACAACTGATACCACAGAAATAGAAGGGATTATAAGGAATTACTATGAAGAACTGTATGCCAAGAAATTTGAAAACCTAGGTGAAATGGACAAATTTCTAGAAAAATATAATCTTCCAAAACTCAATGAAGGAGAAGTAGAAAGCCTGAACAGACCAATAACAGCAGATGGAATTGAAGCAGTAATCAAAAAACTCCCATCACACAAAACCCTGGAACAGATAGTTTCACAGGAGAATTCTACAAAGCATTTAAGGAAGAGCTAACCCCTATTCTTCACAGACTATTCCAAAAAACCCAAAATGAAGGGATAATCCCTAACTCTTTTTATCAAGCCAGCATCATCTTAATTCCAAAACCAGACAGAGACACAACAAAGAGAGAAAACTTTAGGCCAATATCGCTGATGAACATAGATGCTAAAATCCTCAAAAATATTGACAAATCGCATCCAACACTACATCAAAAAGATCATACACCACAACCAAGTGGGATTCATCCCAGGGATGCAAGGATGGTTCCATATCCGCAAATCAATAAATGTAATACAGCACATAAACAAAAGCAAAGACAAAATCACATGATCATATCAATAGATGGGGAAAAAGCTTTTGATAAGGTACAACACCCATTTATGATAAAGGTACTCAGCAAAGTGGGAATAGAGGAATCATTCCTCAGTATAATAAAGGCCATATATGAAAGACCTACAGCCAACATCATACTCAATGGGCAAAAACTAAACGCTTTTCCACTAAGATCAGGAACAAGACAAGGTTTTCCACATTCACCATTTCTATTTAATATAGTATTGGAAGTTTTAGCCTCAGCGATTAGGCAAGAAAAGGAAATAAAAGGCATTCAAATTGCAAAGAAGGAAACAAAACTGTCATTGTTTGCAGATGACATGATAGTGTTGATGGAAAATCCTATAGCCTCTACCAGAAAACTGCTCGAACTAATACATGAATTTGGCAAGACAGCGGCATACAAAGTCAATATCTACAAATCAAAGGCATTTTTGTATACTAACAATGAATCAGCAGAAGCAGAAATCAAGAAAAAATCCCATTCGATATAGCAAAAACAAAAATAAAATATCTGGGAATAAACCTAACCAAGGAGGTAAAAGACCTGTGTGCAGAAAACTATACAACCCTGAAGAAAGAAATCAAGGAAGACACAAAACAAATGGAAACATATACCGTGTTCATGAATTGGAAGAATTAACATCATCAAAATGTCCATACTACCCAAAGCAATGTACAGATTCAATGCAATACCTATTAAAGTACCAATGCCATTTTTCACAGACATAGAACAAACAATTCAAAAATTTATATTGAATCCTAAAAGACCCCGAATAGCAGCTCTCGTGTGAAGAAAGAAGAACAAAGTAGGAGGGATCACAATAACTTATATTAAACTGTATTGCAAGGCCACTATAATCAAAACAGCCTGGTACTGGCATTTTTTGTTTCAATGGAACAAAATAGAGAACCCAGAAATAAACCCAACTTTCTATAGTCAATTAATATTTGTCAAAGGGGGCAGTAACATAAAATGGGGTAAAGATAGCCTCTTCAACAAATGGTGTTGGGAGAACTGTACAGCTACAGGCAAAAAAAATGAAACTCGAGCACCAACTTACATCATACACCAAAATAAATTCAAGGTGGATAAAAGACTTAAATATAAGGCATGAAACCATTAAAGCCCTAGAGGAGAACATTGGCAGGAAAATATCAGATATTTTACGCAGCAACACTTTTACTGATATGTCTCCTAGAGCAACGAATATAAAGGAAAGAATAAACAAATGGGATCTCATCAAAATAAAAAGCTTCTGCGCAGCTAAAGAAAATAGCATTAAAATAAAAAGACAACCAACTGTATGGGAAAACATATTTGCCAATGATACCTCAAACAAAGGTTTAATCTCCAAAATATAAAAAGAACTCACATGACTTTACTCTAAGAAGACAACTACCCCAATTAAAAAATGGGGAAAGGACTTGAACAGACACTTCCACAAGGAGGACATACAGAGGATCCAGAGACACATGAAGAGATGCTCAATATTGCTTGCTATTAGAAAGATGCAAATTAAGACCACAATGACATACCACTTTACACCAGTCAGAATGGCTATTATAAACAAAGAAATAAACAACAAATGTTGGAGAGGTTGTGGGGAACAGGGGACTCAGGTCCACTGTTGGTGGGATTGCAGATTGGTACAACCATTATGGAAAACAGTATGGAATTATCTCAGAAAACGAAAATTGGACGTGCCTTTTGACCCAGCAATTCCACTGCTAGGATGCTATCCTAAGAACCCTAAAACACCAATCCCAAAGAACATATGCACCCCAATGTTCATAGCAGCACAATTTACAATAGTCAAGAGTTGGAAGCAACCTAGGTGCCCGTCAGTAAATGAATGGATCAAAAAACTATGGTACATATACACAATGGAATTTTATGCTGCAGAAAGAAAGTAGGAGCTCCTACCTTTTGCAACATCATGGATGGAACTGGAAAGCATTATGCTGAGTGAAATAAGCCAGGTGTTGAAGGCCAAATATCATATGATCTCACCTTTAACAGTAAGCTAAACAACAAAACAAACAAGGAAGCAAAATATAACCAAAGACACTGAAACAGAGAACAGGCTGACAGTGACCAGAGAGGAGAGGGGAGGGAATTTCAGGGGAAATAGGGGAGGGATTAAGAGGAACATGTATAAAGGATACATGGACAACAACTAAGAAGGGTCATAATGGGAGGGAGGGGGAAGCAGGGAGGTGGAATGGGATGGGAGTAATAGAAAAATGAACTTGAAAAATAATTAAATAAAAAATTTGGGGAAATAATCACTGGCATTGTTTGCAGATGACATGATAGTGTACATGGAAAATCCTATAGCCTCTACCAAAAAACTGCTCGAACTAATAAATGAATTTGGCAAAAGAGTGGCATACAAAATCAATATCTACAAATCAAAGGCATTTTTGTATACTAACAATGAATCAGCAGAAGCAGAAATCAAGAAAAAAATCCCATTCAATACAGCAAAAACAAAAATAAAATATCTGGGAATAAACCTAACCAAGGAGGCAAAAGACCTGTATGCAGAAAACTACACAACATTGAAGAAAGAAATCAATGAAGGCACAAACAAATGGAAACATATAATGAGTTCATGGATTGGAAGAATTAACAGCATCAAAATATCCATACTACCCAAAGCAATTTACAGGTTCAATGCAATACCTATTAAAGTATCAATGGCATATTTCACAGACATAGAACAAACACTTCAAAAATTTATATGGAGCCCTTGCTGATGTAGCTCAGCAGATTGAGCATGGGTTTGCAAACCACATTATCGCGGTTCAATTTCCAGTCAGGGCACATGCCTGGGTTGCAGGCCAGTTCCCAGCAGGGGACACAGGAGAGGCAACCACACATTGATATTTCTCTCCTTGTCTCCTTCCCTTCCCCTCTAAAGATAAATTAATAAAAAATCTTTAAAAATTTTTATATAGAACCATAAAAGACCCCAAATAGAAGCTGCAATTTTGAGAAAGAAGAACAAAGTAGGAGGAATCATAATACCTGATATCAAACTGTATTACAAGGGCACTGTAATCAAAACAACCTGATATTGGCATAAAAACATGCACATAGGCCAATGGAATAGAATAGAAAGCTCAGAAATAAACCCAAATCTCTACAGTCAATTATTATTCTACTAAGGGGGCAGTAACATAAAATAGAGTAAAGATAGCCTCTTCAACAAATGGTGTTTGGAGCAATGGACAGCTACACGCAAAAAAATTGAAACTCATGTACACGTACACCACACACCAAAATTAATTCAAGGTGGATAAAAGACTTAAATATAAGCCATGAAACCATTAAAGCCCTAGAGGAAAGCATTGGCAGGAAAATCTTAGATATTCCATGCATCATTATTTTCAATGATACATCCCCTAAAGCAAGGGACATAAAGGAAAGTATAAACAAATGGGATCTCATCAAAATTAAAAGCTTCTGCATGGCTAAGGGAAACAGTATCAAGATAAAAAGAGAAGCAACAGCTTGGGAAAACATATTTGCCAATGATACCTCAGACAAAGGTTTAATTTCCAAAATGTACAAAGAACTGACTCAACTTCACTTAAAGAAGACAAGCAACCCGATCAAAAAATGGGCAGAGGACTTGAATAGACACTCCTTCAAGGAGGACATACAGAGGATCCAGAGACACATGAAAAGATGCTTGATATCACTAGCTATCAGAGAGATGCAAATTAAAACCAGAATGAGATACCACTTTAAACCAGTCAGAATGACTATCATAAACAAAGAAACAAACAAGTGCTTGAGAGGTTGTGCTGGAAAGGGGACCCTAGTTCACTGTTGGTGGCATTGTAGACTGGTAAAACCACTACGGAAAACAGTATGGAACTTTCTAAGAAAACTAAAAATGATCGTGCCTTTTGACCTAGCAATTCCACTATTAGGAGTATATCCTAAGAACCCTGAAGCACCAATCCAAAAGAACCTATGCACCCTGATGTTCATAGCAGCACAGTTCACAATAGCCAAGAGTTGGAAGCAACCTAGTTGCCCATCGGTCAATGACTGGATCAGAAACTATGGTACATTTACACAGTTGAATTCTATGCTGCAAAAAGGAAGAAGGAGCTCCTACCCTTTGCAACATCATGGATGGAACTGGAAAGCATTATACTGAGCAAAATAAGCCAGGCGGTGAAAGACAAATACCATATGATATCACCTTTAACAGGATTCTAAACAACAAAACAAACAAGCAAGCAAAATATAACCAAAGACACTGTAATACAGAAGGTGCTGACAGGGTCCAGAGGGAAGAAGGGAGAGGACTACAGGGGAAAAGGGGAAGGATTCACATGAACAAGTATAAAGGACACATGGAAAATAACTAAGGGGGGGGCGGAGATGGGAGGGAGGTGGAGAGCACCAGGGGTGGGGGCCGGGCCGGGGGGTGCAGGGCTGGGAATACAAGAAAGAAAACTGTACTTGAACAAGAGTTAAATAAAAATTTTTAAAAAAGACATAGCTAAAGAACCATCATCCACAGTTCTTCAAACTTACATGGTTGGGGAGCCCTGATAGCACTTCCATCAAGTTACAAAATAGTCACGGGGATGTAAAGTAGAGCGTAGGGAATATAGTCGGTTATATTGTAATAACAGCATGGGGCCATGTGGGTACTAGAGTTATCAGGGAGATCACTTTATAAGTTCTATAATGTTTAACCACTATGCTGTACACCTGAAACTAATATACAATGTTTAAGGTCAATTGTAATTGAACAATTTTTAAAAATTTTAAAAACTTAAAAAAAAATAGCTATGGTACATTTACACACTGGAATTCTGTGCTGCAGAAAGGAAGAAGGAGCTCCTACCCTTTGCAACATCATGGATGGAACTGGAAAGCATTACGCTGAGTGAAGTAAGCTAGGCGGTAAAAGACAAATAGCATATGATATCACTGTTAACAGGAATCTAAACAACAAAACAAACAAGCAAGTAAAATATAACCAAAGACACTGAAATAGAAAACAGACTGTCAGGGTCCAGAGGGGAGGGAGGAGAGAATCACAGAGGAAAAGGAAAAGGACTCACATGAACAAGTATAAAGGACACATGGACAATAACTAAGGTGGGGAGCAGAAATGGGAGGGAGGTGGGGAGCACTGGGGTGGGGCAGGGCTGGGAATATAAGACAGAAAACTGTACTTGAATGAGAATTGAATTTTTTAAGTAAATAAATAAATACTAAAAATCTTTCCAGTCTGTGTCCTCTAAAAAAATAAAATAAAATAAAATGGCAAAATTGCAAGACAAACAGAGAATTTTAAAAGCAGTAAGGGAGCAGCAAGAAGTAACATACAAGGGAGCCCCAATAAGGTTAGCTACTGACTTCTCAATGGAAACGCTCCAAGCAAGAAGAGAATGGCAAGAAATATTCCAAGTAATGAGAGCTAGTGACCTGCAACCAAGGCTACTTTACCCAGCAAGGCTCTCAATCAAGATACAAGGCCAAATAAATAGTTTCCAAGACAAAGGAAGTCTAAAAGAACACACCTCAACCAAACCAGCTCTGCAAGAAACACTAAAAGGACTGCTATGAGGAAAGAAATGAAAAGAGAGAGACAAAGAAAAACTCAGGTATAAAAATGACAATGAATAAGTACTTATCAATAATAATCTTAAATGTAAATGGATGAAATGCTCCAATCAAAAGACATAGAATAGCTGAATGGATAAGAAAGCATGACCCACACATATGCTGGCTACAAGAGACCCACATGTGGATAAAAGACCTACACAGACTGAAAGTGAAGGGCTAGAAACAAATTTTCTAAGCGAATGGACAAGAAAAAGAAGCCGGGGTAGCAATACTCATATCAGACAAAATAGTCTTCAAAAAAAGGGCCATAAAGAGAGACCCAGAAGGTCATTTTATAATACTCAAGGGAGGAATCCACCAAGAAGACATAAACATCATAAATATACATGAACCCAACAAGGGAGCACCCAAATATATCAAGAAAATGTTAGAGGAGTTCATGAAAGATATTAACAGCAACACAATTATAGTAGGAGATTTTAACACCCCACGGGGGTGGACAGATCTTAAATGGACAGATCTTCCAAACAAAATATGAACAAAGATATTGTGGCATTGAACAATGCCCTAGTTGAAATGGACTTAACTGATATATATAGAGAGAGCCCTCCATCCCAAAGAAGCTAAATACACATTCTTTTCAAATGCACATGGAGCATTTTCAAAGATAGACCACATGATAGGACACAAAACGAGCCTCAACAAATTCAAGAAAATTGAAATCCTACCAAGCATTTTCTCTGATGACAAGGGACTGAAACTGGAAATCAACCCCAAGGGAAAAGACCCAAAACCCTCAAAATCATGGAGATTGAATAGCATGCTATTAAACAACAAATGAGTCAAGAATGAAATTACGGAAGAGATCAAAAAGTTTCTGGAAACAAATGAAAATGAACTCGCAACAACCCCAAACTTATGGGAAACAGCAAAGGCAGTCCTGAGAGGGAAGTTCATAGCAATATAGGCCCAAATAAAAAAGATAGAAACATTTCAAACAAACAACCTAGCCCTACACCTACAAGAACTGGAGGAACAACAAAGACAGCCCAGAGCAAGCAGAAGGAAGGAAATAACCAAGATAAGAGCAGAATTAATGACAGAGAGACTAAAACACAATTCTAAGGATCAATGAATTCATGAACTGGTTTTTTGACAAGATAAACAAAATTGACAAGACTTTAGGCAGGCTCATCAAGAAAAAATGAGAGAGGACCAAAATAAACACAATCAGAAATGAAAGAGGAGAGATTACAACTGACACCACAGAGATACAAATGATTGTAAGAAATTACTATGAAGAACTGTATGCCAAGAAATTTGAAAATCTAGGTGAAATGGACACATTTCTAGAAAAAATATAATCTTCCAAAACTCAATGAAGAAGCAGAAAGCCTGAACAGACAAATTAACAGCAGATGGAATTGAAACAGGAATCAAAAAACTCCTGTCACACAAAACCCTGGAACAGATGGTTTCACAGCAGAATTTTACAAAGTATTTAAGGAAGAGCTAACCCCTATTCTTCACAGACTATTTCAAAAAATCCAAAATGATGGAAGACTCCCAAACTCTTTTTATGAGGCCAGCATCATGCTAATCCCAAAACCAGATAAAGACACAACAAAGAAAGAAAACTTCAGGCCAATATCGCTGATGAACATCCATGCTAAAATCCTCCACAAAATATTGGCAAACTGCATCAAGAAATACATTAAAAGAATCATACACCATGACCAAATGGGATTCATTTGAGGGATGCAAGGATGGTTCAATGTTCACAAATCAGTAAATGTAATACATCACATAAACAAAAGCACAGACAAAAATCAATGATCATATGGACAGATGCAGAAGAAGCATTTGATAAAGTATAGAGCCCATTTATAATAAAAACACCCGGCAAAGTGGGAATAGTGGGAACATTCCTCAACATCATAAAGGCCATATATGAGAGACCTACAGCCAACATCATACTCAATGGGCAAAAACTGAAAGCTTTTCCACTAAGGTCAGGAACAAGACAAGGTGTCCACTTTCACCACTTCTATTCAATATAATATTGGCAGTTTTAGCCACAGCAATCAGACATAAAAAGGAAATAAAAGGCATCCAAATCAGGAAGGAGGCGACAAAACCGTCACTGTTTGCAGATGACATGATAGTGTACATGGAAAATTCTATAGATGCTACCCCAAAACTGCTCTATCCAATAAATTAATTTGGCAGAACAGTGGGATACAAAGTCAATATCCAGAAATCAAAGGCATTTTTGTATACCAACAATGAAACAGCAAAGGCAGAAATCAAGAAAATAACCCCATTTGATATAGCAAAAAAAATAAAAAATAGAATACCTAGGAATAAACCTAACCAAAGAGGCAAAAGACCTGTATTCAGAAAACTACACAACACTGAAGAAAGAAATCAAGGAAGACACAAACAAATGGTAACATATAATGAGTTCATGGATTGAAAGAATTAACGTCATCAAAATGTCTATATTACCCAAAGCAATTTACAGGTCCAATGCAATTCCTATTAAAGTATCAATGACATATTTCACAGAAATAAAACAAACACTTCAAAAATTTATATGGAACCAAAATGACCCTGAATAGCAGCTGCAATTTTGAGAAAGAAGAACAAAGTAGGAGGGATCACAATACCTGATACCAAAGTGTATTATAAGGCCACTGTAACCAAAACAACCTGGTACTGGCACAAAAACAGGCACATAGACCAATGGAATATAACAGAGAGCCCAGAAATAAACCCAAATCTCTACAGTCAATTAATATTCGACAAAGGGGGTAGCAACATAAAATGGACTAAAAATAGCCTCTTCAACAAATGGTGTTGGGAGAACTGAACAGCTATGTCCAAAAAAAATGAAACCTCAGCACCAATTTTTGCCACACGCCGAAATAAATTCGAGGTGGATAAAGGACTTAAATATAAGCTGGGACACCATTAAAGTCCTAGAGGAGAACATTTACAGGAAAATCTCACCTATTTCATGCAGCACCATTTTTACTGATATATCCCCTAGAGCAAGGGATATAAAGAAAAGAATAAGCAAATGGGATCTCATCAAAATTAAAAGCTTCTGCATGGCTAAAGAAACAGTATTAAAATAAAAAGAGAACCAACTGTTTGAGAAAACATATTTGCCTGTGATACCTCAGACAAGGGTTTAATCTCCAAAATATACAAAGAACTTACACAACTCCACTCTAGGAAGACAAGCAACCCAATTAAAAAGTGGGGAAAGGACTTGAACAGACACTTCTCCAAGGAGGACATACAGAAGAGCTAGAGACACATGAAAATATGCTCAATATCACTAGCTATTAGAGAGATGTAAATTAAAACCAGAATGAGATGCCACTTTACACTGGTGAAAATGACCATCATAAGCAAAGCAACAAACAAGTGTTGGAGACATTGTGGAGAAAAGGAGACCCTAATCCATTGATTGCAGACTGGTACAACCACTATGGAAAACAATATGGAATTTTCTCAGAAAACTAAAAATGAACATGCCTTTTGGCCCAGCAATCCCACTGCTAGGATTATATCCTAAGAACCCTAAAATACCAATCCAAAAGAACCTATGAACCCCAATGTTCATAGCAGCACAATTTACAATAGCCAACTGCTGGAAGCAATCTAGGTGCCCATCAGTAAATGAATGGATAAAAAAAAAACTATGGTACGTTTACACAATGGAATTCTATACAGCAGAAAGAAAGAAGAAGCTCCTACCCTTTGCAACAGCATGAATGGAACTGGAAAGCATTATGTTGAGTGGAATAAGCCAAGCATTGAAAGACGAATAACATATGATCTCACCTTTAACAGGAAGCTAAACAACAAAACAAACAAGCAAGCAAAATATAACCAAAGACACTGATATAGAGAACAGGGGGACAGCGACCAGAGGAGAGAGGAGAGGGAATGTCAGGGGAAAAGTGGAAGGATTTTACAGGAACTAGTATAAAGGACCCATGAACAACAACTAAGGGGGGTGGAAGTAAAAGACAGATAACTGTACTTGAACAACAATTAAATAAAAAAATAAAATTAAAAAAGTGAAATAAAGCCAATGTAGCAATAAGAACTCTTCACAGAATTGTGTTAGAAATTGCAAGGGATACTGCCAGTAGAGCACTTGGCATGGTGACTTGACACATGATAGGCTAACAATGTATTTTTTTAAATATCAACATGAAGACAGAAAATCTCTACTTACAATTTTAAATTTAAGCCACACTTATACTTTGATCTTTTCCTTCATGTAGCTTTAAGTATTTCTTCCAAAAAGCAAAAGGTACTTATTGCTGCCAAATGACTGCTATTTTCTAACTTCAGACTCTCTGAGACTCCGAAAGCATCTTCAAGAGTATCTTCAGATAATTTGCTCCCAGCCCAAATTTGGCTTTCATTAGCCATTGAAATCCAAGGCAACTTTAAATAAAATAATAAAAGAGACCTTTCCTAAATTTAGACTTACATTAGCATGTAAGATATTCTGAATCAGCAAAAATCTTTTTTAAATCAAACTAAACCTCTGATTAAATTAATGAGACAAGTTTGACCTTTAAAATACTAAAAAATACAATACCCAGTTTAATTCTTATTCATCCCCAGACCAAACCATTCTCATAGTAAATTATGGCACTAACAGCTGGCTGCCAATGGAGTCAACTATTAATTGTATGTTCGTTGCACTTCCTGATATAAATCAATATAAGTAACGAGCAATTGTCTTCAACCTATAGGTACATAGATCGTACATTGCAAAATAATTTGAGGATGGCTGTCAGCCTTCTCAGACTACTTCAGACTACATGTCATTTTGTCTTTACTAAAGATACAGAAAAAATGAATGCACATTGAAAACCATCTATGTTGTGTCTATGCAGCAAACTTCTAGTCATCTCTAGGAAAATGACAGTAGGAATAACTTTTGTTGTGTATTCCAAATAAATGCCTTCTTTATTTTTTACAAATTCTAGGGGAATCTGTACAATGAGCTTCAGGGTCTCACTACTTTATGATCTCAAACTCACAAAATTCCCTCTCTGTTAATCACCTACTTTTCCTATTCTCTCTTTTCTATGAGACTTGCTCTCCATTAAAGACAACAAGCTTCTTGTTTTCTTTTTAATGAAGTATATTTTATTGATTTTGCTATTACTGTTTTCCCATTTTTTCCTTTTTCTCCCTTTTACTTGGTACCCAGATTCCCTCCAGCAACCTCTCCCCCAGTTTACATCCATGGATTGTGCATATAAGTTCTTTGGCTTCTCCATTTCCTACACTATTCTTAGGATATTTGTACTGTCTATTTTGTACCTGCCAATTATGTCTCTTAATCCATTACCTTTCCCCCATTTTCCCCCTTCCCTCTCCCTGCTGGAATTGTGTTGAATCTATAGATTGCTTTGGGTTACATGGGCATTTTAATGATATTAATTCTTCCTATCCATGAACACAGTATGTGATTCCACCTATTTGTATCTTCAATTTCTTATAATTCCTTCTTCAGTATCTTATAATTTTCCAAGTACAGGTTTTTTACATCCTTGGTTAGATGTGTTCCTAAATATTTTGTTCTTTTTGGAGTGATTGTGAATGGGCTTGTTTTCTTAATTTCCATTTCTGATAGTTCATTATTAGCATATAAGAATCCATCTGATTTCTAGATATTAATTTTGCACCCTGCTATTTACCAAACTCATTTGTTCATTCTAGTAGTTTTTTGGTGGAATTTGTACTGTACATAGAGTTTTCTATGTACAGTATTGTGTCATTTGAAAATAAAGACAGTTTTACTTCTTCCTTTCTAATTTGGATGCCTTTTATTTCTTCTTGTTCTCTGGTTGCTGTGGCTGGGATTTCCAGTACTATATTGAATAAGACAAATGAAAGCAGACATCCCTGCCTTGTTCCCAATCTTAAGGGAAAGACTATAGGGAACCGGTCTGCCTGGCAATGGCAACTGCTAGCCTAGCCCTATCAGAAAACCAGCAGGCACAATTCTGCACACAGGAGCCAAAACCACAAATCAGCTTTCTCATGAGAAACCAGGCCTGCATTATACCTAGGCTGCTTTGAGGCTTGCTTTTGCTAAAACTCACTCACCCTGAATTAAAGCTTAAATTGTTTACTGCATATCTTTAAAGTAACTTCCTAAAGTCTGTGCTAATTCTCCCAAGGATGGAGTGTAACCAGACCAATCACTCTTATTGTTCCCTTGCATTTGCAATTTTTTTCCCTTGTTAAGCTGTAAAAAGTAATCACCTAAAAAGCAAACCTGAGCATAATGAATAAGAACCTTCTTTGATGCATGCTATTAGAAAGCAATAAAATCCTGTCCAGGCAAGGGTCAGGGCACCCTCTCACTCACAGAGTGGCTTTGCCATCCCTTTTTCTCCATAGGACTTCTGTAGTTCATGTGAATTTGTTCATATCATCCACAATATATGGGTCACACTGGATAGAGTCCACATCAGAACACTTACATTTTTTTTCTTTTGAGTATGATGCTAGCAGTGGGCCTGTCATATTTGACCTTTATTATGTTGAGGTATGTTCCCTCTTTTCTCACTTTGATGAGAGTTTTAATCATAAATAGGTGCTGGATTTTATCAAATGCTTTTTCTGCATCTATTAATATGATCATATGACTCATTCTTTATTTTGTTTATGTGGTGAATCACATAAATATTCACCACATAAATATTATGTGGTATTGATTTGCAAATGTTGTGCCAACCTCACATTTCCAGAAAAATCATTCTTGGTCACGGTGTATGATCTTTTTGATGTATTGCTGGATCTGGTTTGCTAATATTCTGCTGAGGCTTTTACCATCTATGTTCGTCCGTGATATTGCCCTATAATTTTCTCTTTTTTTGTAATTTCTTTATCTGTTTTTGGAATTAAGGTAACGCTGGCCTTCTAAAATGAGTTTGGGAGTCTTCTCTTCTCCTGCACTTTAGAAAATAGTTCGAGAAGGAGAGGTATTAGTTTTTCTCAGAATGACAAAATTTATCTGTGAAGCCATCTGGTCCGATGCTTTTGTTTGTTGGGAGTTGTTGTTGTTTTTTTTTTTTTAATTACTGCTTCAGTTTCATTAAGTGTAACCTATCAAGTCAGATTCTCTGTTTCTTCCTGATCTAGTTCTGGAAGATTGTGTTTTTAGGAATTCATTAATTTTATTCAGGTTGTCCAATTTGTTTCTATATAGTTGTTCATAACATTTTCTTACAATCCTCTGTAATTTTTTGGTGTCAGTTGGTATTTTTCCTTTTTCATTTCTGATTTTATTTATTTGGGTCCTCTCTTTTTTTCTTAATGAGTCTGGTTAAAGTTTGTCAATCTTGTTTACCTTTCCAAAAAACAAAGCTCTTGGTTTCATTGATCCTTTGTATTTTTTTAGACTGTACTTTGTTTATTTCTGCTCTGATTTTTGTTATTTCTTGTTTTCTACTCACTCTGGGCTTTGTTTGTTGTTCATTTTCAAGTTCCTTTAAGTGCACAGTTAGATTGTTTGAGCTTCTTTTTGTTTCTTACAGTAGGCCTATAATGCTATGAATTTCCCTCTTTAGCTTTGTTTTCTTCTTGTTCCACAGATTTTTGGTTGTTGTGTTCTCATTTTCACTTGTTTCATGGTATCTTTTGATTTCTTTCTTGATCTTTTTATTGACCCATTGGCTGTTTAAAAACATGATATTTAGCTTCCTTATTTTATATTTTTTAGTATAGTAATGTAACCAAGCAAAGTGGGGCCCATACACATGGTGCCTTGATGCATGACCCAACAATTAGTGCTGGAGGAAACAAGTTTTTATTTATGGGGGTGAAATCTGGGTGGGTAGAGGGGCTAGGAACACTTTTTCTCAGAGCCCCATTCTCCCATGAGACCCAGCATTTCTTGCTCCCCACCAGGCTATAAGGCAACACCAAACTCAGTAGGTCCCTATATTTTTATTTGTTCTTAAACAAGCTGTGCAAACAGGTCTCCATTCCCTCTGGAAATGCACTTGTGGGTTTCAAAGTCACCATCCTCTCACAGCAGCTTTCTACTTCAGGATCTGGGGTATGTTGTCCTTACCCCAGATCCCGGGGAATAGTCCAAGAAGACATGAGCCATGTTACACTGGGTCATGGTGAAGTCCAGGAAGTCACAAGTCCCAAGAAAGTTGCTTCTCTGTCCATCCTTCAGAGAAGCAAATGTCCACAGTGTCGGCACTCCCAGTCACAGTTTAGCAGTCCAGGCATCAGCCACTAATCTGTGTTTGGTTAAGCAGGCCTTCTCAATTCCCAGCACAATAAGCCATGCCACCGTGTTCTCCAGACAGGTTTCCCATCTCTTTTTTACTCCAGTTCCCTCCTTACTACATCAGGCCACATAGCAGAAACCTGACTACAAACTGTGTAGCTGAATGCTGCTTTCTCTCTCAGACCTCATGTTTGAATCCCTCATGGCTCCTTCCTCATGGCTGCTGTTCAGAAAAGCAGATGTAGCTCCTCCCTCACTACTGGCAGCATGGCTGAAACTCTCTCACATGGCTGCCCGCTTCACTACACACCAACATAGGTGCTACCTACTCTCTCAGCCTTCATGGCACAACAGCAGCCTTCCAAACCACCTGGCTGCATTTTTATTTCTCCCATGATCAGCTAGCTCTCCTATCCCTGCCCACCTTTATTCTAAATCCTGACCCAGAGCTTCCTACATGACCTCCTATCTAGTTCCTCCCACAATGTGCTGCATTTGCCAGTTTCCCATAATTTCTACCTTCTCTCAGCTGCCATCTTAATCAGGGCAAGAGTTTCCATGATACAGGACCTTCCAGGGAGGGCATTCACCTCCCCTGACTATGTCATGAGTCCCTGAATACTTTGAGTCATGTAGACACCTTCTGCCTTTTATTATGCAAAGTATGGTAAGCCATATCATCTGCTTCCCCCATTCCCCACATCCCAACCATAGGCTGTGGTGAATTTTAGGGCACCCTCACTCTGCACCCCATTTCAGTGATATAACTGTTTTAAAATCTCTGTTGAATTTTTAAAAGATTTTATTTATTTATCTGTAGAGGGGAAAGGAAGGAGAGAGGGGAAGAAATATCAATGTATGGTTGCCTCTTGTGCATTCCCTGCTGGGAACTGGCCTGCAACCCAGGCATGTGCCCTGACTGGGAATCGAACTGCTATATTCTGGTTGGCAGGCCCGCGATCAGTCCCCTGAGCTACACCAGCCAGGGCTCTGTCAAAATTTTGACATCGGATACACCTTATGATTGGTCTCCTTTAACTGTCTTTTCTCTTGAGAGTTCATCATATTTTCTTAATATGAATAATATTGAATAATTTCTCAATGGGGCCTACCTTGAGTAATTTTGGATTGTCTTCTAAACATTGTAGATGATACATTGTAGAAACCCTGAATTTTATGTTCTTCTGAAGACTATTCACGTTTTATCAGGTATTTTACCTGGATGAACTCAAACTTCAGCTTCTTTGTTTTTCTGTTGTGGTGACAGTTTAAACTGCTGTTAAATTTTATTAAATGGGCTACACGGAGTCTGCGGCAAATAGATATGGGTTCAGGCTTCAGTCAAAGATTTTTAAATGTTTACATCAGATTTGGGGAGTAGGGGTCCCCATTCATTGGCTCTTGCCTCTCTGAAATTTCCCCTACCATTTCCCAGAAGGTATGGTTATGCTGACCCTCATCTTCTGTTTCTTGAATTCAGCATATTTGGGGTTTTCCATGAGTTTTAGCAGTTCTGTCTAGTGTAGACTCTGTTTGCTCTCATTAAACACAATTTAAAAATGGGAAACTTAGTGCTATTACTTTCTACTAATTGATTAAATATTCCCATTTTCCGCTTGTATTTGTTCACTATTTCTTTCAGGTTTTTTTTTATTATTTGGTTCATATTTATAGGAGTTATTTGTAAAGGGGTTTTTAATGGTAGTTGTTCACTCATACCAGAAGTAGAAATCATTAATAATTGCTCGTCTAAAGCAAAATAGCAATCATATATTGTGACATTCATAACATCAATTAAAATCTCAACTGTAGACTAGAAGATGAGATAGGGAATTTTTAGAGTCTTTAATTATATAAGAAGTATAATAGTATTTCAAAGGAAACTGTGGTAACTTCAAGATTCATGTTATAAGTCATATAGCAACAACTAAATTGATAAAACAAACAACTATAACTAATAAGCCGATGCTAGAGATAAGATGAAATCTTATAAAATACTCGATTCATCTAAAAAGAAAATAAAAAAGGAGTTTCGGGGGAAAAAGGGAAGGGTTTATAGGAACAAGTATAAAGGACACATGGACAAAAACTAAAGGGAGTGGAAATGGAAGGGAGGTGGGGAGCACTAGGGTGGGTGGGCTGGGATGGGAGTAAAAGACAGAAAACTGTACTTGAACAACAATTAAAATAAACAAATTTTTTTAAAAAACAAGAAAACAGTAAATACGGGGAAAACAACGTGACAAATAGAATAAAAATTGCAAGTGGGTTGACTTAAGTTTAACCACATTGATAATCAACTTAAATGTAAATGTCAAAAGGCTGAGATTAGAAGAGTGGAAAAATAAAACCCAATTATATGCTATCTTCAGGAAACACACTTTATTAAATATAAAGTCATAAGATTAAGTAAAAGGATACAGTGCAAACAGTTCATTGTAAGAAACTGAGGTGACTATGTTTATGTCAGATTAAAAAGAGAAATCAGAACAAGGAATATTACCTAAGATAAAGGGGAATATTTCATTATAAAAATGTCAGTTAATCAAGAACATATAGCAAATGCAGAACCAAAAAGAGAAATAGGTGAGTCATAATTATATTTGATAGAAGAAGCAGAGGGGAAAATCAGTAACAATAGAGGACTTGAGCAATACTTTAACTATCAACATAAGAAACATTTAAACTTGTAGAAATTTTTTATGAGTTTATTTGAGCCAAACTGCCAGAATTTCTGGGATACAAAATCTCAATGGGACAGGACTTCCGCCAAGATGGAGGCATAGGTGGAAACACTATGCCTTCTCCCACAACCAAGTTTGGATACAACAAAAGTTTTGGTGAACTACCACACACCCAGAGGCCAGAAAACTGAATTATACGGAAGTCCGACAGCTACGAACCGTTCAACGAGGATGGTAAGAGGTGGAGCCAGCAGCGGAGCAGGGTCAGGAAGGACAGACCTAGGAGCACAGGCTGCCCAGAACTAGTCGGGGTGCGGAACAGACTGACCAAGGTCACACATTCCCGCGCAGTGAGACGGACCACACAGGCCCCGGGGCAAACCCAGTGGTGGAGGGCTGACAGCGGTGGCACACCTGCGTGCCGAGGAGCGGGGCACGTGGCCCTGGTGACGGTGGTGGCTGCAGTGCTTGGTGGGGGCGGCGGCGGCGGGCGCTGGAGAGAAGCCATTGTCCCTCTTTGACCCCGCCCCCACATACGACGTCACAACCCAGCCACTGAGTTGCTCTGCTCTGGTGAAAACCTAGGGCTCCGTTCCTGCTACTTAACAGGCACAAATAGCCCAAAGGATGGCTCAAGAAGAACTCAAAGTCCCAGAGCCAATAACTCTAAGTGACCAACAGATTGCCAGGCTCTCAGAAGCCCAATTTAAAACACTATTTATTAGGATGCTCACAGAATTGGTAGAGTACAGTCACAAATTAGAGAAACATATGAAGGCTAAACTAATTGAAATGAAGGGAGATGCACAGGAAACCAATAGTGATGGAAAGGAAACTGGGACTCAAATCAATGGAATGGACCAGAAGGAAGAACAAAACATCCCACCAGAAAGGAATGAAGAAATGAGAATTCAAAAAAATGAGGAGAGGCTTAGGAACCTCCAGGACATCTTTAAACGTTCCAACATCCGGATTATAGGGGTACCAGAAGGGGGAAAGAAACAGCCACGAGTGGAAAACTTATTTGAACAAATAATAAAGGAGAACTTCCCCAGTCTGGCAAAGGAAATAGACTTCCAGGAAATCCAGGAAGCTCAGAGAGTCCCAAAGAAGTTGGACCCAAGAAGGAACACACCAAGGCACATCATAATTACATTAGCCAAGACCAAAATGAAGGAGAGAATCCTAGAAGCAGCAAGGGATAAGGGGACAGTCACCTACAAAGGAGTACCCATCAGACTGTCAGCGGATTTCTCAAAAGAGACCTTACAGGCAAGAAGGGGCTGGAAAGAAGTATTCCAAGTCATGAAATCCAAAGACCTACAGCCAAGATTGCTTTATCCAGCAAAACTTTCATTTAGAATGGAAGGACAGATAAAGTGCTTCTCAGATAAGGTCAAGTTCAAGGAGTTCATCATCACCAAGCCCTTATTATATGAAATGCTAAAGGGACTTATCTAAGAAAAAGAAGATGAAAAATATGAACAGTGAAAGGACAGCAAACACACAGTTATTAACAACCACACCTAAAACAAAAGCAAACCAAGAGGACAGCTAGATCAGGAGTGGAACCATAGAAATGAAGAACACATGGAGGGTTAGCAACAGGGGAGTGGGAGGAGGAGAAGGGGGGAGAAGGCACAGAAAATAGCATAGAGGGTAGGTAGAAAATAGATATGGGGGAGGGCAAGAATAGTGGGGGAAATATAGAATCCAAAGAACTTGAGACACGTGGTTATAAACTAAGGGGGGGAGAAGGGAGAGGGAGGGAGTGTGCGGGTGGAGGGGAATGAAGGGGGGGAATAGAACAACTGTAATGGTATAATTAATAAAATATATTTTAAAAATCTCAATGGATTGAGAAAATGCTCTGAAGAATGGCAGTTTTGCCACTTATTTTATACGTTACAATCAAAGGAAAGAGGCATAAGGGGTTACATGAAATCCATTTGGTGGTAGATTAGGAAAGCAGGAAAAAACAAAGGAGAGGATCTTTGAGACTGGATAAAAAGTAAAATGAATAGACATAAACTTATATTTGTAGATATAAAGCAGTTAGCAATTAACAATTAACACATTAATAATAACAATGAGGGATTTCTGTGATCTTGTGCTCTGGTGGGAGTTTGTGCCCTGAGGGGTCTGCACAGATAAAATTACCCTGACATTCCAAAGGCATAACATCAGATGCAAAAAGACAATGGACAGGTTCAGTTGAGGTGAAGATTGACTTTTGTAAGGGAAGAAACTGACCTAGAACATTACTACCCATCATGATTCACTTTTAGTTAGGAAGTTTTCATTTCAGACCATCCTCCGTGATTACTTTAGGACTCTGAATTTATAAGACCCACCATGCAGGCTTCTGCTGAGTGTGTCAGGTTTAGTTTGTGGCCCCTCTTTTGTCCACATAATCAACAGTATTATCAGTCCATTGAGTTAATACCTGTTGACTACTATGCCCACTTAAGGAATAGGTGGACATTAATTCCATTTAGTGGAAAAAGTCAGATTAGTGATTGCCTAACTGGGTAGACTAACTGCCAAGGGTCATGAGAGGATAGTGTCAAGTCATGCATTGTTATATATCCATATTATGGTGATGGTTGAATGAGTGTATATATTTGTCAAAACTCATTGAAGTGATTTGTAAACTATTACTCTATATAAAGTAATAGTTTAATAAAGTTTAATAAATAGTTTAATAAAAGCATCTTACTAATAAAGATGATTTTAAAATTTCAATTGAGACTTTCAGCTAAGATGAAGACATAGGTAGATACCCTTCACTTCCTCACATAACCAAAAGAAGGACAACAAGTAATTTAAAACCAAAAAACAACCAGAACTGCCTAAAAAATCAAACTATATTGAAGTCTGGCAACCAAGGACTTAAAGAACGAACATTCATCTGACTGCTAGGAGAGGCAAAGACTAGAAGCTGGGGCATGCAGCAAGGTCACAGTTGGCTGACATGTAGCAAGGTCACAGTTGGCAGACCGATTGGCCCCACATTAGTGTGCAGATAAACTAGTGGGGAGGGTGGAAAGAGGATCTAGACAGACTGCCCAACCCAGAGGTCCAGTATGGTGAAATAAAGCCTCAAAACCTCTGACTGAAAAAACTTCTGGGGCTGCGGCAGTGGAATAAACTGCCAGGCTCACAGGAGAGTACGTTGCAGGGATGAATGGGATCCTAGAATACACACCAACCCACCCATTCGGGAATCAGCACCAGAAGGGCCCAATTCACTTGTGGGTAGCAGGGGAAGTGACTGAAAGCTGGGCAGCAGCTGAGCAAGTGGCATTGTTCCCTCTCTGACTCCTCCCCCACAAACAGCACCATAAGGCAGCAAAGTGAGCTGCCCCACCCTGGAAAATACCTAAGGCTCCATCCCATACAATGTAATAAGTACATGAGACAAAGCAATATGGTTCAAGTGAAAGAAAAGATCTAAACTCCAGAAAATGAACTAAGTGACAAGGACATAGCCAACAAATCAGATGTACAGTGCAAAACCCCAACATATCAGAGCACAGTGGTATGCTCACAGAAATCATTGGGTATGGATACAAAATAAAGGAAGAAGTAAAGGTTATACAAAGTGAAATAAAGAAAAATATACAGGGAATCAACAGTGAAGGGGGGTGGAACTCAAACCAATGATATGGAACAGATGGAAGAAATAACCATTCGACAAGAACAGAATGAAGAAACAAGAATTCAAAAAAATGAGGAGAGACTTAGGAACCTCCAGGACAACTTTAAATGTTCCAACATCTGAATTATAGGGTGCCAGAAGGAGAAGAGGAGAGCAAGAAATTGAAGATTTATTTGGAAAAATAATGAAGGAAAACTTCCTCAATTGGGTGAAACCCACACAAGTCCAGGAAGCTCAATTCCAGGAAGCTCAGAGTCCCAAAGAAGTTGTACCCAAGGGAGAACACAACAAGATACATCATAATTACATTACCCAAGATTAAAAACAAGGGGAAAATCTTAAAAGCTGCAAGAGAAAAGGAGACACTTACCTACAAAGAAGTTCCCATTAGGCTATCAGCTTACTTCTCAAAATAAATCTTACAGTCAAGAAGAGGATGGAAAGAAGTATTCAAAGTCATGAAAAGTAAGGACCTACAACCTAGGTTACTCTACCCAGAAAAGTTATCATTTATAATGGAAGGGCAGATAAAATGCTTTCCAGACAAGGTCGAGTTAAAGGAGATCATCATCACTAAGCTCTTATTACATGAAATATTAAAGGGACTTACCTAAGAAAAAGAAGATCAAAACTATAAACAGTAAAATGACAACAAACTCATAACTATCAACAACTGAATCTGAAACAACTAGAACAGGAAGAGAATCACAGAAATGGAGATCACATGGAGGGTTATCAGCAAGAAGCAGGAGGGGGAGAACTGGAGAAAAGGTACAAGGAATAAGATGCATGAATAGTAGGTACAAAATAGACAGGGGAAAGTTAAGAATAGTATAGGAAATGAAGAAGCCAAAGAACTTGTATGTATGACCCATGGACATGAACTAAGGGAGGTGAATGCTCAAGGGAGGGAAGGTGCAGGTCAGAGAAGGATAAAGAGGAAAAAATAGGACAACTATAATAGCACAATCAATAAAATATACTTTTAAAAATTTCAATTGAGCCTCTAAAATATAGAACAAAATAGAACATGGTGGGTATTAAAGGAATAAAAGCAAAAGAGGTCCTATTTGTTTGGCTTGGTTATAGAATGTTATGAGATGAAATGCATTGAGATGGGAAGATAATAATCACAGCTAAATTTAATAGTTTGAACAAAGACCTGGAGAAAGTAAGGAGCACATTCAGGAAATAGTTTTGTCATGCCTAGAGTATATGAAGGAAAATTGTGACAGGTCACAGGCAGTAAAATAGCTGGTTGAGAGGGTTTTCATGCTGGGTAGATGCTGACACGTTTGCACATACAGGGAGTATAGGGGAACTCATTTTAGATGCAATATGGCTCCAGCAACAAAGGCATCTGGGAAATGTTGGACTCTATTTAACTCTCTGATAACTGCCTGATGTTATCTGTTAACTTAGGAATGCATTGTTCTTTCTGGTCACCCACATGACTACCCACTATATGGTTTTACTATTAACTCCCTATAAAAGGGGATGCTGTCCTAGGAGAGGTGTGGATTCTTCCTCGCTGGCCACCACTAGGAGTAGTTGCTATGTCAGTGTACATAAGTTAACCTATTAAAGTTCTTATGAATTTGAAGAAGATGACATGTCAGTTCTTCAGAATTAATCCTGAATTTAGACTTCTTGGGCTTTCCCCCAACAGGAAGGAAACCATGAGAAGGGTTTTAAGTGTAAGGAAGTGAGGGTGGCTGATGGAGGAGGTTTCTGTAGATGAGGTGATGGAACAGGGTCTTGAGATACGAGAGGGTGACTTTTCAGTGTGTACCTCCACTACTTTCTCACTTCAGGAAAGGAGAAATACAGAAACAAAAAGGGAAAAGCAGGGGAGCTGATGAGTACAGGTGAAAAGGTTATCAGCCTCCATGTAAATTAAGTCACTTGCTATAGCAGAAGGGGCAAGGATGGGTCAAGAGTTTTTTAGGATAGACTTCTGTGATATTGTGATTTATAAAAAGAAATATATGCATTTGATCTTTGACCCTGTTTCTGTCATAGAGCTCCTAAAACCCTTGGAATTTTCTAAGTATTGAGAACAATAAAGTTATCTTTTGTTATGTCAAGGAGGTGACCTTTGGAAAGTGCCTAATGTTGGGAGCTTGTTGCTAGTGGAGCTAATCATGTAATTAGAGGGCTGGAATTTTCAGTCTGTCCCCCCAACCTCTGGGAAAAGGAGAGGGGTTGGAGGTTGAATTATCACCAGTGATCAATGAGCTAATCAGTTATGACGATGCACTGAAGCCTTCATAAAAAAAACCCAAAGGAGATGGTTTGGAGAGCTTATAGGTTCGTGAATATGTGGAGGTGCTAGGGGGTTGCACATCTGGAGAGGGCACAGCTCTGCACTCTCTCTGCATACTTCACCGTATGCATTTCTTCCATCTGGCTATTCCTGAGTTATACCTTTTTATAGTAAACTGGTAATATAGTAAGTAAGTCATTTCCCTGAGTTCTGTGAGTCACTCTAGCAACTTAGTAGAATCTGAAAAGGAGGTCATGGGAACCTCTGCTTTATAACCAGTCACTCAGAAGTACGGGTAACAACCTGAGCTTGTGACTGGCATCTGATGGAGGCCATCTCGTAGGACTACACCCTCAACCTGTGGAATCTGATACTGTCTCCAGGTAGATAGTGTCAGAATTGAATTGTATTGTGGAACACGCAGCTGATGTCCAAGAATTGTTTCTTGGTATGAGTACCCCTGCTTTGGAATTGATACCAGAACCTATTTAACATGGTTCAGAACAACTGTGCTAATAGTTAAGAAGAAATGAGCCAATGTAGTTTACCTCCAACTTGTTTCACAGTTTACTACAGGTGTGGTAGCACTGTGAAAGTGGCTCACTAGGCAAAGATCAATCCCTGTCTGGAAATCCAAAATGTACACCAGGCTCTACTACACTCTGAAGAAAAGAGCTTGTTTAATATTATTTAAGCCAGTGTTTTCCAAGCTTACTCATATTTTTGTGGGAAAGGAATGTTCATTAAACTTACATTACATTAAATTTCTAAAAGGTATTTATAATACTCCTATGCATATTATTGTTAAAATTGTGTCACTGTGTGATTAATGGGAAAAGATAAGAAATTAACTCAGAAGAAACAGGAAAATGGATGAGAATTGATAAGTATACCTTCAGTGAAATAGTTAGAAAAACATTAGGGGTTATAGAATTCCTACAATATGAAACACCCAAGTTGTTGTAGGCACTAAGAATTTTGAAATAAATAACTATGAAATAAATAATGAAATAAATAACATGAGTCAAAAGTGTGAGAGTGAAAGATAAGCTTCACTACAGTGAAACATCTGTTATTATCACTTCACGTGTTGAGGTGCAGAAATCCAGCATTCAACAGGCTGTTTGTTTTCCCTGAACACTCTCTAATTAGAGTAAACCTGTTCTAGAAGAGAAGCAGTACTTGTGCACAGGGAAGTTGAACTTTCAGTGATCTAGGTAGCCAGAGCAACATTATAACATTTTTCATCTCCATTTAAATATAAAAGTATCTATCAAATTATTGATATAACAATGTTAAAGAATATTTTAAAACATATACAATACCCCAAATTCATATACATTAAATATCTAAATACAATTTAGTACTTATACATTAATTTGTAACTGTAGTCAACTACTTGAGTTTATGTACGAATTGAAAAGAAAGATCCTCCCTAGCTGGTGTAGCTCAGTGGATTGAGCACGGGCCTGTGAAGCAAAGGGTTGCTGATTCAATTCCCAGTCAGGGCACATGCGTGGGTTGCAGGCCAGGTCCCCAGTAGGGGACACATGAGAGGCAACCACACATTTCTCCTTTCCTTCCCCTCTCTCTAAAAATAAATAAATAAAATATTTTTAAAAAAGAAAAGAAATATCCTGTCTGATTCCAGGTCTTTAACTAGGACTCTCCTTTCCAGGAGATCAAGTCCATGGGCTCCAAGACCTTAATCCACTTCGATAATAAATGTTTGTGAGGTTTTTTCTTTGATTGTTGTTCTTCCCTACCACAAGAGAAAACAGAGTTGTTTATACATGATTTTTAAAGATAAAATAGTGGTTCTTTGGCTCCTAGATACTCTACTTTATAAGGAAAAATAAAAATCAAAAAGTCATAGTGGTATAGTGTGAATTCCTATATTTAATGCAATAATCTCTTCTTTTATTCAGTGGATTTATGTTTCCTTACCCAATTTTCACTGCTCAGGTAGCTAGATAGCCTGCCTGAGTCTTGTCACTTGCCCTCTTGAGGAGTCAGTTTCATCTCTAAAAGGAAGAATTGTAATCAAATTATCTTTAAGATTCCACCTTAAAGTTAATTAAAGTCTATAAAATAACGACCTAACGCATAACCTGATTTGGATCTCCAAAAATATCAGTTTTACTAGAAATTGTCCTCTAAAAGAGCTGTTACCTCTCTTAGAAAAAGATCACTTGCAAATAACATTCATATATAATATTTAACATGGTTTTAAAACATATCAAATCCTATTATCACAATAGTATGTTAGGAAATTTTTTAAATATACACAGAAGATACAGGACAAAAGGTACCATCCAGTAAATGAAATTACAAATCATTGTGAGCTTTTCCCACAGTCTTGCTGCTGCCAAAATCAGGGTAAATAAAATTAAGAAGCAGTATATTACTTTCATATAAAGTATAAATTATGTACAAAGTTCTGGTTCCTGGAGGTAAAAAAAGAGAGCCTTGGAGAAAGACTATTTCAATTATAATAAATGGGATGGCTGAATCTGTAGTCTTTAAAGTTAAACTTTTTAAAAGTAAGGCTCTTTAGCTCTAGTGACAAAGGGTGAAGGGGACACAATCAAAGTTATTATTGTTTCAAATGGAATGGACATCTTAAAGATGAACTCATTAATCAAGTTAAAACACCAGGGTAGCAACTACAATTGGAAATAGGATTTTATAAAGCAAAGGAAGGAAGAGAACTAACATGGAAATTCCTACTTTTAAGAAATGAGGGGTTACCACCCAAGATGTAGATATAGGTAGATACACTTTGCCTCACTATGCAACCAAAAGAAGTACAATAAAAAATTTAAAAATAAAAAACAACTAGAACTGCCAGAAAATAAAACTGTATGGAAGTCTGGCAACCAAGGAGTTAAAGAAGAAATATTCATTCAGATCAATAGGAAGGGCAGAGCTGGGCACCCCAGTCAGAGAGGACATGTGGCAAGGTGGTGGCTGCCAGACCAGGGGGTTCCACATCTGCATGCGGATAAATCAGGAGGAACAACCAGGGAGCAAGACAGACCATGCAGCCCAGGTTTCCAGAGCACAAAAAAGAAAGCCTCAAAAACCTTTGGCTGTAAAAATCTGTGGGGCTTGTGGCAGGGAAAAAAACCTCCCAGCCTCACAGAAGAGTTTGTTGGAGTGACCCACAGGGTCCTAGAACATACACAAACCCACCCACCTGGGAATCAGCACCAGAAGGGTCCAATTTGCTTGTGGGTAGTAAGGGAAATGACTGAAAGCCAACTGAAGGCCGAGTGAGTGGCATTGTTCCCTCTCTGTCCCTCCTCCACATACTGCATGGTGCTGTAACACAGCAAGGTAGGTTGCCCTGTCCGGTGAAAACCTAAAGCTCTGCCCCTTACAATGTAACAGTCATGCCAAGACAAAAAAAAAATAGGGCCCAAATGAAAGGACAGATCAAATATCCACAAAATATACAACTAAGCAATGAAAAGACAGCCAACCTATCAGATGCACAGTTCAAAACACTGGTAATCAGAATAGTCACAGAATTGTGGGGTATGGTTGCAAAACAGAGGAAAAAATGAAGGCTATAAAAAGTAAAATAAAGAAAAATAGTCAGGGAACCAGCAGTGAAGGGAAGAAAACAGGTCTCAGATCAACAGTTTGGAGCAGAAGAGAGAAATGAACATTCAACCAGAACAGAATAAAGGAACAAGAAATCAAAAAAATGAGGAAACATTTACAAACTCCCAGGACAACTTTAAATGGTCCAACATTCAAATCATAGGGGTACCAGAAGGAGGAGAGGAAGAGCAAGAAACTGAAAATTTATTTGAAAAAATCATGAAGGAGAGCTTCCCCAATTTGGCAAAGGAAATAGACTTTCAGGAAGTCCAGGAAGTTGAACCCAAGGAAGCACACCAAGGCACATCATAATTACATTACCCAAGAATAAAGATAATCTTAAAAGCAGCAAAAGAAAAGGAGACAGTTACCTACAAAGGAGTTCCAATTAGACTATCAGCTGATTTCTCAAAGGAATCCTTGCAGGCAAGAAGGGGATGCAAAGAAGTATTCAAAGTCATGAAAGGCAAGGACCCACATCCAAGATTACTCTATCCAGCAAAGCTTTCATTTAGAATGGAAGAACAGATAAAGTGCTTCCCAGATAAGGTCAAGTTAAAGAAGTTCATATCACCAAGCCCTTATTAAATGAAATGTTAAAGGGATTTCTCTAAGATGAAAAATATAAACAGTAAAATGACAACAAATTCACAACTATCAACTAATGAACCTGAAAAAGGAAGCAAAAACAAGAAAAACTTAGCAAACAACTAGAACAGGAATAGAACCATAGAAATGAAGATCACATGGAGGATTATCAGCAGGGAGTGAGGGATGGGCAGAATAGGGGAAAAGGTACAAGGAATAAAAAGCATAAATGGTAGTTACAAAATAGAAGGACATTATGAGTAGTATAGGAAATGGAAAAGCCAAATTACATGTATGATCCATGGACATGAACTAATGACAGGGAATTCTGATAGGAGGGGGGTGCGTGCAGAGTGGAGGGGAATAAAGTAGAGAAAAAATGGGACAACTGTAATAGCATAATCAATAAAACATATTTAAAAGGAAAAAATAAAAGCACCCTTATTTTTCTTAAAAAATAAAAGAAATGAGACAGGCCGTGTGTGTGTGTGTGTATTTCAATACAGTTTGAGATAAATACAAATATAATTTAATAAAGATGTACCTGTTGTATCTAGGACATATAAGCACTAGAATGTACACATATAAGTACATGTATAGGACATGTAAGTACATATATGTACTACATATAAGAGAAGTGTTAAAAATATAGACCTTCTCTTCAACAATGATAATCTATCTGAGAAAACTGTACATTCTTGGACTGATAATTCAGTGTAAGCTGCTAAGAGAATAGTTATTCTGGGGATATAAATCTAACCTAAACTTTTTAAGTGGGATTAATAGAGATAAAAGTACAATAAATAGATGATGCTTGGCCCTATGATACTGTTCTTTATGTTACCATATTCTCAATGAAACTATAAAGAATATAAACTATAATTTCCTGTTTACAGTTCATGAGTCCAAAAAGTAACCTACATGGGAAAACAACAAACATTAGCAAAAATGTAATGTAATATAAAACCTAAGGACATACATAAATCATAAAGTGACATGAAGAAGAGCATAAATGTGCGCTTACAGCCAGTCTTTCCAGAAAGCCAGCACAGCATGGGGAACAGCTAGCTTAGTGATGAAAAATATGGAATTTGGAATTGAGCTGCCACTGGTAGAATCTTGGCTTCATCATGGAAATGTTGTTTAACCTTGATAACTCTCTGTAAAATGAAGATAGACATAATATCAACCTCAGAGGGTGTTATGAAGATTAAATCAGACATTCCATGTGAAACACTCAACACACTCCCAGGTACATTGTGAACACTCCTTAAGACTAGCTATTACAGAATAGGTCCTAGAGGCTAACTGGTATAATGTAAAGAGCAGAGTCTCAGCCTTTCCATGACTGGCTGTTTGAACTTGTGGAATCCCTCCATCTTTAACATGGGAGCATCAGTCTGCATACCTATAAAGAGAGAATAACAATATCTGCCTCCTAGTGAAAACTTGAGAGGGAAACAGAGTAAGAACATGTATGAAAATTGCTTTGTGAGATATAAACACATGTGGATTGTTGTAACACTTTCTTTTTGCTCCCTTAAGAGATTGACTGTCCATATTTTTGTCTGCTTTGCTCATGGATGTATCTCCAGCATTTACAACTGTGACTGGCACGTAGTGGTCAATTACTATTGTTGAATGAATAAATAAATATCACATTTCTATAATTCTAAAGTTCATTTGGTTTTCAAAGGTCATTGCAGGTGGCTTTTTATCCCCCAAAGTCAGTATAGATGAGGAACCTGAAGGCATAACAGTAGTCACCTACACTGTGTAAGTTTTCTTTTGCTGTATAACAAATTACCACAAACTTAGTAGCTTAAAATAACACCCATTTATGAGCTCATGGTTCTGCAAGGCAGAAGTTTTCAATGGCATCACTGGGTCCTCTGCTGTGTATCTCACAGAACTGAAACTAAGGCATCAGGCAGATTGCATTCTTCTCTGGAGGCTGGGGTGGGGAAGAATCTACTTTGAAGTTCATTCAGGTTGTTGGCAGATTTCGGTTCTTTGTGACTTTGCTGGAGGTCAGCTGACTACTCTCAAAGCCTGGAAGCTACTTACACAACTTTTGCATGTGGCTGTGGCCCCTCCACAAGCAGCTCACAACATGGCAGTTGATGAATCCTTCAAGGCCAGTAGCAATTGTCTTGCACAGTGAACCCTTCTCATGCTTCAAATCTGACTTCTCAGGCTCATCCACTAGAGAAAAACTCTCTGCTAGAAAGGAAAACCTGCATAATCTCTCTTGTGCTATACCAGGTAATGTGATCAAAGGTGTGATAGCTTATCATATTCAGAGATTCCACCCACCTTTAAAGGGGAGGGATCTGTACAAGCGTAAGTATCATTGAGGGTGATTCTTGAATTTTTGCCCACCACATACATTGTGTTATATGAACAGACATAGATGCCATAATATAATGGTGAAGTTTTGAAAAGCTGATGATAGAGCATATGTCTAGGGTGATTATTTTTTAATTAGTGTGTTTAAATATGCAGAAGAGCATCTAACAGCCTACACACTAAGCAATCCATAGCGGTTATCCCTGGAGAGTGAGACTACCACAATAAATACACCTATGTCCTTAAAATTAGAAATAATAGAAAAAAAAGAACAGGAAACTGACCTTTCCACTTTATGTTCTTCATCTATTTAAAAGTAAATTTAAATAGATGAGCTAATTTATTTTTCTATCCTCCACTTTAATTCAGCTCACCAATAATGCAAGGGTCAAATAAAATCATTTCTTCCCTGTTTAAGCACCTTTCTTCAAGAGTTTTACAGTCATTTCCTTACTAATCATCCCCAAGCTCTTACACCATACTTCTTTAGATTCTTTCCTCAAGGTTCACAAGGCTCTGTCTTGTTGGTCCCAAAGGCAACAGGAGCTTCTAAAGCTCTCTGCAAACCACACTATTCTACACTATAGACTCAACACCATCATTTTTATTCAAATAGGTCTCTTACTTTTTCTGCTCAAGGAAGGAAAATAAAACCTCAGAAAACCTCCCAGTTTAAAGAAAAACATTGTGCTGTAGCCAGGCATAATTGCACAAACCACATTTGCAGCAGTAAAATGGATTAGCTGTACATTGTACGGTAAGTGAGTTAAAAATCCAAGCAGTAGATGCACTGATATTTGGTTGTAAAATGCATGTGTCATGAAGTCTTTGACAAGCAGCATCTCCACACTTAAATTGAACAATAAATTGAAGCCTGAGAAAAAGCAAAGGATTAGAATGTATTTTGTTGTTGTGTCTCAAATTGTGTTACCTACTGATAGTTCATTTTTTCCCATGGAAAAAGCAATCCCTGAATATAGAAATTGTAAGCCAAGAAAACAATAGTTTTAATTAAATCAGTTGTGTTGCATTATATTGTGTGAACAATGTGCATCCACAGAAATCTTTCTGTGAAAAAAATTAAATGAAATATATTTATAATTCGAATATATATAAACATAGGCTACCTCATACATTGTCTGCATTTGTTCAAGAAAATTCTGAACTCTAAATATAATAGATTCTTGGCTGGAGTGAGAGCTTTCAAAGAGATTTTATAACATATTCAAACTTGATCCTGATTTCTAACAGCCTCTCAAATAAGCTAGAACAACTCCAGAATTACTGGTGCTTTGTGCATCAGTACCAACCCTTACCCTGATTATTATCTACTCCTATAGTTCAATAATCACTTTCTCATTTTGCCCTAGTATCACAACTCTTTCATGTGGCCGTAGCCCCTCCATAAGCAATTCTTTAACTGCCCACAGAAAACCTTATAGCCTCACATTTCTTGAAAACACCACAATGTCACATATAAATCAAAAGCAGTGTTAACAAAGAAGAGCTGGCCACCTTGACTAACTTCCTTAGCTCCTTACTAAGGTTAGGAATAAGAAACATTTTTCAATGTGTTAGCAGTATGTGTTTTTTGTTGCTCTTATTACTGTGATGCAGATTTTTTTTAATTTAAAAATCAATGTTTCAACTTTCAGTCAAGATTGAGGCATAGGCAAACACACATCCCCTCCACACACAACTATAGCAAAAAAAAAAGGTAGATAAAAAAACAAATACATTAGAATTATCAGAAAATTGAGCTGTCTGGAATTCCAACAACCAAGGATTTAAAGCCACATTCATCCAAATCGGTGGGAGGGGTGGAGACAAGAAAGAGCAGTCCCACATTCACAAAGGTGGATAAAAAATCAGGAGGGAGCTACTTCAGGTCAAGATAGTGGCATAGGCAGACATAAGGTGGCATAGGTTCACCCCTTCACACAACAACATCAAAATTACAACTAAAATATAGAACAACCATTACTCAGAACCATCAAAAACCCAGTTGAATAAAAATCTGACAACTACAGAATTAAAGAAACCACATCTATCCAGACAGGTAAAAGGGGCTCAGATGTGAGACAGGCTGGTCCCTCACCCATGTGGGCTAGATGAAAATTCAGAAGGTATATGTCAGGAGCAAGGAGTCCCAGCCCAACCCCAGGCCCCCCCAGACCAGGGTTCCAGTGCCAGGAAGATAGGTTCCAACAAAATCTGTCTGCAAGTGGGGATTGAGTTGGTGGAAGAAACTTCTGGAGCCCCAAGCAGATCCTCTTAAAGAATCCACACATGGACTTACATACTCAGACTCCCTCCTCCTCCAGCACTGGGGTAGCAGCTTGAAAGGCACAAGTGGTATACAGGGAGAAACTGAAGTGTCTGGATTCAAGACAAGCAGAGACCACTGTCCCTATTCTAAACACTTCCCCAAAAGAGCCAGTAAACTGATGCCATATATGAGATTCCATCAAGATGACTAACACCGTTTAATGCAACTTTGAGATCCCCAGACACTTGCCCCACCCAACTTATGGGCCCACCCAAGCCGATTTTCCATATGAATGGCTGGTCTTGTCTCGTGCTTCAAGATTTCCTAAATCCTATCAAACAGACAACAGCTAGCTTCTGTGAACCCCAGGCATGGCACCAGCAGCAACCAGCCTAGATTCACAGCTTGCTTCACCGGGGAATCTCCAAACCCAGCACAAGCAGCAGCCCTCTCAGATTGCTTTATAGCTCAGGATGCCCTGGGTAAAACATAAATGGAGGCTGACCTTGGCCTGCACCACCTGGAAAACCCCAGGGCCAGCACACCCAGTGGACAGCTACAGACCATGTAGGAGCACCACCCACCTGCCCCTTCACAGATGATCCTCCACTGAGGGTGGAGATTAGTGGTCAGTTGTTCCAGCCAGTCTTTGCAGCTGACTGGCCTAGGTAAATCCCTCCCATTGATCTGCCAGCAGCAACCAAGGCTCAACTACAAGAGGAGGGTGTACTCAGCCCACACAAAGGGTGCACCTAGATTACCCAGCTTGGATGATAGGGGAAGCTGTACCCCTGGACCCTACAGGACACCTACTATGTTAGGTCATACTACCAAGACATGGAGTCAAAGAAGCTCTACCTGATTCATAGAAAAAAACACAGGATGATAGAGAAAAGCCCCTTTTCTGCTAGCCTAAGAACGCCCCGTAGGAGAGTCTAACTTCCGCATTCTGCTTCTGTAACCTGCTTCTGCCGCACAGCCAATGAGAGCCACAGCACCTCAGATATCCCCAAATAAGGAGATAGACATGACTTCCGCATTCTGCTACTGTAACCTGCTTCCACTATGTAGACAGGAAGATCCTACAGGTTATAAAAACCCCAAGAACCCTTTGTTCAGGGCTCAGAATTTGGAGATCTTTCTCCTCTGGGCCCGTACTCGTAAATAAAGATCGTGCTCCTGAACCCTCAGTGTCTGATCATTTCATTTTTCTGTAACAAGGAGAATGCCAAAGCGAGGAGACAGAGAAACATGACCCAAATGAAAGAACAGATCAACACTCCAGAAAAAGATGTAAATGAAATGGAGATAAGCAATCTATCAGATGTAGAGTTCAAACCACTGGTTATAAGGATGCTCAGGGAACTGATTGAGAACCTCAACAGCATAAAAAATATTCAGTCAGGAATGTAGTGTACACTAATTACAATAAAGAACAACTGTAGTATGGATGGATCTGAGAATCAGATCAATTATTTGTAACATAAAAACACACAAAAAAATCAATCAGAACAACTAGAAGAAAAAAAGAATATATTGTCCTAAAAAAAAACAAAGAGAATATAAACAACCTCTGGAACAACTTTTGTAGCATATGGGGTGCCAGAAGGAGAAGAGAAAGGGTAAGAAATTGGAAATCTGAAAAGATAGTGAAAGAAAACTTCTCCAATTTGGTGAAGTAAGTCCAGTAAGTACAGAGTCCCAAACAAGATGGGAGCAAAGAGGCCCACTCCAAGACACATAATAATTCTAAAATCTCAGAGGTTAAAGATAAAGAGAGAATCTTAAAAGCAGGCAGAGAAAAGCAGATAGCTACCTAGAAAGGAGTTCCCATAAGACTGTCAGCTGCTTTCTCAAAAGAAACTTTGCAGGCAAGTAGAGACTGGCAAGAAATATTCAAAAAGTGATGAAAAGCAAGGACCTACAACCTAGATTACCGTATCTGGCAAAGCTATCATACAGAATTGAAGGGGAGATGAAGTGCTTCCCAGACAAGGTAAAACTAAAGGAGTTCATCTTCACCAAGCCATTATCACATGAAATGCTAAAGGGAAAGGGAATTATATAAGAGAAAGAGGAAGACCAAAACAATGAACATTAAAATCACAAAAAATTCACAACTATCAATAATTGAATCCAAATAACTAAGCAAAGAAGCAAAAGAACAGAATCATAGATATGGAGATCAATTGGAGGGTTGGGAGAATGGGGAAAATGAGGGAAAAGGTACAGGGATTAACAAGCACAAACTGGTAGGTACAAAATAGACTCGTGTGTGTTAAGAACAGTATAGGTAATGGAGTAGCCAAAGAACCTATATACCTGATCCATGAACATGAACGAAAGGGGAGATTGCCAGAAGGAATGGGGGTACTGGTTGGAGACGAGCAAAAGCGAAACAATTGGGACTACTATCATATTGACTATGATAATATAACCAATAAAGTGCATTTTGAAATAAAATTATTTCTATAAAAAATAAAAATTTATAAAAATGCATGTTTCATCTTCAGAAAAATCTCTTATCTAAAATTGTCAATGAGATTGAGCACGGGCCTGCAAACCACACGATCGCAGTTCGATTCCCCATCAGGACACATGCCTGGGTTGCAGGCCAGTTCCCAGCAGGGGCCAGTTCCCAGCTGGGGATGCACAAGAAGCAATCATACATTGATATTTCTCTCCCTCTCTCCTTCCCTTCCCTTCTAAAGATAAATAAATAAAAATTTTAAAAAAATAAAATAAAAAAATAAAATAAAATTGTCAATGAACCAAGAAAACATATATTATACTGTACATTATAATGTGGAAGTATCTTGAAAAGCCAAAAGTGCTGTATAAGCTTTTTAAATTATCAATATTCCTAGTGTTTACTTCTGAAATAGGTTGGGTGATGAGCAAAGTTGACTTCTGTTGTCTAGCTAACTAATAGGTTGGGTCCAGTCTTCCATCTAGTATGAATATGCTCACAAATATTTCCCTCAATGCTTAATTTATTATGAGGGATTAAATAACTGGTTTGGATAATTGCATAGTGTACCTTCAGGGAATGTAATTATATAGTAAAAGTGGATCACAAAGAAGCCAAAAGATATAACCATAAAAAGAAAATCAAACAGCAGAATGAACTGTATGTTTCAATTATTAAAGCCCCATTTCTCATATTAAATAAAAACTTAAATAGTAGCAGCTGAGTTTAAGTAGCACAAAATCTGGATAATAAATGCCACTGAATTAGTTAAGATAATAATTATTATCTAGCTGCTTTGACCCTAAAAATCTGAAATATCAGTGGCTTATCACAAAAGACATTTATATCTCAGTTAAGGTTCAGGGAGAAATGGAGAGCAAGAACTCCATGCAGTCATTCAGGGACTCAGGCTCTGTCTGGATCTGGGCTTTGTCATCAACTACTAGCTGCCAAAGTTGCCCTAAGGGTACACATCCTGCCAGTAGATGGAGCAAGAGGGGATTAGAACATCACATTCCACCTGCACAAACTCAGTACTATAGTCACACCTAAATGCAAGAGAAGCTAGAAAACATGGTCTAACTATGTTCCAAAGCTGGAAGAAAACTAGCTTGGTGGACTACAAACCAGTTTCAAACTACAAATGCCCTCTTAACTCCCATCCAAAGAAAAAAAGAAACATAAAAAAATATATTCTCTTTTGGCAGGGCAATTAAGCCTGACTTTTCCAAAAGTTCCAATTTTCCAAGCCACTCAAACCCCAGTTTGCATATGTCCATTCATATAGCAATCAATAAAAGAGGTATCATAAAATAGCCCTGGCTGGTGTGGCTCAGTGGATTGAATGCTAGCCTGGGAAGCAAATGGTCGCCAGTTGGATACCCACTGATGAGGGCACATGCCTGGGTTCTGGGCCAGGTCCCCAGTTGGGGGTACACAAAGGGCAACCATATATCATGTTTTTTAAGATTTTATTCATTTATCTTTAGAGGGGAAGAGAAGGAGAGAAATATCAATGTATGGTTGCCTCTTGTGTGTTCCCTGCTGGGAACTTGGCCTGCAACCCACGCATGTGCCCTGACTGGGAATCGAACCACGATCATGTGGTTTGCAGGCCTGCACTCAATCCACTGAGCTACACCAGCCAGGGCAATAAAATCTTTTTTTAAAGGTATCATAAAATATGGAAATAAAAGGCAGAGCAGAAAACTTATGCAATTTACTGCTCAGAAGTTTGTGGGCCAACTTAATTTGCAAATCCACAGTCTGTGCTTCTGGAGAGGAGAAGAAGGGGTAGTTCACAATCCTCGAACCAATTTGTGTTGTTTCTGCAACACTGCAAAAGTACGACTCATGAATATGCTAATAAAGTTGCAATGAGAGTTTTGGCACTATTTCATTACCTCGACTAGATTAGAGAATAATAACACTATGAGTTTACATGACTTCAGAAACTGCTGTGGTAGTAGAAAAAAATTAAATCTGTGATGTTTATAATGTAACAAAAATTACAACCATGCTACAGTCAAATAATGGTAATTATTTTACATGTAAGTAATAGTTTGCTGCACACACACAGTAATTCACTATTAAGGCTATTCACTGCTTTTGATGTTTCTGTTTTCTGGTGTCAATGTAACTAAAGTAGGCACATGCCTACTTTCAAAGATAGAAAAGAGATAAAAATGGCAATATTGGGAGGAAAATAGTTTTTTAATAAAGCAAGAATCTCCTTTAGAATCCTTTAGCACTTTTTAAAATCATTAATTAGGGATCTAAGAACAGAAAAGAATACAGAAAAATCTATTTTTACTTTTATATGCCAATTACTAATGTCATAATCAAGTTATACCTAGGGTTGTCCCATTAATTCAAGCCTTTTTAAGAGTTCATAAATGGATTGTTTTAAGGTAGTGACCTATTCAACAGGTAGGAAATTATATAAAGGCCAGAAGATTGGAGATTAACTGAAAAGTCTTCAACGACTTCATTAAGTAGCCTAAGCCACAAAAGAAGTGCCTGAGCATTTTTTCCAAATGGCATCTAGATTGCCTAACATAATAGTTCGGCCGAGCTGACTCCTCTGAAATACCAAAAATATATTTGGCCCCCAACTTTGCAGTGGATGTTCTCATTAGGACCTACAAGAAGTAAAGAAGATACGGAAAATCAAACCCATAAGCTCCAGCATTTGGAATCCTCTCTGATCCCTAAGGGATGAGGATGTTGCTGGGCCCATAAACTCAGACAAAGCTGCTGATTTTTCTCATTGTGTTCACGGGCTTGTTATAAGAAAAGAAAATTGAGATTTTTTCTTACATTTGTCTAATCAAGAAAAAAAATATTTTTCCCGATTAGTGAGTAGTGACCTTCTTTGTTAAGAGATATGTAAAGGCTGAATAATTTCATACACATTACTTCAAATGTCATCAGTCCCTCAGTAAAAGGCTAAGCATCCACAAATTATATGAAAGATAATTACCCCCAAATGATGAAATCATAAGGCTATTAATATAAATCCACCATCCTTCTGGTGTGTCCATTCATTTTATAATTTTTTAAAAACTTGTGGCCAATTCTACTTAAATCTTCAGAGTATCCCCAACCTAGAATGCCTCCACTTTAAGGGCGATTAGATATGTTAAATAAAGTAAATGGTTTTTCTTTAAAATTTCATTGAGATCCAAGAAGAGGAAAGAATTCACTCTAACTCTACATAAGTAGCTCTTTACACATTTGGTACTTATATTTGTGTGTGTGTATATATATATGCACACACAGAGACACACAGGATCACAGGAGAAAAAGGAAACAGCCAAATTGAACATTACCATTGAGTTAGTATGCATTGTGAATTCTGTGCTTACTTTGGTCCCAAACACACATCTGATTACTTTTGGTGATGTGGTGTAGTAAATAAGCTCTAGGTTGGGACTTGAGTTCTCACTGTCTTTTTTTTTTTTAATGTGGTAAAGAATAACTCAGTAATGTCAAAAATACCTTCCAGCTCTAAAATTCTGACTCTCTGCCTTTGCTTTGAAAACCTGGCCTCTGTGTCCATTACACATCTCCTCAGATTTATTTTGCATAGCTGTAAAACTCTTATCCCTATGTGTCTATCACATAGGGATAATCTAGGAACATAAGTGTTCTTGCTACATTTGTCTATCTGAAATATTTGGGTAATATTAGATTAATTCAAGAAGCCTATAATCTAGATAAAAGGACATTAGGAAGAAAATAAAAAGCATAGTACTAGAAAGGATGACTTCTATATAGATTTATTTTTCCTTGTTCCTTTTTAGTCCTTTCAGAATCATTTTATTGGACCAAAGCTTTCTGTGGCTTGATATCAAAAGTTACTTCAAGCATCATCTTCTACACCAAAAGGTTACGAGTTCAATCCCCAGCTGGGGTACATACAGGAGGCAGACAATTATAGTTTCTGTCTCACATCAATGTCTCTCTCTCTCCGCCCCCCCTTCCTTTTTCTCTAAAATTAATAAACATCCTCAGGTGAGGATAAAAATTCATTCGAAGAAATAAAGATAGAAAATTTAAACTTCAAAAGCTACTGAAAGTAAACGAGTAGTCTGGAATGGAAAGCAATGTAGAAAAGTTCAGGTATATAAAAGAGTAGGATTTTTTAAATTGATATACCTACAAAGCAAACTAAACGATTCATTAAAATGTCAAGAACTATTAGTTCTCACTGGATCATAAATAAGTAGCAGATTTTTATTCTAATTAAGTAACACTTTCTGAAAAGCAGAGACTGTAAATACAATTCAATATAATATGCCCATCTAGAATATTTATACTACGTTATGGTGATTAGTCACTTTTAATGTGAACCCTTTTGAGAATCTAATGAAAACTATGGAGCTTCTCTCTAGAAAAATACACAGGCATACAATTTTGCATATAAATTCAGGACCCTACTAGGCCACGGACCATAGGTTAATAACTCCTGATTTATAATGTTAGTACTGTTTATAAAGTACCAAGCGTGGCTCTTGGATCCAAAGAGTCTAAATTTGTAGGGTTATTTACATACATTTGCATTCTCTATTTAATCTGTTCTACCTCTACGTCTGTAAGATAAATTATTTAGTCTAACCTACTGCAAAAACAATATCAGTGACATGATATAGATAAGATCTCTTAGCAGATTTTTAACTAATCCTATTGTGGTAATCATTTCAGAATATATACGTGTATAAAATCGTCACAATGTACACCTAAAATTTACACAATTTTATGTGTCAATTCTATCTCAGCAAAGTTGGAAAAAATAAAACAATGATAGTCATAGTAATAATAACATCAATAACAATTAATTCCAATTGTTGTGTCCTAACTTCCTGTCAAGCATTATTGTGGCCACATTACATAGTATCTCAATTTATTTATGCCATGTCATAGAGCCAGTAGATGCTACATTTCCATGTGCAATCTGGACCCTGTGTGCAGTATAAAGATTGTAAAATGGAACATGATACATGGCTACAGTACAAAGCCCCATAGGAAAGGCAAAAACATAGGCCTGTATCCTAAATTAGACCAAGAGAAAAATCTAAGAAGAAAATTCAGACCCATTCTTAGGGGTGAGTTCTACCTTGTGATTTCATGGTCAGATCTCACAGTTGAAGCATGTTGTCTTAGAGGCATTCAGCCTGCCAAGTGTGACCAAGAGTTGAAAAGTAGTGGCCACGAACCACTTAAGTAGCATCTGAATACATGGAATTTGGAGGTAGGATTTGCTGCCTCTGTGGTCCATCAGGTTGGGGCAGAAATCTTTAGCTGTCAGCAGTGAGTGGGAGATCATAAATTTTATATGGCAGCTTTTATATTGAATTTTCCATTCTATCATATTCAATTTATGAGAATTGGATTTCATGTTGGAAACCATGATAATTCCAGATTCTGAGTGATAGGTACACTCATTACATTATCCTAATTTTGTCATTAATAAAGAAAAAAAAGAGATTCCCTGGGCCCTGAGACTGTTATTTGTCTGACTGACCTTGCTTGTCGTCTCTTAAATATCTTTTTTTTTAAATGCTGTCTCAGAGGGTGTCCAACTTTTCAGGCATTCAAAGAAGGGCAAAGCTATTTAGAAGACAGAACAGGGAAATTCCATTCCTCTCTGAGCCCAGATTCATTCCACTGAAAAATCTTCCACTGTGTATAATAAATATTGAACATCTTGAAAATAGAAATATATCTGTTTGTATTTCTAAATATAATTCTAATTAATTCTAAATATAAGCTTATGAGAAGATTGTCCCTACAATCTGTGGCCTGAAAGGATCCCAGCAGTTCGCATTTCAGAGGCCAGGAAGCAAAATAACCTGGATAAAGAAAGACTAGAGGAGAATATGTACCTTCCCTTCAAAAGATTTAGTCTAGCTTACATAGGGAAAGCAGGTTAATAACCAAACGAAACAAACAGAAAACAATACAGTGCTGAGGCATAGAATCTGAATAATCAGTTGTCCCAGTTGCTAGAAAAAAGAAAAGTACTTCTAAACAGGATATTTATTTGAAAATCTCTAACTATTTCTAAATCACATTGAAAGTTACCTCTTGTCAGGGTTTTGCTCTGGGGGATCCCTCATGAGCTAATGTGATGTAATTTACAGTCTGCCAGTCAATTTACTAGGAAAGAGGTTTTTATCTAGGAACTAGAGTCCCATAAGAAACTTTCTCACAAATCTTTTTCTTCAGGAGCCACAAAGAATTCTTCAGTAAAGTACTTTTCCAGAGCATGAATAGGCATGCTGTAATCTGCTCTTACGTCTCACTTAGTTGCCAGAAAATAGTTCCTAATTGCAGAGACCAGACAGGCCATTTACATTTGGTAGTGTTTACTCTCATACACATCGTGGGACAGTTTTATTTAAACATCACTGATTTATCATTATTAATAAGTGTTGAGACACTTGTCAAAGTGTCATGTGAGTTAAGCACATAAGTTCTTTGTTTTCATGCCCTCTCCTATGATGTCAAACTATGTGAAACACAATAGGTACAAATTAAGGTAAGAAAGTGTCTGTAGTCTTAAAATGTGTAATATGTTTCATGAAGGCAGCATGGCCCAGCAGTTAAGTTTAGAGGTTGAGTCTGAATACAGACTAACACCTCTGTTAACCTTAGTCAAGTAAGAGAATTAACAGATAAGTCAATGTCTTATCTGCAAAATGGGGATCATAATAATAATACCTATTTCACAGTGTCATTGAGAGAGTTATATCAGATGATTTAAAGTATGTGAAGCTGTGTAAAATATGTTGCACAATGCCTGGTACCCAGGCAAGCACCCAATAAATGACAAATATTATTAAAATTTGAGAGAAAAACTTAAAAATTATAATTCCAAAAGTTACTTTCACCATTCCAAAAAATGAACTAGAATCTCTAAGGAAACTGTAAAAGGTAAGGTAAGCTTTCTATGCTTATTTAGATGAAAGTGAGTATAAGTTTACTTTTGTTTTAATGCAGTAACCTAATTAACCTTTGCCAATATGAAAATGACCTTGAATTGGTCTTGTGACCTCAAATGCTTCATGTTGTTGACTTTAAATAGGCTTTTTGGGATGGTCAGAAATAGCATCTGGTGAAATGAGCAAAAGGTCAAATTCATTTACTTTGTAATAAATAGCAAATATTTTTGGCATTAGCTGCTTACAAGTAAGAAGAAAAGCATAAATTCATTTGTCAAAGCAAGAAGGTATTACATAAAGAATTCAGAATAAATAAAAAATTTTCCAAAAAAAAAGATCCAACATTGATTTTTGGTCTCATGCCACTTATTTTATACCAAGAAGTGATTAAATTATTCATTTTTATAAGCTAAAGAAATACATTGCCAACTAACATTAAAATGAAATAAAGATGAATCTAATTAAACAACACTGATTTATCATCATAAACATTCCTGTCTCAGGCAGAGAAATCACTGAGCTAGAGTGAAAGGGAAAAGATAAATGTAGCTTGTGAAATGTCAGAACTGTACAACTATATGATTTCTAAAACTCTTTCTTGTTTTACAAATTTTATGCTTCAAAAACCAAAACTCTAATGACATCTTCCACTTTATCCACATACTTTAAGATTAATAACTCAGAAACAGCCAACAGAACCACATTGGGAAGATTAGTTTCCAGAGAATCCCAACCATGAGTAATATTATATTATTTAACCAAAAGCAGCAAATAATGCAACCACATCTGTATCTTAACAAAATATTGGTGGGTCTTTAGGAGACTATCCTTATAGCAAGTTTCTTTACATTCCTGTAACTCTAAGCTGAATTTCATTGGCACATAGCAATCATTATTACTCTTGTTACAGCAGAAGTAGCTGTATATTTTTTATTCACATTCATCAATTTAATATCCATTTCCATTTCAAAAGGGCACCAAACGGAGGGCATGAAGCCATTCAACTCTATGTTCGCAGTCCAGTCTTTTTTGAAACGAAATCAAGTTCAAACAGATATCCGTCCAGCATTGTTAAGAAAGACTTGTAAAGCATCTCCTTTTTGAAAATATATCCAGCTTCTCCCTCTTCCTTGTACTAATTGTTAAGCTATTTAGTCAATATTTGGCTTCTGGGCATAGTTACCCACATTATGCAGATGCACTTTGTGCCTGGAGTGATCATGTAGGGCCATCACCCCGCCTTATAGTCCTCTAAGTGCAAATGTTTACTTCTGCAGCCATCTCATTCAGTTATTATTTATATCAGTTATCACTTACAAACTGATCATTCCAATCCCTCAGTTATCAATTTTTTTATTGCACCTCAGATCATGCCCTATTTTTCAAGTGCTGTGTCAGAGCCTAAATCGTTTCTTTCTGCATAATCTCAAGCCATAAAAGCCAACTATTTGTAGTACATTATCATTTGTAATGCCCTAATTATTTTTACATAATCAATAACATCAAGTCCCTTTTCTTGGGCACTTTCTGTTTATTTACATTTTATTCTACACACGTCAGTTCCCATCAAGAGCAAAACCAATTTCCTTGTCCTGCATCTGCTCTCAAGACAACCTTAATTCACCATAAATCTATCTGTGTTCACTACCTAGTTAGAGCCAGTTGGTTATGTGGCTATAATCCTGGGGCTAAACACGTTTTGCTCTGCAAAACAAGACCTAAGATAACTCGGAATGCTACCCAGATGATCCCCACGGTGACTGGAGGTAGCATTTTATTCCATTGTTGTTATTTTTTCAGAAGTCTCTGTTTATGATGTGATGCATTTGGACCTAAGCACATTAGCTGCATTATTCATTGGGTACATTTGTCAGAACATGCATGTGTATAAAGAACTAATGATCCATATTAAATTAATGGCGCTATAAAAAAGAAAAATACTCCATACAAGCAGCTATGTCAGAAACTACAGACTTTGATAAACCATGGAAAGGACCTAATCAGATGAAGCATTGGACTGTTCTGTCTCTAAAATTACATTTCTAGAAATATACTTGTACACAATGTTGGTTTTATTAAAACAAATTAATTCAGTCATTAAGGAATCATAAGGCAAGTGTCTCATAAGTCAGGACCTCCAGTGTAACAAATTGATTAAATGACTGTGTAATAGTCTCTTTAAACAAATCTAGTGTAACAAGTTAATAGATCTGCTCAATTACCATGCTGGGGTGATGAGGATGTGGGCGACTCTCTCATTAAATCTGAGAGATTGTTCTTAGTTTTTTCCCCTTTTCTCCCTTTATTTCTGAAAGGGCTGTGCTTTGTTTTGGATTTGAGGCTTATTTTCGGGCCTCTGGAAATTGATTCTTCTAATGGTAATCAAAAATAAAAACTACATTTGATGCTGCTGACTCTCCAGTGGATTTGTCAGCTGCGGTTTCGGATGGCGCTCTCCTCACCCATCCCCTCAAACGAAGGCATCAGCTGAAGGACTCACTGAAGGGATACCGACACCACCCTCACCCGCACTCAACCCTGGTAACGCAAAATAGAAAAGTCTCTGTGAGATTAAACTAGAGCTTCCCCCCCCCCCCCTAGTTAAGCCAAAGTTATAGTAAAGCATCACAACCAGAGAAACGGACTGCCCCCGGGAGGGAAGGAGGAGGGGCACCTACGCTTCTTCTGACCCGAGGGCGAAAGGAGGCGTCTTAATTATTTAGCCGTGGACCGATTTCAACAGAAAGTCTCCCCGCGCACCACCGCCATCCTCACCCCCCAGGCTTCAACATTTGAGAGGTAAATTTTCCAGCAGGTCCCCGGCCTGCCTGGGCCTCCTTCACCCCTCTCAATCTTCCGACAGAAAGAAGACGATCTCACAAAATGACAACAGGACTCACAAAATGACTCCAGGTGGGCCGGGCTCCCGGCTCGCCTAGAAAGGACTGAGAAGTGACCTCGATTGGGGTAGAGTGGGGGAAGAGGGAAGGAGAGAGGGAGGGAATAAGGAGGGGGAGAGAGAGACTGGTTTCAACCATAAACCTTTCTTTGACATATCTCTGTGAATGCTGAAATACTGGAATCTGAAGTTGGAGGCCAGACACAGAGCAGCTGCGAGGCGTTCCCTCTCCCGACTCCGACGCTGGTTCTGGGGTTAGGACAGAGCGGAGTAACTTCGAGCCTCTAGACTTTTCGGAACTGTTGATGCCCATGACACCCTCTAGCCAAAGGCCCTGGGAGAAAAATCTATTACCCTACTGCCATTTTGTTAAGTGTTTGCTCCTGCGATGTGACCCTGCCACTTTATCTGTTGGTTTTTATTTTCTGAGTGCATGTTGGCCATATGTTACTCTAATAGTTGCTATAATTCTTGAGCAATGGGGCTCGTATTTTACAGAGCTGAATTAAAAAGAATGCACTTTAATAAAAACCTGAGCAATACGCTAATGGCCTGACATTGATGTATTTGCATAGAGATGAATTATACAAGCCTGCTTGACACGACTTTTAATAAATGATTGAGGAGGTTATTATAGGGATGCACTTCGATGTGTGTTAACAGGTTATTTGAGTGCATCTGTAGCCAAAACCGGGAGCAATGCCGTCCTGCATACAGTTGCAGGGTACTTTGTTGTCTCGTATCTCGTGACATTTATTAGGACTGCTTCATTCCCACACGAAGCTTGCAAACTACATTTTATTAACTATTAGTAACGTTCACTGAGAATGGAATCGGGGAAATAAAAAAGAAACATGAAACCTCCCCCTCCCCTCAAATACTCCTACCCCCATTAGCCGTCAAGGTAGTCAATAATGAGCGTCGGAAACAAGGAGCCCTCACTTCGGAAGTCAAGCAGCAAAGAGGGCCGCTCTCCAGGAACTCAGGGCCAGCTGCTGGGAAGCTGGGACACCGAGAAACCACCCAGTGAGTGGTCAGCGGATGTGGACGGCTCAGGAAACAGTCCTCCCAGGTCTGCGAGCACAGGCCCCCCGAGCTCACACGCGCCCAGAGGCCCCAGAGCTCGCTCTTTCGGCCTCCAAGAGGACACATTCAAATACCTGTTTGCATGTGCATCCTTTAGTCCTATTTGACTTTCTTTACACCAGATGCAGTAATTAATACCTAGTAAAATATAAATAAACCACAAAAGTTAATTTGTAACTGAAAGTGGCCTAACCTTCCCCCACCCGCCCCCGCCCCCTCCTTAGAAAGGCAGCCAAACGCGCTGGTTTTCCGGTTTCCGAGCGTGGGACGCGGACAGCATGTGGCCGGCAGCGCCCAAGCTCGGCGGTCAAGTGCGCAGCCACAGAGCCCGCCCTTCCATCCGCCCCTCGCGGCCTCCTCCGGGGTCGGGGGCCTGGGTGCCAACCTTTTCCTCAGGCGGGCAAAGAGAGTGGAGGCCGAAAAGTCCGCACCCCGAGTCTGGTGGGGGCGGGGAGAGAACAAAGGTCGGGGTGCGAGTAGGGCTGGAGGGACTGCAGCGCGCCCTGGCCGCCCTGGTTTCGGGCAGTCTCGCCTCGCCCTTCATCTAGGGGCTCTAGCGGTCGCGAGCACCGTTTGCGCTGGGCCGGGGTCCTGTCCCCCGGCGCCTCGCCAGGGTGCAGGGCGGCTCCGCAGAGAGAAACCCGCAGCGCGACACACGCCGCCTCGGCTTCTCAGCCTCAGCCGAACAGATGTTTTGTCCCTAGCGGAGATCTGTAACCGGCGTTCGGGACAGCTGGTGGACGGCGCTGGCAACCTGTGTCTGCTCTAGAACACACCCGAAGGGAGCTTCGGAGGAGGGGGGAGGGGGGACCGGGAGATAGAGTCGGGTGTGTGCGGCTGTGTGTGAATGCCAGCACACGCGTGAGCACACGCTTCTCTAAATGTATCATTTAATACCTCTTTTTAATGGTGATGTTCGGCACAGCTGTGTTTGCCTTTGCGGTTTCACCGTAATAACCAAGCAAGGGAGAGGGTAGACGGAAAACTACTCCGTGGAAGCGAGCGCAGTGGCTCAGCGGACTGGCGTCGAGGAGCTCGGAGAAGGGCACCCGTCCCTGTCCTACGAATTGGGAGACCGCGAGCCGGCCTCCGCCGTCACCGTAATGCCGCTCTGCGACCGGGGCGACCCAACAGAATACACCCTTCCCTGCAGCGGGCAGAGGCGAAGGCGTAGCACACTGGCCACGTCAGAGTCGCAAATTCTCCCCCAGGCAAGGGACCAAAGGGCTATGCCCTGCGCTCGTCAACCGCAGCGACAGTTGGCGTCGGAGGCCCCGCCCAGCCTCCAGGGGGCGCGCTGGACCCGGGTGGGTCAGAGCCGGGAGGCCAGAGCTGCCGGGAGGGGTTCAGGGGTTCGGGCCGGGCTGCAGCGCTCCGCGCGGTCAACCGCGGGCCTCGAGGCTCACGCTACAACTCGGGGAGGTGGGGAGGGAACTCGGAGCCGGCTGTGCTCGACTCTGCCCTGGGCACTCGGTTTCATTCATTCCCCAGCGAAAACACGCGCAGTCACTTCCCACCGGGGTTGGCGGCAGCTTTGGAGGCTGCCCCTCAAGGGGCGGTGGGAGGGGCTTCTCGCGCCCTCGGGCTTCTAGGAGGGACGCAGTCCCCGAGCGGGGAGCCCGCCTGACCCCGCGCCAGCCGCAGCGCGAGTGGAGCCCGCAGGCCCGCGCCGGGCTTGTGCCTGGCCAGGCGGCAGAGGCCGCGGCGCCCGCTCTGGGCCTGGACTCTGGAGACGAACTGGTCTCAACAGAGAGAGAAGTGGGGCCAGATGTGGTGACCAGCGTCCTGAATCCCAAACAGACGTCGTTGGCTGGACTCAATAAGGAAATTTGCCAAAAAACAGAGAAGGAAATAGGGTGCTCGTCACTTCCGAACTCTCGAATTTCCTTGCCATCCAGTAAAGAAAATGGAGAACGTGGTAGGGAAAGTGTGATGGTGAGCGGAGATGAGTTTCTTGAGCCTCGCTGTCCAGTGACAGGATTTTAGCTCAATGCAAACCGTGGAAGAGTCGCACAGGAGAGAACACGAAAGAAGGGGTCTACAAAGCAAGGGGGCGCGAAACAGCCCTTTCCCCGTTCTAGAGGGGCCTTCTGCTCCTCTGGGGGCGGAGGGCGCGCTCCCTGGGCAGGTGCCAGGTGCGAGGCAGGTGTCCGCAGGGGCGCCGCCCCGTGGGCTAAAAGCTAAACTGTCAATAAGCTAGAAAAGCTAACCCATTCTGTGGGTTCTAATGGCTTCAGTCCCGGCCTCGTCCACACAGCGAGTACCACCATGAAACTCACCCTACAGCAACGCTCTTGGCCTCCCGCCCCATGTGCTGCCCTAGAGCCGAGGACTCAGACTGCCCACTGGACAGAGGAGAGAGGACCCAGCCTGAGCCAGTACGCGGGATTCTTCTGTGACGAGCTCCTTTTGAAGCAAATGATTTGACTCCGGCAAACAGAGTTTTTAACTCTTCTTCCCATTTAATCAAGATGAATTCCAGTTTGTCTCACTGACCTTTGTGATTCAAAAAGAACCTCAGTCCCCCCGAATCCGTATCTTTTCTTTCCAGGCCCTCTTTGAACCGGGAGGACCTCTGAGAGTGACCCCACTTTCAGGCCCTGCAGGGAGTCCCCTCTCCTCTCACCTGGGCTGAAATTTCTGAAAGGCCGAAGCCAGGCGCAGCCTCTCCAGACACTGGGGAGATCATTTCAGCACTACCTGTACGTGGAACTGCAGTGTACATTCCGAACTTCGCCCCGAGGAACAGTTGTCCCCGTTCGGGAAATCTCTCAGCACCAGAGCAGGCCGAGTGCCCTCATTCTCTGCTCTTAGGCAGGCTCCGCTCTTTAAAGAGAGCCGCCTTTGTGCCAGCACTACACGAGACGCCGCCTCAGGGAAACAGCCTCTTGAAAGGGAAGCGAGTATTCTGCCCGCTGAATAAGACCAGGTGAAATAAGAGAGCTCAGACTTTGGTGTGGAACTGAGACCCGCGTGGACCACCACAATACTCCCGGGTGAAGGACACCCCGATTTTGAGGGAACGAAGACACAACACACGGCTGCCCTAGCCGCTAAGGGACAGTGGGGTAGCTGTTGCTGCAGGGAAGAAAAGGAGTTGAAAGATGAAGCCTTGAGAAGTGGAAGACCGTGTACGCACTGTTTGGGGAAAGGGGAGGTATTACTACTTTTGCCATCTTATTTAAGAGGACTGAGGTCCCTTATTCATTCCTCCTGCCTTCTAGGACTCTAGATTTGCTCATGACCCTCTTTCTGGGGGTGGGGTGGCATGTTTTTGAAACCCCGTTTAAAATAGAAGAGATTAACAGTTGCCTTTTACAGAGACTGAATGGGAAGAGAAATCAAAGACCAGGAACTCCTCCCTGTTGTTCTGGTAGCAAGGAAAGGTAGTGGACTAAAGAATATAAATTAAACCTTGGCCAATAAGTAAAGAGGAAGTTGACTCCAGCCCCACCACTACCTACCTGCTACAATCTCTGTGGCAGGCTTCTCAGACTTCACACAGCTGCCCACAATCAGTTCACCATAAAGGGTAAGGTCTGTCCACTGTGCACCCAGATTTTTTAGGTACTGAGAGTAGCATCAGACAGACACCTTGGGAGTGTGGGCAAAAGAAATGCGTCTAATTCTTAGAGATAGAATCCTATTACAGAAGGAAACCCCAGTTAAAACATGTAGCAGTTAGTTGTATTAATTTATATCATCCCAGGTTTTTGTCCCGAAGATAATATTGCTGGAAATCTAAGTTTTATATCGAAGACTCTCTAATGGGACCAGGGAAAGAGACATGAATCTCAGCTGCAATGAGTATTTGAAATAGCCAGTAAGTCCTCCTCTTACTTATTTATTGCTTTATGCATAATTATAACTCATGTGCCTTGGAGAATGACACACATTACTACAAATGATGATTATGCTGAAGATTTTATTTCAAAGTAACTGTGTTGTGAGGTGATATATTATAAACCTTCACTTGATCTTCCATTTTACCCAGAGAAAATCTTTACATTGAATTCACCCATTTGCTACTTAAGCTGTGCATAATTATTTTTACAGGAATTTATCAGAGGTTTACATATACACTCAGAATTAGAGAAATATACTCTTAGAAATAAATATACTCTCAAAGCTATACACTCACTTATAGCTTTGAGATCATTTCACTACCTCCAAGCTCAGAAAAGGGAACTGGATGCACTAAAGGTTTGTCATTTTTTTTTAAACCTTCACGAGAATGCAATTCATTGTGTGGTGTGTGTGTGTGTGTGTGTGTGTGTGTGTACACATGTGTATGCACTTTTAGAAAATATTCATTGAATAACCTGTGTGTGCCATACACTGTGCAGTGTCCTGGGGAGGCAACAGTAAACAAAGAGCATATAGTCCTGTGGCCCTTGCAGTCTATTTTGAGTTTCAGATGCAGCTCAAACAGTCCAAACTGTCACCCACCCTGGCACTGAGCCACTGTATCAGAAGGAGAAGAGTGGAAAAAGAAGGGAAGGGGGAGAGAGGGAGGCAGGAGTGAGGGAAAGAGGCAAGCAGGCAAGCAGACTGTCCACCTGGAACCCATCATTATCCTTCCAAGTAGAGCATGGATCCCTGGCTGAGTCACCTTAAGTATGCTGAAAGTGAAGTCTCTTGAAGTCATCAACCTCTGCCTTCCTCTCTATCTCATGGAGATTAATGACAATGTGCTGATTTCATGTTTTCATTTGAAGTCCCTTTTCTCTTCTTAATCACCTTTATCAGAATACCTATGCAGGCAGTGGGATTGATTCTTACACCAGAGGTAATGAAGCCTAAATCTTCAACTGTATTTGCTGTTTTTACTGATTCCATGTGCACTGGCTTCTCTTTGCTTCTGCTGTATTGTGAGAAGTGTGCAAAAATTAAATAGACAAGCCAGGTAGAGAAGCCTTCTGCCCATCAACTTCAATTGGCAAGTATGTAATGCCCAAGCTCACACTGGAAGGAACAAGGTCTACATGAGCTTTCCTCTTAATCAAGAATAAGCTCTCCTGGCCCTGGCTGGTGCAGCTCAATGGATTGAGTGCAGGCCTGCAAACCAAACAACCATGGTTCAATTCCCAGTCAGGGCACATACCTGGGTTGCAGGCCAGTTCCCAGCAGGGGATGAGTGAGGGGCAACCATACATTGATATTTATCTCCCTCTCTCCTTCCTTTCCCCTCTAAAGATAAATAAATAAAATCTTAAAAAAAAAAAAAGAATGAGCTCTCCTGGCTTTTTTTGTTGTTGTTTAGGAGTTTGCTGCCTCCCTTTCTTCCTTCAGCCCAAATAGTCAATAGCAGCTCCATCACCCATCACTCACTGCTTCTCTCTCCTGCCTACTTGCCCCTAGACTCTCTTGGAAACAAAGTCATGTTCCTGTTTATCAAAGGAAAGGTAAAGGGGGAAACTCCAAACCCCAAGTCCTAACTCTAAATCCAGGATTTTTTCACTCCTTTGTACCTTTTTTCTTTCCCTGTTTTTTTTCCCCAGCTTTCCCATAAACCAACCAACCAGAATAAAGTTGGCAGTGTGTCTGTGGCCATATTCTATGGGGACATAATACTGTCCTGGGAAGCCAGATCCAGGTTCTTTCTATTGCTGTAATTTCTCGTAGGAGAAAACTAGTATGACATGCTCAGCCAAACTATACATCCATAGTACAGGATACAATCATCACCCCACACATTGGTGTGCCACTTTACATTTTATGAAGCCCTTTAGCTTTTGAGTTTCACAATGACTTTGTGAAACAGGAATTATTATTAAGATAATTTTATACATAAGGAAATGAAAGATTATCCAAGTTAAGTTACTTGTCCAAGTTACCAGCAAGAAATGGAAACCAGCTCTAGAACACAAGTTTTCTGGCCTTAATGAAGTTAACCAGTGCTCCTTTCACGTGAAGTGGGATCATCCTGTTGTCATTTTCAAGTGACTAAGTAATCATGGAAAATACCTTCCTCAAGAGTCCTTACACTCAATGCACTGCTCTTTATCCACAGAACTAAAGTAAAGTGTTAGATACTGTCATCAGTTAGATACTGGATGCTATGTAACAAATTACCCCAAATGTAATGGCTTAAAGCAAACACTGATTATCTCACACAGTTGCTGTGGATCAGGAAGCCTGGAGAGTTGGAAACCTGAGTGCTTCTGCCTTGGGGCCTCTCATAAGGTTTCAGTCGAGATGATGGCCAGGGCTGCGGCCATGTGAAGGCTTGCAGAGCTGACTTACACTCCTTGCAAATCAGGACTGATTGTTGGCAGAGTCTTTGATTTCTCACCAAACAGACCTATATCCCTATAAGGCTGCTTGCTTCCCCCTCACTGAACCATCCAAGAAAGCTAGCAAGGAAAAGGTCACAATGCCTTTTGTGACCCAGTCACACACCATCACCTCTAATGAATACATGGAATGAAGGCACTAAATATAGCCATATTCCAGAAAAGGGGTATTAGGCTCCATCTTTTAAAGGAATATCAAAGACTTTTTGGAAACATTTAAAAACTACTACAGGTAGTTAGTTAAGCATTAAGTTTCATATAAAAGAAAGTACTCTCAAGGAATTTAATTATCCCAACGACCCTATGAAATAGGTACAGTTATCATCTTTGTTTTACAGATGAGAAGATGAGGCACAGAGAGGTAGATTCATTTGTCCAAAATCACATAACCAGTCAGTGATAGATCAAATAATCTGGCTCCACAGTTCTGCTCTCCAATGCTGTAAAATCTCCTGATTGTGGGCAAGACAAAAGATTTCTCAAATCTGTTCCTTCACTTGAAACTTTTCAGTTTTGGAAGAAAATGAGACCAATCATTACAGACCAAGTAAACAGCACAGAGATGGAAGAAGACAAACCCAGGGAGGAGAAAAGCTTACAAAATTCCTTTCAAGAGCTGATCCACTGCTTCATACACAAGGGTCAAAGCTGTTGATGACAACTAGTAGAATTACTAAAAACCATAGGCCCGCAAATGAGGCTCAGATTGGAGGCATGAAAACTTACTGGATGCCCTTCATTTGCAGGTGATTAGACCATCTGATAATAGCTAAGTTAATGAATTTTCAGCAACCTTGCCTTTCTGTGGTCTGTAGAAACAGATTGGTCCCAAACAACTTACTGATGACTGATAGTTTCTCATAATTTATGTACCTCCCAAAATAAAACTATATTATAGAACTGTGCTGGTTTTCTTCCTCAATTTGATATATTTGTCTCCATTATAATAACTAAATATGTAGCATAATTATAACGACATTTCTTTAGCATTAGAAAGGGGGAAGACTCCTCTACAACAATAATGTACACCTATATAAATCATGTGGTAAAAACTCTTTCTTTCCCTAGAAAGGGGGAGGGATCCATCTTTGAATGTATCTTCCTCCCAACGGGCCATGATCATGCAAAGTACACTAAAATAGAAGCTCTGGATGAGGCTTGTACCTCAGAATTCTGGTCAGGCTCCAGAAGATACTAAATCCACAGGAGCACAATTTCACTTATATGTCAAACATAAAAAAGCAAAATAAACAAACAAGCAAAATAGAAACAAACTCACAGAGAAAAACTATTGATTGTTGCCAGACTCATGGGGAGGGTGGGAGTTGAAGAGATGGATGAAAAGGTAAAATGTATTAAGAAGTACAAATTGCTGTAATAAAAATGGTCATGGAGATTTGAAGTACAGCACAGAGACTGTAGTCAATAATATTGTAATAACTGTGTTATGGTGTCACATGGGTACTAGATTTATCAGGCATATCACTCTGTAAGGTATATAAATATCTAACCACTATGTTGTACAGCTGAAACTAATCCAATATTGTATATCAACTCAATTTTAAAATAACTTTTAGAATAAATAACACTACAAAGACAGTATGCTCTACTTTTAAAATCTTTAAGTATGATATTCCACGGAAATGTCTGGTTCAGGTGGAGAACACACGATGCAAATCTAGACACTTCATCATGGGGTTACTGATCTATTATACCAACATGGAAGACAAGAGTGAACTGAGGCTCTCAGTTAAACTTGCAGTCAGTCCATGGAATGCTGAAGGCTAAAATTCAGGAAAATATCCCATCTCTTTAGTCATCTTGCTCACATCATCACTCCATTTTCCAGTCAAGCTTTACACTTACATGGTGGGAGGGGGGAGCTATAGTATTTTCTGCTGATCTTAAGAAGAAGGGCTAGGAGAGAATGTATTTCTATGTTAAGATTTCAGTGTAAACACTAGAGAACAAGATGCACAATTTCTTGTCAAAGAAGGAAATGCACGGAGAAACTGGCCTTTCAAAAAGAGTCACACTGTGGAGGGGAGGAGTATTTTTTTTTTTTGAGTATTTGTGTGTCCATTAAGAAGGCTGAAATCTAGTGCAGAGAAATCGATTCAAATTAGTCTAAAATAGAGTCTATAGATGAAATCTACAACTTCTGTTGGTTTCACACCATCCCATTGTCAGTGACTACAAAATAAGTCCCAGTGCCCTTAAGCTATTAGTCCTAGGAGCTCCCAGGCAGAATCTCACCTCTCTTGTGTGTGTGCACATCCCTCTCAGATGATGACCACCTTAAAGGACAGGCTAGTGTGAATCTACTCAAGTTGATAACATTCTCATAACAATTCTCAATAACATTCTCATATACATGATATCAGACTCTAAATGGTTTCAAATGCACCTTCAGACTCCATTACCTAGTATAGTATTTCCAAGAAGAGTTAGCCTTTAGTCCAAACTGCCTACACACTAAGCAATGAAGAAATGCACATTTCTTCTCTTTCCAGAGAAGAATGAGTAATTCTCAGTTGCTCCTCTTCCCATTGTCTCCCAGAAAGGTAAAAGGAATAGAGATTATAGTGTTTACAAGCTTGGAAAGATGCTCAATAAACCACAGCTTCTGGGAAAGAAGGTGTACAGCTTTAAGTTTCAGGATCCTCTGAATATCAAACAAAGAAAAGGTTAACCACCCATTAGAACTGGGCCTGGACTGTGGGGTCTGGGAAGACAACAGAGTAGGAAGCTGCACATTATGAGTGCTGTTGGGCCACCCGAGAGACCTCCTCCACACACACGTACGTGGCCCTTTCCCTTTGCTCTGTAGTCCTCCCCCACCCTCCTTTTTAGGAAAGATACACACACAGAGTAAAACAAAAATTAAAAATTAAAAAACAAGCATTTTTACCCTTCTTTCACCATACACACACACAAATCTTGTTTTTCCCCTTTTGTTTTCCATGTTGACATTTTGCTGCCTGTAAGTATTTTTTAAAATAATGGTTGAGTTGGGGGCAGGGGGTGGAATGGGTAAAGGTGCTCAAAAGGTACAAAATATCTGGGGATGTCTTGTGTAGGATTTCACTATAGTTAACAAGGCTGAACATATATTAGAAAGTTCCTAAAAGAATAGATCTTTAAAGTTCTTATTACAAAGAAAAAGTTATAGCTGATAACTAAACTTATTGTGATAAGTTTCACAATACATTTCACAATACATACACATAATATATCAAATCATTATGCTATACTTCTTGAACTCATACAATGTTATATCAATTATATTTTAAAACTGGGAATTAAAAATGAAAGCAGTGGTCCATCAGGTCATTTGTTGTTATTTTTTGTTTTAAAATGATCATCTTTTTTAGCTATAAAGACCGGCCGAGAGCCTTAATCAGATGCTTATGGATGGTTAATGCCAAAAAAATTTTGAGCCAAAATGAAAAATGATTCTTACTCTCCCTTGCTTGAGCTACATAGAATGTTTCCTCAGCTTCCCCACCAGGCTAACTCTTGTGAAAAACATCCTACGGAACTAAACCAAACCAACCAGGATAAAGGGACACCTAAGAAAAGTATCCCCCATCCACTTCTTTCTCACTCCCATTTTTATGGGGCCAGCTGCAACTGGTGGCCAGCTGGAATCCTGGGTGGAAGTAAGTTAACTGGAAATCTCACGCCACTGCTGCAATCAACTGGAAAAAAGGAGTGAATGCCAGTGCAGTATGGTCCCAGAGCCCAGCTCAGGCTGCTGCCCACACAACTCAGAGTACTTCAGTACCCAGACTGGCAATCATGCAGACCCTGTCTGCCCTCTGCATCCTGGCCTGCAGGGTGGAGGCCAGGCCACCAGCATTTACATTTCTCAGCTATGTATCTAAATAAAGGTGAACAGTTCAGAGGGAATGTTCACTAAAGGAAATCAGAAGAGGTGTTTTTGAACATTACTAACTAGAAATAAATACTCTAACTTAATTTACTTGAGAAAAAGCTTTAATCTCAGTTCCAAATTTTCTATGAATGACACTACTATATTACTGCTAACAACAATAATTATAGTAATAATAGTTATTATTCCAGAAGTAGCATTCCTAACTACATTGTGAATTTTTCACAATTACATTGTGAGTTTTTCACAATTACATTGTGAAATTAAAAAAAAAAGTTCCTTAAGTTGTTTGGCTTTTCAAAGCAGAAGAAAGGTGGGCGAAAGTTAGTAAAGTAGATGAAAGACTTCCATTTTTTGTAAATTAATAAAATTAAAGTGAAGTATTAGGCTGGTAAACTCGCTCTTTCCCAGATTCTTTCATAGATAGAAGGAGAGAGGAGGAGAAAGGAGGAATAAAGGGAAGGAAGGAAGGAAGGCAGGAAGGCAGGAAAGAAGGTCTTAATGTTCACAGCTAAGATTTAAATTACATCACTGAGGCAGAGCAAGGCTCTTTTGAAATAGCCTCTCCATAGGTCACAGACCTTAGTCTTGCTAAGAACACAGAAATTCCGAAGTTTGGCATTTATTGGGAACTTTACAGGTAAACTAGAGAACAGAAATAAGGAAGATTTGCATCCTTTCTTCCCACTAAACAATGCCATCAGGAATATATTTTACAATAATTTCCTTCCGGCTGTTTCATTCTGTTTTTGTGATTTTATTCCCAGTTTTTACAATGTTTTTAAAAGTTATTTTCAAGATGAACAAAACAGGCCCACACTTTACTGGACATTAGCCTGAAGAATCTACTGAATTCTATTGATCTTTCTGTCTTTGAACACAAGCTCATTAACCTGAAACACTAAGGAAGTAACTGTATTTCACTGAGCTTAAAATTGAGGGTTTAAAAGCTAAAGGATCCCAAGACAGTGATACCTTCCTCTCCATGGGATTCCTAGTTCGTTCTCTCTCTCTCTCTCTCTGTCTCTCTCTCTGTCTCTCTCTCTGTCTCTCTCTCTCCCTCTCTCTCTCTCTAATGCAAATTTATCTGTAGAAGCCTTTGCATTGCTTCCTTAATCCTACAGCTTTCACATTAGTTAGAAGCTTTCTTTAAATTCATTCTTTTAAATTGTAATAGTTTGAAAAATCAGAGTTCCTGTCTTTCCAAATTCTGCATTCTTGCAAGCTATAGTGTGAGCAAAATGTTAGCATCAAATAGCAGTTGCTGCTGGGTCATCCAGCTTCACTGCCTCCTCTAAGCTAAGAGATCCTGGCTTGCCTGAGGAGCTACCTCGGATGTATGGAGAGAAGGTTTTCCCAAAACTCCCCAGGGACTTCCTTGCAAAAGAAAAAGCCATCAGGAAAAAATCGACAGCACAGACATCAGATCAGCTTTTGAGACAAGTTTCTCCGAGAAGCCCCATGAGTGACTCTGCATTTTCTGTATCTTCCCAATCCAGAGAATGAGAGAATATGATGCCACTTTTAATAATAATAATAATAATAATAATAATGATGATGATGCAACTATTTTTACCCAAGAAACCAGTATAAGATTTTTGTGGTCCTGACGTTTATTTGAGATCTCTGATGAGATCAGATGATCTGGATTCTTTCATTCAAGGCAACAGACGTCTTCGAACTTTTTTTTTTAATTTGATTTATCCTTTGAAACAAAGTGCATTACATTTAACTGGTCCTGCAAGGGGGGATTTTTTCTCTTTACAAACCAAGTTCCTTGTATAAATTAATAAAAATTAAAGATGCTACTATATCACCGTTATTAGCTTAAAAAAGAAAACGATTTACACAGTGTGTAGTATTCTTATCATACAAAACACTTCAAAGTCAATTATAGCAACTAAATGGACTTTCATGTTCCTGACCCAGAGCAGTTTTCACGACTCCCACCATCTACTTTAACGCGCATTTTTATACCAAAGGAGTTAAATTAAACACAAGCTATGTAGCCCCTCCCTTCCCAATACTTTCTTTAAATCACTAATAAATAGCAACAAACGGCTGTGCAATTTCAGAGAGGAACCAAGAGGCAGGTCCGGGGCTTTTCCTAGTTCCACGTCTTCGACTTCAAGTCCTGGAGGCAAGAGGCTGGAGGCGGGCGGGGGACCGGGGTGGTCGGGGAAATCGAGAAGGGAGGAGGGGAAATGAGACACTGCAAACCCAAACTCGGCAGAGTACCTGGAGAGGGAAACTGAGGATATTCTTTTCTATGCTTCTCCAATGACGCTCAAAATAAAAGGGGAACGTGTGGTTGGAACACCTCTTAAAAGGGATAGAGAGAAGGAAGGATGTCCATCTTTTTATACCAAATTCAAAAAAAGCGTTTTACATTTTAAATATTAATAATAAAGTAATTTCTAGTCAGTGTGACTCACGATTTATTTACAAAGGGCCTTCAACAGGTTACTTTAGTCCGCACAGCAGTTTGTAGGGGAGAGAGAAATGTCCCTCTTCCCGTCTGAGGCGGCTGCCAGCGCGCTTAGTTCCGAGGTCCCCAGCACAGTGGGTGTCCATCCTTCGAAAAGCCTTCCCTGAGCCCCCCGCCCCGCCCCTGCCAAGCGCTGGGGCGGGGACGCGTGAGTGGGCAGGCACCGAGGCCGCTCCCACCGCGGGGTACGGGGTTAGGGTACCCGGGGGGGGGGGGGGGGGCTGGGAGGGTGGTCCGGATACTAGTTTCAGTTGCGTTCTTTACGCCTCGCATTGCGTCGTCTTTTCTGCCTTCTCATCCATCCCGAGTCTCTCCTCCCCTCCTCCCTCAACTTCTAGGTTAAAAAAATAGATATGTACATCTCAAAATAGCAAAGGACCCCGCAGGCAGGGCGGGAAGGCAGGGCTGGCGGCCCCGCGGCCCCGGCGGCGGCAGGCGGCGGCTCTCAGGACGCGCCGTCCGTCTCGGGCCCGTGCAGCAGGAGGCCGCCGCCCCCGGACTTGTGCTTCTTCAGCAGCTGCGTGATTTTCTCGTCGTCCGAGTTGGGGTCCAAGGGCTTGTTGTAGTCGTCGTCCTCCTCCTCGTTCTCCGAAGCCCCCTTGAGCCGCTCAGTCTCCGAGTCCTGCTTCTTCTTGGCGGTGGCCATCTCCGCCGCGTGCTTCTTCCTCCACTTGGTCCGGCGGTTCTGGAACCAGACCTGCGGGCCGACCCAGGGGAGGAGAGGGGAAACAAAGGCGGCAGAAATTTAAGACCAGCGGATCCGAGCAGTGCTACTTCCCCCACATCCCCGGGCGCTCCTGCGGGCCCCTGGCTTGCCGCCCTCCCTCAGAGGTTCCCAGGTCTGAGCCGTCAAAGTCAGTCTCAAAAGCCCCAGGTTCTTCTGAGTCACGCGCACGGACCAACGGACTACCGTTGCCATAGCGATAGTAACACAACTGTATTGAGGTCGTCTGTGAGCCATTTCTCAGAAGAGAAAAAACTTGGAAATGTAAAATGAATGTCCCTAAAAATAAGTGCACTTTCTAGTTTAAAGTGGAAAAGTTTTCTCCTTTCAAAGCTGCCCCATAATGACTGTGATTTTTATCCGTGATTTACTTTCTTAGATTAAGGTATTCCAAATAAACTAAGTGTACTGGCACTTTACTGTGGTTTGTGGGACAAGGCAGAGCGTTTACCCTCGCCCCCTCCGTTCTCCCCTTCATTTTTGTCTCAGGTCTGAATATACATAAACACGGTTTAAAAAAACCCTCCACATTTACACTTGCAATCATGCAGTTTTTTTGGGGGGGTGGGTTGCTAAAACTAAAACCTCAAATTACTAATAACAGCCAACATAAATGCATGAAAATATTTAATAGTTCAGTCAAAATCATCACAGTGGAGTGTGTGTGTGTGGTTTCATGTTTTGCATAAAATGAAAGCCAAGGTTACAGTTTTCATCAGTTATTTTTTAAAATAAAATATTGCCAGTTACATTACTTCCCACTATTAACATGCCTAGTCTTTCAAATATTATTTTAACATTGTTCTTCCCCAAAGCATTCATTTTATATAAAAACATTTTAAACCTATTCACCATGTTTTACACCATACCTGATACACATATTTAAAGCATCAGCGATGAACAACCAATTTCCCAAACACATTAGATTATCTTCTCTTTAATGCTTTTCAGCCATTTTCTCATTCATTATGTATCTAACTAGAAAATCAGATTGTTATAAAAATGATTTTGATTTTCCTTATACAGCTATAATAATTCACGTCAAGCCACGCAGACACATTCACAGTGACAAATGAAGACCTCCAGATCACGGTGGCAGGCTTTGGACCAGTCACTGCCAAACTAATTCTAACTGTGACGGTGTTCTAATGGTCACACACAAAATCACTCCTTAAGTGTATCTCATGATGCTTGTCTGAGGGGAAATACACTCTGACCAGCAGTCACAGCTAACAGTTATTCCTACTTAAAGAGCAACAATATGACCAATGAGAACAGACTTATACACAAACACACACACACCCCCCAAAATAAATATGATGAATGAAAAAGAGGATCAGAAGAAAATATTGGAAATATAAGAAGCCACTGGATTTAATTAACCTAGCTGGATCTTTTTGTTTTTCAAGAAAGGATTTCTAAAATTTGAATCCCTGGAAATATGCTGTACAACTCAATTATAACCTAAGTGACATTTTAAATTTAAGTTGTCATAAACATTAAAGTATCTTACATGTATTGAAAAACTTACTTAAAACAATTCAGGTTCATAATAAAGTAATAACTCTATCAATTCATTTGAAAAACTACTATGCAGAAGCGATTGCCTTCAGCTAAAAGCAGATTCATCCCTGCTCAGTGGTTATACCCTGTGGATTTATGTTTTTAAACCTGCAAGTTACTATGCAGTAGCATTATAATGCTAAACTACATCCGGAAATTATATAATTAGTGAAGCCTGAATTAACAAAGAAAAGCCTGAATGCCTTCGCAAACAGACTAAATAGAAGCTATCTAACTGGTCTTATCTATTGTCGGGGCTGATATTTTGGTAAGGCTTTTTACTGCCTAATAATCATGAGTTACCCCAGCACATGCTGCTATCTAGATTAACCTAATTTCAAAGGGGGGGGGGCTTTATTCCTTTTGTTCAGCAACAGTTGGCTCGCCCCGGAGATCCCAGAGCCTTTACCGCTCCCTCCTCGCTGACCTCATCTGCTCCCCAGACCCCCCAGACTCGCACCTCAAGAGGCTGTTTGTCAGACGAGGGGAGGGGACTATCCCTCGAGCTGCGAGGTCCACTCACCTTGACCTGACTCTCCGTCATCCCCAAAGAATAGGCCAAGCGAGCCCTCTCGGGCCCCGCCAGGTATTTCGTTTGCTCGAAAGTCTTCTCCAGGGCGAAGATCTGCTGGCCGGAGAACGTAGGTCTCGTGTGTTTTCTCTTCCCGTCTTTGTCCAACAAAATGGATCCTTGATCTGAGAGGACAAATAAACAAAAGCGGGGGAAAACAATTGGTTGCAATCGGCTCCACCGAAACGAAACGAACTCACAACACAAATCTTTTGGTGGAAAAGAAAAGCTTATTCGGCGGTGGGCTCCAAAAGTGTCGTGGGGCTTCCTGTCCCACCACGCCTGGCTGCCTTGATCCGACCTGTGCTTTAAAAGCCGGGTGCGTTTGGAGCAACAGTAAATAACCTTCCGCTTAACACCTGTGTCAGGTAGCCGGCACCACGGCGCTGAAGTCGGCCGCAGCCCAGCAGTCAGGCCCCAGCGAGCAGAGGGGCGCGGGGAAAGGCCGCTTGACCCCGACTCTTCGCGTGAGGATGACTATTTTCTTTCCTTGAACGCTTTCCTAACCTGTGTTCGCACGACAGTGGGCGCCTTGTTTTTTTGTATACAAGGGAGCGAAATCGCCCTCAAGTCCAACGCCGCTGGGCAGAGGGGGAGGAGGCGCCGCCTTTGTTGGCGGCCCCAACGCGGCCATCAAAACGCGCACAATAGCGTCCCCGCACCCTCACCCGCGCGCGCCGCCCTCCTTCCCCCGGCTTCCCACGGGATCCTCCGCTGGCTCCCGAAACTTCACTCGTTTAGCGCCGCTCAGCTGCTGCACGAAAGCACTCGGAAGACGTAGAGGAAACTTAGAAGCAAAGAACTATAAGCAAAGAACTAAACCAGAAAAGGACCCGGGGCTCGGCCCTGGACGCCACCTGAGAGGCTGGGAAACTCCAGGGCGCGGTTGCCTACCACACAGACTGGAGGGATCCCGGGGCAACCGAGTTGGTTTCCAGCAAGGTCCCTACGAGATGTTGCATTCCCCTGGTCTTTGTCCCGTTACCTCTTTTCTTCTCGGGTTCTTTCTTGTGTTAGCACGGTGAGGGACACGACGCCCTTCACTACGCGTGGGCCCAAGGAGTCGCAACCCTCTGGGGCCCGGGCCGGTGGGAAAGCGAGGGACAAGCGGTGGAGAGCGGCCCGAAGTGAGGGGGCGCTTACCCTCCTCCGCAGGCCGTGGGCCGGTATTCAACGGGTTCCTGCCGGCCGAGTGTACTGGGAGGAGTGGCGGCGAAGAACTGGGGTGGGGACACCCTGGGCCGAGATGTACGTGCAAACACACGCGCCTCCACTCGGGGCTGTGGAGGGCTCGCCGCTGCCGATCTCCACCGGCCCCCATAGAGGAAGCCAGTTAGACTGGCGAGGGCGGAGTGCAGGCCTGGACAACAGGCAGGAGCCGGAAAAGTAGGGGTGCGGGCGGAGCTCAGTGACCTCTCCTGCCCTCCCACCTCTTTAACGCAGGGCCGGCCTGAAGTTCCGGCCGGGCTGTTCCCGGAGCAACAGTGGCCTCGGATGATACACACGCCCCGCACCGCGCTCCACGAGGACGCGTGCTCATCCTCTCCTCGAGGCGTGCCCAGGGCTGCGGGAGAGGCGGGCGCTTGGACGCCAGCGCGGGAGCTCAGGAAAGAGAGAATCCCTCTCTGGATACCCTGGCCCAGTCTATACTGTGCGGTCCCGGCGTTGCCAAACTACCCGGGAGGCGAGAGCGAGGACCAACTCTCAAACACCAGGGGTCCTGACCCGAGAGCCTGCAGAACAGCTGGGCGCGGACGATCGTACTCACGAGGGGTGCAGGCCAGGCGCGCGTCCCTCCAGGGCGGACTCTGCATCACTCCCGGCCAGAAGATAGGCGTCCGGCCGGGCAGCTCGGCTAGTGGCTTGGGGTACCGACCCACGGCAGCCACAGCTGCGGCACTGGGGCTGAAGTAGAGCCCGGGCGGAGGCGGCGGCGGGCTAAGGCTGCTGAAGCGGGGCAGGCCCGCCAGCAGCCCCGCTGGGGACGAGGCGGCGGCCGCAGCGGCTGCAGCTGCGGCCGCAGCGGCGGAAGCCGAAGAAGCGGAGGTGGACGAGGAAGAAGAGGAGGAGGAACCCGAGGGCGAGGCGGAGGGCAAGGCGGCCCCTGAGCCCACGGGCATGGAGGGCCGGCTCAGGATGTCGTTGATGCCGTGTGGGGTGGCGGCCGAGAGCTGCTGCGGGGGGCTGCCCAGGGAAGAGAGCCCCCCCACGGCCGGGGGCTTCAGGCCGCCCGGGTTGTGGGTGCCCAAAGGCGGGGAGGGCGACGACGAGGAGGACGAAGAGGAAGAGGAGGGGGGACCGGCGGGCAGCGGGGGGTACGCGGCGGGATAGAGCGGGGTCTTCATTTCGGCCATGCTGTGGAGGGCGGCCAGGGGCGGGCTGCTGAGCAGGAAAGCGCTCTGCCGGGTGCCCTCCATCGCCCCCACCGCTAACATCCCACGGCCAGGCCGCAGCCCGCAGCCACAAAGGGAGGGCGCCGGCTGGTGCCCCCGGCGGGCTCAGGGGACAGAGAAGCGCAGAGGGCTGGAGCAAGAGGCCGCTCCACGCACCCAGAGGCGACCTGCCAACTGGGCCGCGAACGCTGCCGCCGAGAGTTGCTCTCGGAGCTGCGCAAAAGAAATGAGCAAACACGGCACTCGAGCGAGAGGTGGAGGCTCTCGGAGACCTGCGGGCGTCCGGGCGGGTTCGGCTGCCCTCCCGCTCCTGGACTCAGTCGCGGTCTCTTCTGTCTTCCTCACTTTGCCCCGCAGCTCAAACTGCGCTACTTTTCATCTTCTCCTCCGGGAAATAAGCAAAAGAAACCCCACGCAGGCCCCGGAGAGTTTGTAACAAAGTTAAGAGTCACCAAATCTGTACTTTGATGCTGGGGGCTGGCTGGCTTTCTTTACAGAGGTTCGAAAGACGCCCGGTTCCGCCCGAGTTGCTCCTCTAATCTTACTCGCAAGCCCTGCTCATTCGGTCGCGAGGCCGCTTCGCACTCGGCGCTCGCAGCGGCCGGGCCCGGGCGCACCAGCCCGCGGGCTGATTTCGCCTCTGGGCGCGCTCCCTACGCCGGCCAGAACCCGCAGCGCCACCAGTCTCGACAGCCCTCGGATTCGGCGCGCCCAGCCGCCTTTCCCTCGGGCGACGGGGCACTAGAGTTGCAATATTGGAAAGAAAACGGGGGAGAAAAAAATACAGAAAAGCAAAGACTAAGTGTGAGAAGTCTGACGACTTTGGTTACGGCTCCGCTGGACAGTCCACTTCAGCAAACCGGCCTGGCGACCCCCGCCCCACCCCCAGGCGTCCTCTCACTCGCCGCTTCTGCCTCGCCTCTCTCGCATTCTCTTCGCGGCTTCAGAACGGGCTCCGCTCTTCTAAGCCCCGTCCGCTGGCCAAGCCGGCCCTCTCCGCGGTCCTCCGCGCTCTCTCCTCTCCCCTCTCCCTCCGGGCCTGACAGTTCCGATGAAGCTCTCAAAGGTAATAAAACATTTGCATCACTCCCTACCGCTCTTTAGAGGGGGGACGAAAGGGCGGGGGGAGTGGGGGTCCAAAATAAGAACTTTGGGGGACGTCACTCCGAGGCACCTAGCAGGGGCGGGGCGGACGAGTGGGGTGCAGGCCGGAGGCGTAACCGCCGGCTCCAATAGCGCTCAGCCTCCGGCCCTGCGTCCCTGCTGGGGCGCGTCCTCTCGGGAGCGCCGCGCCTTCTGATTGGCTAAAGCGGAGGAGCCGCGGAGCCGCGCCCTCCTGGTCTCCACCCCCCTCACGTCCATCCCCCTCCCCGTGGGTGGGTCCAGGGGGCGGGGCCTGGCTGGTGGTGCGGTTCCGCAGGGGTGCCTGTAGACTCCTGGATTAATGTGCTAAATAAAATGGGAAAGTGGGGGGCGAGGGGGGCAGAGATGAAGAGGGTATTACTTTTTAAAGAGAAGAATAATGAAAACCCAACCCTTTTATGGAAAAACAGTTCATAGTCCTCCCGCGCCTCCCCCTTCTCCGGTTCCCTTCGCCCTACCCACTTCCCCCACGAGCTCGCAGCGCCTCACCTCGAGCAGAGTCTGGTCCCTTGTAAAACGGAGCTAATGGAGCAGGCAGCCGGCGCAGCCCTGGCCTAGCTCCTTCTTTTGAAGGGATTAATTAAAGGCCATCTGGGTTCTCCCAGAATTGTGCAAATTAATTTTTTGCTCCTTAAGCCTATAGATGTCCTTAATCCCCTTGTAGGCCGAAGGAGCGTCCTCTTCCATCTTGGCCACCTTCTGCTTTCTCTTTTCCTTTTCATTTCTGAGTCCCCTCTCGATCGTTAGCATTTACAGTTTTACATGATTCGCTGGGAACAGAATCAGCTTAATGGAAATACTTCTCTCTCGTGTGATGTTTAGACATGAGAGCAGTGAGCTTAAAAAAAAACTTTTCTCCCCTTTGACTATTATTTGTTTTGAGTTTAGACGGGTACAGAATCACCAAAATTAAGGAGCCATTTTCTGACGCTGAAGTATCTGGGTAGGCGTCTCTGGAACTCTAGCCCATGCCCTCAACTGCAGGGTTGTTTTGGAAGATGAAGAGGTGCTCCCTTCTAGGCGGTGGCGATGGGGTGGACACCCAGGGATAGGAGCTGGAGGGTGGTTTCCTCATTCCCTCTCAGTCTCTCCCACCCCTGGCGGACCTTGAAATTTCTGCAGTGTTGGGCTTTGTAAGGAGGACGACCCTTGCACATATTTTGTGTTTCAGGATGTTAAAGTGGTGCACCTAGGGGGGTAGTCACTACAGCAATTTGGATGAGATTATTAAGTCCAAACTTAATTTAAAAAAAAAAAAACAGAAACAAATGGCTCCAGAATAAAACTCGAGCGGCACCGCCCATGGATGGAGTTTGTCTCTAAGTGCCAACGCACTCACATAAATCCAAGCAGGAAAAGCTGGGCGGGCCTTTTTTTTTTCTTTGTTTATGTTTTTCCACTTTTATTACTCACTTCCGAGATTTAAAACATGTTACTCTTATTTGGTCTCCCTCTTCCCTCTCCACCTTTCTTCATTAACTTTCAGACTGGGCTAGGTCCATCACTTCAATAAGATCTTCCATCTGACCTGGGAGAAGGTGAAGTTCTCCGTCTGTGGGAATTGTGCTGAGTCGGGCAAAAAGAGAGTTCCTGTAGGGACCGTCTGCATTTTCCTGCAAGGATGCTTTGCTGGGCTGTGGGTGTAAAACCCAGCGCCTTGACACTTCGGCGGGAGGCTGAAGTAGGAAGGTGGTGAGTGGCAGACTGGCCCTGGCCCCTGGGCTGGGATCCGTCTGCCTCTCACTTCGTTGCAAACGAAACCTTTTCTCGCCTCGCCCCGGGAGACTCCCGCACTGCGGTGGCGCAGAGTCTCCACAGCCTGGACCCGCGCCCGGGCCACAAGTGACTTACTCACAAGCCCGGGGCATCGCATTCTCGAGTTGTAGGTAGGAATGGAAAGCGAAGGAGGCTAGTGATCCCCAAAGATTCTAGTTTCAAAAAGCGATCCCCCTTTATTTTATGTAAGTATTATGACCCAGGGAAGAAGTGCACATTTTCTTATTGTAAATTTAGTATCTGACATGCGGTGGAGCGGGGTCAATAGGCAGGGACTAACCGTTTGCTAAATACTTAGCAACCCTGTGTGTAAGAAGTCTCCGTCCTTTGCTTTTATTGACACTGAGAAATTAAAATAATAGCTTTGTTCTCAATTGTGACAATAAAAAAATGCTGGGTTCTGTTTTCCTCAGTCTCCGGAAGTGAGCCCCAGGTGCCTGAATTCCGCGTGGCTCGGCGTGTGTTCCTGACACGGTGCGCGGCGCTGAAGGAAGGCCGGTGCCTCCGGCCTGGTGCTGCAGGTCCTCGATGCGCTAGGTCTGTCCACGGCTGGCAGCCGAGAGAGCGACTGGCATCCTCCGAGGGGTGGGGCAGGGCTGCCCCCGTCACTCCCTGGGTGAGGTGGTCCTGGCCCTGACACGCTTAAACCACCCTGGAGAGCCAAGCCCTGGAAGTACAAATCTGCGTGCTGAAGCGGGAAGCGGGTTTCTGGTCGAGGTCTTATACCCCGGTTACAAACAACCTGGAGAGTCAGGATTTGCTCTTCCTTCAGAAACCTTTAGCTCTCAAGCTTTTCTGTCCATGATCGAATAAAGTCAGACATTTCTAGGCCACCCGCCAGGCGTGGAAAGTGTAACAGCACGTGGTCGCGACGCCCGGGTCCCACCTTTGCACAGGACACATATTTGGAGGGAAGGGACTGGGTTTGAAAGCAAATGATTTGCATTTTAACTGAACAATAAAGTGATTTGGCAAATTGTGAGACTGCGCAAGAGACTAAAATGTAGGGATAGGGAAAGCAAAGTGCCCCTCAACTTTCTTTGAGCCTACGAACAACCGCACCTGTTAGCAAGTTCCTGCTTTCGCCCGCGCCATCTGTGTGACCACTCAGCCCTCGGGCTCACCCTTGCTTGTCTCAGAACAGGCCAACGCGTTTAGATACTTGCTTAAATGAAAGCGACAACCACTGAATTTAGGGTCACTCAGGGAAGAAACGCAAGTAAAATCTCAGCTAAATATACTAAAATTCAGAGGTCTGGGATGAATGATATTGTTTCCCCCTCAAATATATTAAGGTCAAATGTCAGGATACACAAATGTAGCCACAGGAAGCTAGTTCCATGCTCGAGCTCACAAAAAGGTGGGGGGGGGGGCGAGAATTACGCGTGTGTTTCAGGCCAAAAACCTCTCCAGAATGTGTTTGCTTGAATTGTCTAGATGACCTGTTTAAATAACTCCACTTCGGCTGATTACTGAGACCCACTTGGCGGAACCCAGAGGCCGGCTGGGTTTACATTAATGTTGTATAAGAGGGGTCCAGCAGGCGGCTAAGTAGAAACTCAAGGAAGAAAAGAGAATGTCCAGAAGCGTGGAAGAGCCCAGTCTCCGGGGAGAGCCAGGGAAGGGAGCATGTCTGTCTCTTTGCCTCCTGTGGACGCTGGGAGGTGGGAACGGGACCCTTGACCGCTGCTTCTACTGATCAGAAATTAGCAAGACGATTTGGGAAGGGCTGAGGTAGAACGGAGACAAGAAGTGCTTCCTGGCGAAGAGATTGTAGGGTCCTGTGGCCAGTGCTCTCCGACTAAAGGCCCACACAAAGCCTGGGGGGAAAGCGACAGCCTCTGAGGTTCTGCTACAGCAAGTCTCTCCAATCTAAAGCCAGAGCATCCCTCGGGGCGTTCCGCGCGGCAGCAGGGCGCCCGGGCCGCACAGCCGCCGAGTTCCTGCTGAGCTGCTCTTGGGGAACGCCTGCCCTCGAAGGGAGGAGTCTGGGAAGGCCAAGAAGATGGAAAATACTCAAGTCCAAAAATACCTCCCATAACAAAACCCGAAGTCAGGAATGAGAGCAAATACAAGAAAGCGCCAATAACCTACTAGAGAGAAAACTGGTCTTGAATTTCAGCAAAACACACAACTTCAGCAAAGGATCCCCCACCCCACCCCACCCACACACACCGCCTAAGCATTTTCTGCAGAGATCCATTCGCTTCCAGAAAACGGACTTGCTTTAAAGTATATTCTGGAAAACGGGGTCTGTCGTCCAGTCAGGCGCTTAGAGGGGTGTCTGTGAGTTGCTACTAGTTCTTTACAGAATAAAGTGCCAATCCAGTTTCAGTCACCAGAATAAACAGTATCTGATGGGAATGGCCATGAAAAACTTATACCTGAACATATAAATAAGGTCCATTGAACATAATTTAGGTAATTTTTAACGAATCTGTGAACTAGTTCTTCTTTATGCCCTGCTAAATATTATTGCTTCTGACTTGAGTGTGCGTGAGTGTGTCAGTATCCGTTGTTTTGGCCGCCGCACGTGTGCGCTTCCTAATTCCTCTGTGAGAAAAGTTATTTTATTTGCCTCTCAGCTTCGCTCTCCTTCCGCGCCCAGTCCCCTTTGTGGACCATTTTGAAGACAGCCTGAGCTGTTACCGCCCTCTTGTGGAAAAAGCTTCTCAGCGGTTCACTTGGTCTAGGCAAGACAACACTGTTGAATTAAAAGTTATAAATTCTGTATTTATTCTCTTAATAAGGTGGTCGGCCTTTGTGTAACTGCCCTGCTTTTTAATTAACATTTGTTTAATTTTAATCTGAAATGCCAGTTTCAGAAAGTGAATTGTGGGCTTGACAGTTCTTGCTTTAATTCAGACAAGAAAAGCTCTATAAAATAAACATTTAGATTTTAAATCTTTTTTCCTCGCCTATCCCTCTTTATAACTTATCATTTGACTCAATTGTGATAAAGCAAATTTCAGGTCTTATTGACATTATTTTGGCTTTCTACTTTTGTTTGCTGATTATTAAAACAATACTCAGTATAGAACATTTTGAAAGTACAGAGAATTATAAAAACAGTCACCAAAATCCTACCTTCACTGTCAAAGCTTCCGAAATTTTGGAGTATTTGTTTGCTATCATTTTTCCAATCTTTATGTTTGTTTTAACCACTGAGCTGATATTGAGTATATAATAATGTATCTTTAAGCACATTTTTCAGCCTGCTTTTATGCCCTGTTTTATTCACTTATCGAAGCAAGTACAGATGTGTCATTGAAATTTCCCAGACTTAGCCTCCTATAACGTGAAAAGGACTCCACACATGTGTCTAAATACTTGTGTTCAACTTACTCCAGTGAAAGGCGATGTTGCAGGGAGGTGCTACGCGCCAGTGGCAAGGTCCCTGCCTTTATTCTTCCACTTACAATTAACTCCTTCATGTCTTCACATACTTTGACACAATAATTATAGCTGACACTGAGTGTTTACTGTTCTGAGTACTATACAGTATTAATTCAACAACAATTCAGAATTAGGTAGTATAATTGTCCCCTTTATAAGGATGATGAAATTAAAATAAATTGCTCAAGGTCATACAGCTACTAGCTGGACAAGCTGGGATTTCAACCTAGGGTAGTATGGCTCCAGAGGCCTTACTTTTGACCACTATATTAAACTGCCCTTCTCATAATTGAAAAAACATCAAATGAATATGGAAGCAGTCTGAATAAATACTAAGTGAATCTTTGCGTATTCTATTATAGAAAAATGCAGTTCACATTTTCTTAAGTAAAAAAAAAAAGATCAAAAAGCTTACTGAATCCTATTTTAAAGTACTCAGCTAAAAATGTAATTTCTAAAGATAATATTAGGCATCTTTTGGTTGGAATTAGCCTGGATTAGGATTTAGGAGTCCTAAAATAGTATGGGGTTAGGTCAGCTGGTTAACCTGCTGGACATAATTTTTCTCATTTTCAAAATATTCATTGGTGAAGGAGAGAACTGATTTAGGTCATTTCTGTGGTGCTTTTCAATGCTCATATTCTATGGGTCTAATAATTTACCAATCACCAGTGGTGTTCAAAAGGGAAACCTAAAGGCAGCTACGAACCAGACTGTGGGGCTAGAATTTGGAAGCCAGTGAGGAACCTTAGCAGATTCTGAAGAAGGACACAAATGAAAATATCACTAACCAGCTGCTGTGGGTTGGCTTCCAAAGGACTGGCTTTCTGGGATGTGGGTACCTGCTGACTGCATACAGTTTCTATACTCAGGGTAATGCAGCACACTTGTGATACAGCTCATTTAGGCACTCGATTTTAATTTGACATAGTTTGCATTATGTTCATTTATTATCACCAAATCATTTTGCACAGCATCCATTTCCTCAACATTTTAAGACCCATAACAAGGAGTGGTTTATTCCAGAAGTCTCAACAGATTTTCTTCACAATTATTTATTATTTAAAAGGATTATATTACAAGCAACATATCACAAAAACTTACTAGAAGGATGGAATCATTGCCTATCTGCAATTTGGATTATAAAGAGATATACTAGCAGATACAAAGATATTGAAACTATTTTGAGAAAAAAAATATTCCTATATTTTGGATGCAAACTGAGTCTAGAACAGAAGCAATATGTGATACTGGAGTTTTAAAAATAACTTGTATTTCTAAAATTTCTGGAGAAAGAGTGCTTTATTAGAAATCAGAAGCCTGGTATTCTAATATTCTAGTATTCTAATTTTCCTCATTCTTAAAAAAATAGATTAAAACATATGTCTATTTAAAAGTTTTACACTAGTGTTCTCAGCAGCATTATTCAAAATAGCCCCAAAATGGAAGCAACCCAAGTGTACATTGACTGATGAAGAGATCAATAAAATGTAGTATATCCATATAATAGAATATTATTTGGCAATAAAAAAAGAAGTACTGATTCATGCTACACTATGGATGAACCTTGAAAACATTATGCTAATTAAAGAAGCCAGTCACAAAAGACCACATATTGTATGATTTTTATTATGTGAAATGTGCAGAATAGATAAATCCATAGAACAAAAAACAGGTTAGTGAATCCTTGGGGAGCGGATGGGGATGAGGAGAGAAGGAACAGGGAATAACGTAATTAGTACCAGAGGTTCTTTTGGGGATATATAAAATGCTCTTAAATTATCTTATGATGATGGATGCACAACTCTGTAAATATACTAAACTTTACATTTTACTTGTTTATTTTTAAAAGATTTTAGTTATTTATTTTTAGAGAGAGGGAAAGAGGGGGAGGGACAGAGAATGAAAAACATTGATCAGTTGCCTCTCTCGTGCCCCCAACTGGGGACCTGGCCCACAACCTAGGCAGGTGCCCTTACCAGACAACCTTTTGGGCTGCTGGCTGGCACCCAAACCACTGAGCCACAACAGCCAGGGCTAAACTTTACATTTTAAAAGGGCCACCAGATCGTATCAGTATCCAGCATTGATGGGGTTTCGCTGACTCTCTAGCTCCCTGGGCAGACAGAAGCATCATGTGCTTACCATTCTGGAAGTCACACAGTAGACAGCAATTTAAATTAGGAACAATACACATTTATGTGCTACTTTAAAAGTGTAGAAATATTGATGAAAAATTACATTCAAAATGCATTTGAAGGTGCTTTTACTTATATGTGGAATCTAAAAAAAACAAAATAAATGAACAAGAAAAAGAAAAACAGACTTATAAATACAGAGAACATTTTGATGGTTGCCAGATGGGAGTAGGGTTGAGGGCCTTGGTGAAATATGTGGAGGGATTTAAAAGTGCAAATTGGTAGTTACAGAATATTCAGGGGGTGTAAAACACAGCATAGGGAACCTAGTCAGTAATATTCTAATAACTATGCATTGTATCAGATGGGTACTAGACTTATTGGGGTGAGCACTTCATAAGTTATATAAACATGAGCTTGTGGACCTGAAAATAACACAATATTGTACTTCAGCTGCAATTTAAAAATTAAATAAATAAATTAAAAGAAAATAAAAAATAAAAATAAACGGGGGACTTTTATGGTATATGAAACATATCTCAAGAGTACAAAAAAGCACTGAGAGCAAAATGCTCTATTGAGTAGGAAGAGTCACTGTGATCTTCACCTAAGGAAATTTGCTGGCAAGGAAATGACAAACTGCCAGGCATTACAGCAATAAGATACCAGAGGCAAAGGCATAGTAATAAAAGGATGATTAAATTAAAGTATAATAGGGCAATATGAAAAAGATGACACTGATTTACTTATTTTCCCCTCCAAGTTTACTTTATGTTTCTTATGTAAGCACAATGTAATTGACTTGTAGAAAACAAAAAAAATGCACTTCAGATACTTTTTACTGTTTCAGAATCATAGAACCCATAAATTATTTCTTGTCTGTCCAAGAGAGGAAGAATAGATATATAGAGGACTCAAGCCAAAAAATTCTGATGTCCTACTGGGTGTTAATTCTACTTCTCAATCAAGATTTGATTACAAAAAAAAGACAGAACATAAAAATGCTATAAAGATTTAGAATTTTTCATCCTTCTCCATAACTCATGCTGTAAGTGTGTTCATTATGACATTCACTAGAGCAAAAAAATTGAGATGTTGCAAGACTCTGTACAGCAGAATCTGCCAATTATGATGAATGATCCAAGTCCATATGCTTGCTCTATAAAGCTCTTTAATATTATGATACTCCAATCCTGCTCTGCTTCCTCAAAACACTATATCTAAAGAACAGTAAAAGGTAATTAAAAATTCTTAATAGCTTAATCACACTTAGTCTTATATATATCCAATGTAGACACTGGTTTGCTGGTGATATAGCTATAAGGCATTATCTTGAGCCAAGAAAATGAATCAGATATTTAATGGATATGTGGAAACGGAAATTTTCTTGTAAAATTACAAAAATGCAAGCCAATGATACACTAAACTCTAATAAAGTTTGTCATTAAAATTCTGAGCAGAAATATCAGGTACTGTATCCTTTTTCCCTGACAGATTAGGTATTGTGCCAGAATGCCTGAATACCATGTTCATTCTTTTATAGATAAATACACCCCATAGGGTGCTCTGCAAGCAAGCAAACAAATTTCCATTTCATTATTTCTATACATTAAGGGCATGGAACAAGAAATTAAACTCTAGTTGCCAACTAACTAGTTCTGTCTAGATTTCTAGATCAAAATTAAAAATGCCCCATAGCAGAACACATCAGGTCAGAAACTTAAATCCCTATATAGTCAAAAGGAGTAATTTCTATTCTATACAGCACTGCTTTATTGATCATTTTCCTTTACAATTACATCTTGTCTTTGGTTAAAATTATAAGTTCTTGGAAAGTCTAAGAAGTATGCCTTAGCAATCATAGAAGTCCAGATGCAATGAGTTTATCGATGGTGGGAGCAGGGTATAGGACTCTGTGCCTACATTGAACATCAAAGGGCCAGGGAAAAGAACCATGCTAGAGCAAGAGTATATAGCAAAAGATGGAGAAACAATAAAGAAGTGGCTTTTATAAGCTTAGACTCCAGAACAATAGAGTGAAGAATATAATAACAGAGACTCCAGGTGCTACATCAGCCCAGGGAGTAAAAGGTATACACAAGAATTAAGAATACAAAACCTGGGCAGGTGGAAGTACAGGTAAATGCACGTTGCCTCCTCACACAACTACAGCAAAAATTATAACTAGACTACAGAACAAGTATCACCCAGATTCATCAGAAAATCAAGCTGTGTGGTAGTTCAACAACCAAGGATTTAAAGAAGCCACATTCATCCTGATAGGTAGGAGGGGTGGAGCGGAGAGGCACTGGGAAGTGGAGAGGTAGTAGAACAGTTGGTCCCACATTCGTGTGGGAGATAAAACTCTCGGGAGCGATACCTGAGGAGTGAGGGATCCCAGCCCCAGACCAGACCACCCAGCCCAGCGTTCTAGCACTGGAAGGATAAGTCCCCATAACTTCTGGCTATAAAAATCAGTGGGTGTTGGGACAGCAAAAGAAACTGCAGGATTCTCAGGAGACTCTTCTTCAAAAACCTGCAAAATTCTCAGAACTTATGTAGACCCACTCCCTCTGGGATTCAGGACAAGAGCTGGATGAGTACAAGTGGCAAATTGGGAAAAAGTGAAGTGACTGGCAACAGAGAGAGTGCCAGGAGACAGCTTCTGCTCACCCAAGCAAATCTCCAGAGGCTAAGCAGCAGCATTTTCTCCTCTCCAAGCCCTCCCCAACACAGATCCACAAAGTGGTGAAACAGGTTGCCCCACCTTGGCAGTCACCTAAGGCTCTGCCCCACACAATTTACAGGTATGTGTTTCTGTAATACACCACACTACTATGACAGGGAATCAAAGCAGCCCTACCTAACACACAGAAACAAATAAAAGGAGGCTGACAAATCAAGGCAACAAAGAAATATGGTCCAAATGAAAGAACAGAACAAAACTTCAGAAAAAGAAGTAAACAACACGGAGATGAGCAACCTATCAGATGTAGAGTTCAAAACACTGGTTATTAAGATGCTCGAAGAACTCACTGCAACAACAGAAAAAAATACCCAGGCAGAAATGAAGGCTACATTAAGTGAAATAAATAAAAATCAACAAGGAGCCACTAGTGGACAAGATGAAGCTGAGAATCAAATCAACAATTTGGAGCATAAGAAAGAAAAAAGCATTCAATTAGAACAAGAGGAAAAAAAGAATTAAAAAAACAAGGATAGTCTAAGAAGCCTCTGGGACATCTCCAAACATACCAACGTTCAAACCATAGGGGAGCCAAAAGGAGAAGAGAAAGGGCAAGAAATTGAAAGCTTATTTGAAAAAAATAATGAAAGAAAACGTCCCTAATTTGGTGAAGGAAATAGACATGCAAGTCCAGGAAGCACAGAGTCCCAGATAAGATGGACCCAAAAAGGACTGCATCAAAACACATCCTAAGTAAAATGCCAAAGGTTAAAGATAAAGAAAGAATCTTTTTAGAAATATATTTTATTGATTATGCTGTTACAGTTGTCTCATTTCCCCCCTTCACTTCTCTTCACCCTGCACACCCCCTACCACCCACATTTCCCCCCTTTAGTTCATGTCCGTGGTTATACATATAGGATATTTGGCTTCTACATTTCCTATACTATTCTTACCCTCTCCCTGTCTATTTTCTACCTACCATCTATGCTCCTTATTCTATTTATCTTCTTCCCTTCTCTCCCCTTCCCATTCCCCTGTTGATGACCTTTCATGTGATCTTCATTTCTGTGGTTCTGTTCCTGTTCTAGTTGTTTGCTTACTATGCTTTTGTTTTTGTTTTAGGTGTGGTTGTTAATGATTGTGAGTTTGCTGTCATTTTACTGTACATGTTTTTTATCTTCTTTTTCTTAGATAAGTCCCTTTAACATTTCTTACAATAAGGGCTTGGTGATGATGAACTCCTTGAATTTGATCTTATCTGAGAAGCACTTTATCTGTCCTTCCATTCTCAATGAAAGCTTTGCTGAATAGAGCAATCTTGGATGTAAGTCCTTGTCTTTCATGACTTGGCATATTTCTCTCCAGCCCCTTCTTGCCTTTAAGGTCTCTTTTGAGAAATCCGCTGACAGTCTGATGGGTACTCCTTTGTAGGTGACTGTCCCCTTATCTCTTGCTGCTTATAGGATTCTCTCCTTCATTTCAGTCTTGGCTAATGTAATCATGATGTGCCTTGGTGTGTTCCACTTTGGGTCCAACTTCTTTGGCACTCTCTGAGCTTCCTGGACTTCCTGGAAGTCTATTTCCTTTGCTGGCTTGGGGAAGTTCTGCTTTATTATTTGTTCAAATAAGTTTTCCTCTTGTTGCTCTTCCTTTTTTCCTTCTGATGTTGGAATGCTTAAAGATGTCCTGGAGGTTCCTAAGCCTCTCCTCATTTTTTGAATTCTTGTTTCTTCATTTTTTTCTGGTTTGATGTTTCTTTCTTCCTTCTGCTCTGAACTGTTGATTTGAGTTCCAGTTTCCTTCCCATCACTATTGATTCCCTGTGTATTTGCCTTTATTTCACTTAGCATAGCCTTCAGTTTTTTATTTAATTTGCAACCAAATTCAACCAATTCTGTGAGCATCCTGATTACCAGCATTTTGAACTGTGCATCTGATAGGTTGGCTATCTCTTCCTCACATAGTTGTATTATTTCCGGAGCTTTGATCTGTTCTTTTGTTTGGGCCATTTTTTTTTATCCTGATGCACCTGTTCTGTGGTGAGGGGCAGAGCCTTAGGTGTTTACCAGGGTGGAGTAACCCACCTTGCTGTGTTGTGATGCTGTATGTGGGGAGGGTGTCTGAGAGGGAACAATGGTACTTGCTCCACTCTCTGCCAGATTTCAGTACTTCCCCCATTTCCCACCAGCAAAGTGGGCCCTTCTGGTGCTGATTCCTGGATAGGTGGGCTTGTGTATGTTCTAGGACCCTGTGGGTCTCTCCAGTGAACTCTCCTGTGAGGCTGGGAGTTTCTCCCGCTGTGACATCAACCCCCACAGGTGTTTTCAATCAGAGGTTTGAGGCTCTTTTCCCCTAAGCTGGGGCCCTGGGTTGTGCAGTCTGTCCCACTTCCCAGTTGTTTCTCCTGGTTTATCTGCACGCAAAGGTGGGACCACCCGCTCCACCAGCCGCTGCCTTGCCAGCCAGCTGCAGCTGTGCACACCCTGCTCCACAATCTGCCACCTTGCTGGGTCAGCCAGTTGCCACCTTGCCCACCCCAGTCCTCCAGCCACTGCCTTGCCACAAGTCCTCTTTGCCAGGCTAAGCATCTCCACTCCTCCTACAGGTCTGGATGAGTGTGTCTTCTTAAACTCCTTGGTTGTCAGACATTCTGGTTGGTTTTTTATTTTTTAAATTATTGTTGTCCTTCTTTTGGATGTGTGAGGAGGCACAGTTTGTCTACCTACACTTCCATCTTGGCCAGATGTCAAAGAGAGAATCTCAAAAGCGGCAAGAGAAAAGCAGATAGTTACTTACAGGAGATTTCCCATAAAACTGTCAGCTGATTTCTAAAAAGGAATTTTGCAGGCTAAAAGGGACTGGCAAGAAGTACTCAAAGTGATGAAAAGCAAGGACTTACAACCTAGATTGCTTTATCCAGAAAAGCTCTAAGTTAGAATTGAAGGGCAGAAAAAATACTTCCCACACAAGGTAAAATTAAAGGAATTCATCACCAAGTCATTATTACATGAAATGTTAAAGGGAATTATATAAGAAAAAGAAGATCAAAACTATGATCATTAAAATGGCAACAAATTCACAACTATCAACAACTGAATCTAAAAAACAAACTAAGCAAATAAGCAGAATAGGAACAGGATCATAGATTTGGAGATCATTTGGAGGCTTATCAGCTGGAGGGAGGAGGGGAAGAATAGAGGAAAAGGTGCAGGGATTAAGAAGTAGAAACTGGTAGGTACAAAATAGACAGAGGGATGTTAAGAACAATTTAGGAAGTGGAGAAGCCAAAGAACTTATACACATGACCCATGGATGTGAACTATGGCAGAGGGGATTGCTGGAGGGAATTGGGGTATGGCCTTTGGGGGGTCAAAAAAGGAAAAATTGAGACAACTGTAATAGCATAATCAATAAAATATGTTTAAAACTTGGCCTTTTCACTTCTGAGTTTGTGTCCTTGTCTTTTCCCCTAGACCAGATATTTTTATGCCTGTTTGTACTAAGTCAGAAGGACGAAAATGCAATGGAAGAGACTGGAGATTCTAAAGAAGGAGAGGATGACTGAATAAGAAATATCTAAGAGAATGAGAATAGGTTGAAAGGTAAGCCTTTCTCTGTGGTCCATGCGGGCAAGATTAGGTATAAAGAAACACAGGTTTTAGGGTAGGAAAATAGAGGAAGTAAGAAAATTTCTATCAGGTAATCTGGGAATATCCATTTGATAGGAAGATTCAGGGAAGAGTTGGTAATGTGAAAATGAAGAAAATTTCAGAAAGTTGTCAAGATAAATACATTTGTGATTGTATCAAGAAGGGGATTACTTAGTAGCAAGGTGGAGCTACCCAACTGACTCCATGAATTTCTCAGGATTGGATGGCTATGACTCCAGCAGTTTCCCCAGCATCACTCATCCTGCACTGGGAGCTAACTGTTGAGTGATTCATAAATGATGACACTCTGAAAGCAAAGAGGCTGGCTTTTGAATTTTTTTCCTTATTGGTCCACTACTTGATTCCTATCTCCTTAGGGTGGAGACATGGAGTTGCTAAAATTAAAAAAACAAAAACAAAAAACAGCCTTTTCTGTGTCAGCTTGGCCATACCTCAAGCTTTACAGAGGTATGGCCCAATAAACGTGATTACTTTTATCTGCACTTCTTATAAGGGATGTTTTGTTAGCAGCTTTATGGCTATGACCACCTTTTCCACCAGTTAAAATACAGTTCTTATTTCTCACTTTTATTATATCAGCCTAGTTTAAAGGTAAAGCTGCGCTCCAAATTCAGAATTGCTGGTAAGGGAGTTACATTTAAACATTACTTCAGGGGGGAAACCTGTTGGTTTCTCTTAAAGACCTTTTTATAATGGTGAACCAGGGTAGAAATTCCTAATATCCTCTCTGACTCATAATCAAGAGTCAATTGACAGTAAAGAAGATGAAACATAAAATAACAGCTCTACAGACTTGCATTGCCTTATTCTCTATACTTAATTGACGTGTCACAGAATTTCCCTCTTTCAGGCCCTTAATAGTTTACCTGCGAAAGAGCGCCCCTGGGTGCTATATTTGCTACATGGATCAGGAGGCACAGAATTTTTTAACTAAAAAGAAACAGGTTTACCCATTCTGTGTGACTGAAGCAGCCTCCTCTGAGATGTCCATTTACATAATTTCTTCTTGAACTTTGCTTCCAAGACCTGACTAGGAAAGCAGCACCCACCAATGGGTATTCCTTTCCACAGTTTAGGAGAAACAGCAATTATATGAAAAGACATATTTTCCTGTCAATTGATTCAAATGCATAAAAAATTCAGTCACCCAGATGACTACAGATGCCAAGTCACAAATGTGATTAAATTCTGAGTAAAGTGAAGTATTATTCAGGCATAAAATACAAAGAGCCAAGGCCGGTCCTACTTCCTCCATCAATAAGTGGAGAACTATCTCTGGAAATTTTACCTGGAGCCCTTGCTAGAGTCTCCAAGGATAGGGTGATGTGATTTATAGTTTTAGCCCTGACTAAATGCCACAATTACTTGAAATACAGTATGCTTCCACACAGCGTATAACTAATATTTTCCCTTAACAAAGATAAGATATAGTTCATATCATGTAACTCAGTTTAATGTTAGGCTTAGAATAAATTAGTTTTACAAATGGAATTTTAAGTAAGGATAAAAGCATTGTAGGGGGAAAAAGCACAAAGAGACTCCTGCACCAATAGAATGAAATTTAATAAGGCAAGTGTGCACAATACGCAGGAGGAGAAAAGCAGACGATATACACATATAGTGGTCCACCCTATCCACTGGGGATTTGTTTCAAGACTCCCAGTGATGCTTGAAACTATGCATAATACTGAACCCTATATACACCACATATACATTTCTATAATAAAGTTTAATTTATGAATTAGGCACAGTAAGAAATAAACAGCAATAATAATAATAATAATAAAGTGGAGTAATTACTGTAATAAAAGTTATGTGAATGTGGTTTTTCTTTCTACAAATACCTTGTTGTACTGTACTCACATTTTCACTTAAAGGGAGCAGTTTACCGGTTCTCTTTGGCATATCTGAATTATCAGCCTCACTACTCTTACACTTTGCAGCCATTATTAAGTAAAATAAGGGTTACTTGAACACAAACACTGGGATAACTGTGTAGTTGATCTGAAAATGAAAGTGGCTACCATGTGACTGGACAGGGAGCCTACATAGAGTGAATACACTGGACAAACAGATGATTCACATCCTGGGGGGATGGAGTGTGTAGTGAGATTTCATCACGCTACTCAATACCACACAATATAAAACATTGTTTATTTCTGAATTTTCCATTTAATATTTTTGGACCTCAGTTGACTGCAGGTAACTGAAAATCAAAATTGAGGATAAATGGGGATCACTCTAAAGACTTTCACGGATCAGAAAGGCACAGACACAGCCAAGACAGACCTGCGGACGTGATCTACCAAGATAACTCTGCCCTATACACACAAGCGCCCATGAGTAGCAGGAAGCATGACAAGGTCGCTCAGATTTCTTTTCCCCACTTTTTTCATTTTTTGTTTTTAGAGAAAATGGAAGGGAAGGAGAAAGAGAGGGAAAGAAATATCAGTGTGAGAGAGATACATTGTTTGGCTGCCTTCCATGTGCACACAGTCTGGGGAATGGATTTGCAACCCAAGTGTGTGCCCTGACTATAAACCAAACCAGTGGCCTTTTGGTTTGTGGGATGATGCCCAACCAACTGAATCACACCAGCTGGAAACATTTTTCCCATTTTTGAGTAGAAGGGGAAACAAACTGCTCTGAAATTCTCCTTTGAAATTTTCCTCAGTCCAAAGTCTAAATTTTCAGCTTTAGAAATTTTAACTGTTGACATTTTATATTGCAACTCAGGACACACACACACACACACACACATAGAAATGATGTCCTCTGCTTTCTATTTTATTCTATCCTATGTTATTTTTAAAATTATGATGAAGACACATGTTATGGTTGAATTGTGTCTCCCCCCAAATTTATATGTTGAAGTCCTAACCCCAAGTACCTCAAAAGTGACCTTATTTGTATATGGTGTCTTTACAGAAGTCAAGTTAAAGTGGGGTCATTAGAATGGGCCCTAATCCAATATGACTGATGTCCATATAAAAAGAGAAAATGTGGGCTGCTTGAACATGAGTTTTGGTGTCTTGCCTTCATCCCTGAACAGCATGAGCTTCATCACCTGTTCCAGCTTCTTCACAAACTACTGCCCCTGGCCAGCCAACAGTGTGTCCAGAGTCTGTGCTGGTGCTGGGGTTCAGGCTCCAGGAATTCTGTGTCCCATTTCACCAGCATGTGGGGTGTCTTTGGGTCTGGGGCCTGGCTGTAGGGTTGAGCTGGGGTCTAGAGGGCATAGGAGATATCCAGAGCAAGAAGAAAACTATACAATGCCTGCATGACCACCTAGCCTTTTACCTGCAGAGGGTGAGAAGCCTGGAGGCTGATGATTGGAGACTGGAGAACAATATTTGTGAACACCTGGAGAAGAAGGGATCCAAGATCAGACTAGGGGAATTATTTCAAGACAATCGAGAACCTGAGGACTCAAGTCTTTGCAAGTTTTGTGGACTATGTTTACATCATTCTGCAGATTGACAATGCCTGTCTTACTACTGATGACTTCAGAGTCAAATATGAACTAGAACTGGCCATGCACCAGTCTTCGGAGAGTGACATCAATGGGTTCCAAAAGGTCATTGATGACACCAATATGACTCAGCTAGCTGCAGCTGGAGACAGAGATCGAGGCTCTCCAGGAGGAGCTGCTCTTTATGATGAAGAACGATGAAGGGGAAGTAAATGGTCTACAAAACCAGATTTCTCACTCTTGGTTGACCATGGAGTTGAGTGCCCCCAGATCTCAGGACCTCAGCAAGATCATAGCAGACATCCAGGCCCAGTATGACGAGATAGCTCAGAATAACTCATAGGAGCTAGACAGGTCCCAGCAGATTGAGGAGAGAGCACCACAGTGGTCACCTTACAGACTGCTGAGATAGGAGCTGCTGAGATGACACTCACAGAGCTGAGACTACAGTTTTAGTCCAGATCTAACTGGACTAAATTAGAAATCTGAAGCCCCATTTAGGGAACAGCCTGAGGGAGGTGGAGACCTGCTATGCCATGCAGATGGAGCAGCTCAACAAGATCCTGCTGCACCCGGAGTCAGAGCTGGCCCAAAGTCGGGGCAGAGGCAGGGCACCAACCCCAGGAGTATGAGATCATAAATTTCAAGGTGGAGGCTGAGGTCGCTACCTACTGGAGGATTTAGAACCTTGGTGATGCCCTGGATAACAGCCACCACATACAATCCATAAAAAGACCACCACCTGCAGGATTCTGGAGAGCAAAGTGGTGTCTGAGATCAATAACACCAAAGTTCTGAAGCAGTAAAGGCAGTTTCTTGGGAGTAGGAAAAAGTTCAGAGATCACTGAACATTTAAAAAAGAGAGAGAGAAAATGTAGGTGCAGGACATGCACAGAGACAATGTGAAGACGGCCATCTACAAACCAAAGAAAGAGAGAGGCCTGGAACAGTTTCTTCCCTAGCAGCCCTTAGAGAGAACCAACCTTGCCAACACCTTGATCAGACTCTTGGCCTCCAGAACTGTGAGACAATACATTTCTGTTGCTTATGCCACCCAATCTGTGGTGCTCTGTTAAACAGCAGCCCAAGGAAAATTAATACAATACACTAAGTTGATTTCGTGACCCATAAATGGGCTTTGAAGAGCACTTTGGAAGAAATGAATCTCATCCCATTGCCCTCTCCAGCATCATCTTTCCAGCTTGAACAAGGCAGTAACAGGGTTGCATGGCAGTGACAGTGAGTTCCCCGCAAGGCAGTAATAGGGAACTCACTAACTCCCAAGGCAAGACATTCTGCCTCTGGTTATCACTGGCAGCGCTAAAACCTGATGAGTGTAACTTTGTCCCACAGTTTCACTGTCATATACAGAGACTCCTATGCATAGAGAAGTCAAATCCCTCATCATCATGACAGTCTTTCAACTGGACATTTATATTCTGCAGCTACCATATTTGCTCAAACTCTCATCTACAAACTCTGTTTTCTTCCATATTGTCTTCCTTCAGTTCCTTGAACAGATACAAATTCCTTTCTTTGTCTTTTTGCTGACCCCTTTCTCCTGAAAAATGAAATTGCCTTTCTCTCCTCTGCTGCTGGCTAAACCCCAGCCTGTCCTAATTCCTCTGCTCAGCCTATCTTCATCTTTACAAATCATTTTCTGATCCTGCCAACCTGAAGCATTCTCTTCCTTTTCAAAATACCTAACACACTGTACTGAATAGTCATTAAAGATGGGTCCAAACTTATTACTACTTAGGAAAATGGAGTTTGACAATATCTACTGAACTTCTCATTTAACACAGGGGTTTTGATGAAGCACTGGTTTCAAGTGTCAGATCCCTGGCCAACATGCCTGAGTTGGTATCTTTGTTGTTTTTTTTTTAAATATATTTTATTGATTATACCATTACAGTTGTTCTATTCCCCCCCTTCATTCCCCTCCACCCGCACACTCCCTCCCCCACAATTCTCCCCCCCTTAGTTTATAACCACGTGTCTCAAGTTCTTTGGATTCTATATTTCCCCCACTATTCTCACCCTCCCCACTATCTATTTTCTACCTACCATCTATGCTATTTTCTGTGCCTTCTCCCCCCTTCTCCTCCTCCCACTCCCCTGTTTCTAACCCTCCATGTGTTCTTCATTTCTATGGTTCCACTCCTGATCTAGCTGTCCTCTTGGTTTGCTTTTGTTTTAGGTGTGGTTGTTAATAACTGTGTGTTTGCTGTCCTTTCACTGTTCATATTTTTCATCTTCTTTTTCTTATATAAGTCCCTTTAGCATTTCATATAATAAGGGCTTGGTGATGATGAACTCCTTGAACTTGACCTTATCTGAGAAGCACTTTATCTGTCCTTCCATTCTAAATGAAAGTTTTGCTGGATAAAGCAATCTTGGCTGTAGGTCTTTGGATTTCATGACTTGGAATACTTCTTTCCAGCCCCTTCTTGCCTGTAAGGTCTCTTTTGAGAAATCCGCTGACAGTCTGATGGGTACTCCTTTGTAGGTGACTGTCCCCTTATCTCTTGCTGCTTCTAGGATTCTCTCCTGCATTTTAGTCTTGGCTAATGTAATTATGATGTGCCTTGGTGTGTTCCTTCTTGGGTCCAACTTCTTTGGGACTCTCTGAACAACTTCATATGTTCCTCTAATTTGTGACTATAATCAACCAGTTTTGTTAGCATCCTGATAAACAGTGTTTTGAATTGTGCTTCTGAGAGGCTGGCAATTTCTCGGTGGCTGAGTTATCGGCTCTGGGACTTTGAATTCTTCTTGCGCCATCTTTCGGGCTGTTTGTGCCTGTTCCATAGCAGGATCGGTGCTCAAAGGTGTTCACTAGAGCAGGGCAACTAAGTCACTGGGTTGTGACGTTGTATGTGGGGGCGGGGTCAATGAGGAACTATGGCGTCCAGTCTGCTGCCTTCCGCCGTGGCCCCCACAGGTGCTGCAGCTGCCACTGTTACCGGGCCCGAGCATTTCGTCCCACTGCACGAGAGTGTGCCACCACCGTCAGCCCTCGCCCCCCGGGGCCTGCATGGTCCATCTCACTGTGCGCGAATGTGCGACCAAGGTCAGTCTGCCCCGCACCCCAACTGGTTCCGGGCTGCCTGCATGCCTAGGTGGATCTGTCCTGCCCGACCCTGCTCGCTGCTGGCTCCGCCCCTCTTACCGTCCCGGTTGACTGGTTAGTGGTTGTTGGACTTCCGTATAATTCAGTTTTCTGTTTTTTGCTGTGTCTTTGTTCTCCAAACCTTTGTTGTATTCAAACTTGGTTGTGGGAGAAGGCACAGTGTTTCCACCTATGCCTCCATCTTGGCGGAAGTCCTAAGTTAGTATCTTTGAAACTAACTTCTGTTTTCTTTTGTTCACACTGGTTTTTCCCAAAGTCTCTTCCAACTGGCCTCCTCTTGAGGTTACAGGAGGGGGATAAAAAACTGCGGATTCTCATCAGTGTGAGAGTAGGCTGCTGACAGAACGTCGTGGTCACCCCAAAAGCCACTCTGCCCATCTATGTTCTCTTCTCTGTTGCCTCCTCTGTCTTTATTCTACACACCACCTTGGGGGGATCTCTGACATCTGTATAGTTGTAAATGCTGAGAAGACTTTGATAATGCTCTCGCAGACTTTTTCAGCCCAAAGCTCTTTCTTGAGCTCTACAGTCATTTATCCAATAACTGCAGTGAGAAGTCTCACAGACTTCTCAAAATCTATAGGGCCAAAATCGAAACCACAATCTTCCTACCTTCTCCAGTATTTCCCACCTCAAGGAATGGCCTCACCATCCACTCACTTGTCCAGCCTAGAAGCGGGGATATCGCTATAACTCCTTCCCCACAGTCAGTCAGACATGGTCCATTTTGGATTCCACCTTCCTAATACTTCTCAAATTCACATCTTTTTATTTTGAACTCTGTCCACTGCCGACATTCAACCTCTCAGCATGTCTCACCTGGGTTAACTGCATCACCCACAGTTGGTCTCCCTGTTTCTCTTTTTCCATGCAGTTCATTTCTCCCCTGCAAATGAAGTAATCTGTCCCAAATGTTAATTAATTATATATTATTTTTGTACCACTCAGGGTCCAGTCAGGAAACAAACTATGCTGAAAAGCAGGTGTCATTTCATAGTGAAAATTAGTTACATAGGTGATGAAAGAGCTGAAAAGTGAAGAAAAGGGTAGAGAGGCAATCCAGAGATCAGGAACAATAGAAGAAAGAACCACTACCACCCCAAGCAGAGAGGGACAAAAGGAAACATAGCTATCATCGGAGCTGAGAGTCTGGGGTCATCCAGCAGAGGTGGGGACTATCCATCCAGGGGCAGAGAGAGACAAGGCCACAGAGCAGATAGAGTTGCAGCCAGCAATGCTACCTGAGGTGAAAAGAGTCAAGGATAAACACTGATTTCAGCCTTCCCATCACCATCCAGTTTCCCTACAGTGTTTCAATTTGGCCCAAACCAGCCTGAAGCGAGGGCATACTAGAATTCAGGAAATGTACCCTCCATTGATCAGATAGGGCAGTACAAGGGAAGGACTATGAAAGAAACTGGAGGCAATCAGGCCCAATACTGGATGACCTTCCTCATCCTTTCCTTCCTCACTGTCAGAAAACTGACAGTGTCCCTGCCCTGAGCATAAAGTACAACAGTACCTTGGTACTTGTTATTAATTTGTTCTGACAAGTAGTGAGCAAGTGGCAATTGAAGCATTTTCTCTTGAGGGGTGGCATCATGACTCATACAAATTCTAGCAAGTGCAACGAATGGTGAGCAAGCACCAAGTGCTGAAACATTTTTTCTTGCCAAAAGACAAGTTAGATGAGTACCAGGTTTGAGGAGTTCTGAAGATGACCAGTGCCGAGGTACCACTGTGCTATAAAAGATAAGATCATGTGCTTTTGCTCTGGATCCTGCTTGTCTCTCTAGGGCCACCTTTTACCAGGTTTACCAACCCTCCCTTCCCCACACTTAACTCAGTGTTCCCACTCAAGTCAGTACTCCTAGCTGCAACAAATTGAATGCAGAATCAGACATGAGAATCTAACTGTCTAGCCAGACTTTAAAGAGGTTTACAAAAATGTAGAATAATGCCATTCTTCTCGCTCATGTTTTTGAAAACATGGTTATTCTTCATAAAAATATACTACCCATGTTAACATGTAATGAATTTATTATTCTTACATTTATTTTAAGTATATTTTATTGATTATGCTATTACAGTTGTCCGAATTGTTTTCTCCCCTTTATCCTCCTCTGCCCCACACCTCCTCACCCTCCAGCATTCGATCCCCCTTAGTTCATGTCCATGGGTTGTACATATAAGCTCTTTGGCTTCTCCATTTCCTATACTATTCTTTTTTTAAGACTTTTTATTTATTTATCTTTAGAGGGAAGGGAAGGAGAGAGAAAGAGAAGTATCAATGTATGGTTGCCTCTCATGCATCCCCTGCTGGGAACTGGCCTGCAACCCAGGCATGTGCCCTGACTGGGAATCAAACCACGATCTTCTGGTTCACAGGCCTGCACTCAATCCACTGAGCTACACCAGCCAGGGCCATTTCCTATACTATTCTTAATCTCCCCCTGTTTATTTTGTGCCTAACAATTATATTTATTCTCTTTACCTTTTCCTCCCATTCTTCCCCTCCCCATTCCCCTCCCCACTGATAACCCTCCATGTGATCTCCATTTCTCTTCCTGTTGAAGTTTCCTTAGTTTTTGTTTTTGTTTTTTAGGATCAGTTGTTGATGTAAGTTTGTTGTAGTTTTACTGTTCATAGCTTTTTATCTTTTTATTAGATCAGTCTCTTTAACATTTCATATAAAAAGGGCTTCATGATGATGAACTCCTTTAACTTGACCTTATCTGGAAAGCACTTCATCTGCCCCTCCATTCTTAATGATAGCTTTGCTGGATAGGGTAATCTTGGATGTAGGTCCTTGCCTCACCCCTCTACTTACACGGGTCTTTGCTATGATTGTGACATTCTTGTGAGAGTCACTGGGTTTCTCACATCCCCAAGAGGCAAGTTTACCAGCTAAAGAGGAAGCCCTGCCACTTCATCAAAGCAGCAGAGGTGCAAAATAGAGCAATTTTGTTCACAAAGTGTACTAAGGGCATAACAAGGTGGAGGGAGTAGCCTGGTTTACCTCTTGTGTCCCCAGAACAGTGTGTGCAGGAAGAGGACTACACCTACTGCCTTGCCTCCCTCCATATTCTTTTGGAGATTAAGATAGAGCATGAACTGTGAGATGACAGCATGACTGAACTTCTGTAGAATGGGCATCTCCCGAAATGAAAGCCCCATTTTAAAAAGGTGATCATGTATGCAATGTGTCATGCCCATAAACCAAGTGGTTCAGGTAAACACTTATTGTTGAATACTTGTTGTGTGATAGGTTCTTCCACATTTCTCACTCATGAAGTAGAAGACCAACCACAGTGAGCATTATTAAACATGAAAGCAGATCACTCAGGACGAATCTGTGGAATTTTCTCTCATTCTGGAGGCTGTCAAATATATACATACTAGTTTCCCATTCCTATGTGGTGGCCTCAATGTGCTCTGTGTAATAAAGAGTGCTTAATGAGTTTAATTGTTATTGTTGTTATAGGCCTGTCAGAAAAATATCTGAAATAAACTAAATGATGTCTTGAGTGCCCTTGTAAAAATGTGATGGAAAATTCTATAGCTGCCTCCCCATCATAAGAACATAATGGATCAGTAGAATAAAACTACCTAGCCATAGTACAGACAATATTTTGGCATGATTTTTCATTTTTAATAAGTTTTGTTAATGTCAGATATGCAAACCACATCTTTACCAATGCCTTATGGTATTTTAGTAATGCATTTTTATAGATAAGGACATAGAACTCAATCTCATGTCCTCTGTGGCAAATGCTGGGCTGCTGTCTTACTGTCTCTCGCACCAAATATCTATGAAGTCTTGGGTCAATTGCTTAAACTCTCACAGCCCGAATTCCTCATCTATCACTTGTGTACAGGAATACCTACCCATAAAGGGTATTGTGGGGCTTGAAAGCAGCAATATATATGGAAGGGCTCTTGGTAAACTGTCATACACATGACAGAGCCAAGGAGGAACTTGATAAGGTGACTTTATTTCTCTCTCCCATCTTCCTTATTTCCACCCTCAATTCTGCCCAAATACAACCAAAGTAAAATTATAGATTTTGTTATAAAAATTCAGATTTATCCCTTACCAGTGTGGCTCAGTTGGTTGGGTGTCATCCTTCAAAACAAAAGGTCACTGGTTAGCTATGCCTGGGTTGCAGGTTTGGTCCTGGATGAGGTGTGTGCAAGAGGGGGTTTGTTCTATATTTTATTTATTAATATTTAGCCAAGAAGAACTTGAAATCCTCAATGACTGACTTGTGTAATCAGTTGTTCATTCAATCCAGGTTTAAGTATTCACTAAATGTCAGGTTCTGAACTAGGGCAGGAGGATATAGCAGGGAAGAACAAACACAAGTATTCTTGCCTACATAGAGCTTATATTCTAGTGGAGGGTGGGGTGGAGAGTAAGAAGATAAAAAATAAATAGGTAAAAATTAATACTATGCCAAGGGTGATGAGCTATAGAAAAAAAGAAGAGAAGGAAAGAGATAGAGAGTGCAGGCCATTGGTGAGAGAGTAAAGGATGCAACTTTACATAGCCAGGGCAAGGCTTCATTATTACAATGTTATTCAAGTGAAAATCTGATGTAGTTATTATGGAGAAAGAAGATGGTTCAAGGTAGCAAAGACAACAAGCACAAAGGTGCTGAGGCCTGGTGTATTTAAAGGACATCAAGGAATCCAGGATACCTGGAGAGTAAAGGAATAGGAGAGTAACAGAAAATGAGTAAGAGATAGCGGTGAAGAGGAAATAGGCAAAATCCAGTAGGTTCCCATATCATTTCAGAAGGGCTTTGAGCAGAGGACTGCATGGCTGGATATAAATATTTAAAAGAACCACTATGACTACTGATTGGAGGCTAGACTCTTGAGCAGCAAAGATAAGTAAAGAAAGATCATCTAGGAGGCTTTGGAAATAATATGAGGGAGAGAGATCAAAGTGGTAATCATGGAGATGGTGAGAGGTAGACAGAATTTAGATATATTTTGATAGTAGAAACAACAGGATTTGCAGAAGGGTTGGATATGGGTTATAATAGGAAGAGAGAATGACTTTAGAATTTGGTCTGAACTACTGGAACAATGAAGTGGCCTTTCACTTAGATGAGCTGGACTGCAGATGGACAAGGTTGGGAATGTATGGAAAGACTAGTGGTTGTTTTGGATACAGTAATTTAGAGATGACTTTTTATAGCCAAGATGTCAAGGAGGTAGTTGAAATTCATGGGGAGAAGTCTGAGCTGGATACAAATTTTGGAGCATCTCTATTTATCTGACATTTAGAGCTAAGTTGAGGCTGAATAATATTATGAAGATAATGACTGTGGAGACAGAAGAGGAGGATTTTGTAAACTGAGAGCTGCACCTTTAAAGTCAAGAATCCGAGAATAAAACCAGCAAGAAAAACTAAGAAGGAATGACCAGAAATATCAGGGAAACCTATAGACTATAATGACCTGAAAGTGAAGTAAAAAGTTTATCAGGGAGCACTGAATGGTCAGCATGTCAAATGCTGCTCATAGGTGAAGTCAGATGAGGGCTAACTATTGACAGCTGGATTTAGCAAAGGGAAAGTCATTAATGACCTTGACAAGAATAGGGTGGTGGTGACAAAAGCTCAAATGAGGATAATTCAAACAAGAATAGAAGGAAAGGAACTGGAGGCAGCAATTATAGAGGATTTTTTGAGAAGTTATATTGTAAAGAGAAACAAAAATAAAGGGGAAAAAGGAGACTATGAGGTTGAGAATTTTTGTTTTCTAGGTTTTTCATGGAAATGTTTATGAAATATTTACAAACATTTACCGTATTCATAATTCTTTATGTGCAAATATGCAAAGAACCCAAGCTGAGCATACATGAATTTTGCTCTTGATTGCTCTTTTCATGAATATATACAACAACAACAAAAAAGAAAAAAATCCAAGCCTTACAAAGAGACAGATGCCCTGTCCTCCAACATGCAGTTAAAAAGCAGATCTTAATTGGCTTCAGACTTTTGAGCACAAATGAACCCAAATGGATTCAACTTCACTGAACTATGCATCATTTATTTTGTTACTGAAATAAGAGTATCAGGCAACTGAAAATCAATGAATTGATTTAAATATTATGCAAAAGATGGAGCTATTACTATGGGCACATTTTTATGATTTAAAAATCACATTTCAGCATTTTCCTTATGTCAAGGGCTATGACAGGGCAGCATTGATTAACACATTCAGACCCAATCATCAAGAAAAAGACTTGGAACTGCAAATTTCTCTTGTAAAAGATGTCTTCTTAGGTCCACACTAAGTTCAAAGTTATTAAATAATGACAGTTGGGTTTGGCAGGTTTTTTGGCATGTGATTTGTTTTTAACTTTTTACTATGAAAAATTTTGTATTATGCAAAAGTAGAGAGAATAGATCATGATTCTTCCTCCCTCCTCCTATACCCAAGACTCAGCTTCAACAATTAGCAACTCACAGCTCAGCTTATCTCATCTTTATCTTCAACCATTTCTCTTTCCCATCCATGTACCAGATTATTTTGAGACAAATCCTAGACATCATGTTATTACATGTATAATTGTTTTACTGTGCATGTCTAAAAGGGGATTCTTAAAAATACTCATATAACTTTATTGTCATTTTCACACCTAATAAATAAGAGTACTTTCTTAATTCCATTAAATATTCTTCATATGTCCTATACATGTCTTTCCACATGTAGTTTGTTTGAATCAAGATCCCAAAAAGGTCCACAAATGTACATATCATTTTTGAAAGAAGCAAATGGGGAAATTTAAGATAGTTTTATTTTACAAGCAAGTTACCAGAAGTTCTTTAATATTATGGTATCTTTTGATTGAAATGGGAACACTGTTATTTTTTAAATGTAATTCAATAGGATCTAAGATATCTCCCAAATACTGAGGAACATTTTCTCAAACAAAATACAGAGTAGGAATATGGCTCTGGCCAGGTGACTAAGTTAGTTGGGGTGTTGTCAATACACCAAAATGTTGCACATTCAATCCCTGGTCAGGGCACCTACCTAGGTTGCCGGTTCAATTCCTGACACAGGGGCACATACAGAAGGCCACCCATTGATATTTCTCTGTCACATGGATGTTTCTCTCTTTTTCTTCTTTCTCCCTTCCTCTCTCTTTAAAATCAATAAACATATCCTTTGGAGAGCACTTTTTTAAAAAGGGTAAGGATATTATTTACAGCTGCCAATTACAAAGGCATTCACAATTGATATGGGAGACACAGTTGAAAATACCAAATCTTATTTAAAGAAATATGCATTTTTCTTATTGGGTAACTTGGCTTTTTGTTATAAATAAAACCCATCCATTCTTCCAGATGTACTAACATAGCCATCTTAAACATTCTTCACCTCAGTCCATCCTAGGAAACTATACTCTTACTCTCCAGAAAGAATCAGAACAAAACAAAAAATAATAATTACATGTTAGATATTTTGCATAAATAATGACTCTGATTCTGGTGCCATGGGAGATTTGGCTAGAGCAAAACAAAGTCCATGTGACTATAACACTTAAGTATTAAATGCTAAGGAAATAACTACCTTAAACATAATTACACCAATTTCCTGCTTTTCATTGTCATCATCATAGCATATCAGAATTTAAAGGAATCTTGGAGCTCCAGGTCCCTCCCTTTAGAGGTGAAGCAACTGAGGCTGAGTGACTTCCCTGGGGTCAAAGAGCAGGAAAACTGGTCCCGACAGCCAAGTCCCCCGACTACCAGACTGGTCCTTTCCCCTGCTGTTATGTCACACTGAGTTTCAACCTATTTTTTTGAAAGATTTTTTTAATTTCTTTTTTTTAGGGATTTAATTCATTTATTTTTAGAGAGGGGAAGGAAAGGAGAAAGAGGGAGGGAAATGTCAATGTACGGTTGCCTCTCACATGCCCCCCCACTGGAGACCTGGCCTGCAACCCAGGCATGTACCCTGACTGGGAATCGAACCAGTGACCCTTTAGTTCACAGGCCCACACTCAATCCACCGAGCTATACCAACCAGGGCTATTTCTGACTCAAAGCCACTATTTTTCTGTTAAATGTCTCCCCTCTTCCTATCATTTATCTTTATTTTACTTTCTATAGTCATTTCTTTTTTTTTCAAAATTTTTTAATTTGATTATTTTTCAAGTACAGTTTTCTATCTATTACTCCCATCCTATCCCACCTCCCGTGCTCCCCCCTCCTTCCCATTTCCACCCTTCTCAGTTGTTCTCCATGTATCCTTTATATATGTTCCTCTAAATCCCTCCCCTATTTCCCCTGAAATTCCCTCCCCTCTCCCCTCTGGTCGCTGTCAGCCTGTTCTCTGTTTCAGTGTCTTTGGTTATATTTTGCTTGCTTGTTTGTTTTGTTGCTTAGCTTACTGTTAAAGGTGAGATCATATGATATTTGTCCTTCAAAACCTGGCTTATTTCACTCAGCATAATGCTTTCCAGTTCCATCCATGCTGTTGCAAAAGGTAGGAGCTCCTTCTTTCTTTCTGCAGCATAAAATTCCATTGTGTATATGTACCATAGTTTTTTGATCCATTCATTTACTGACAGGCACCTAGGTTGCTTCCAACTCTTGGCTATTGTAAATTGTGCTGCTATGAACATTGGGGTGCATAGGTTCTTTGGGATTGGTGTTTTAGGGTTCTTAGGATACAATCCCAGCAGTGGAATTGCTGGGTCAAAAGGCAAGTCCAATTTTAGTTTTCTGAGAAAATTCCATACTGTTTTCCATAATGGTTGTACCAGTCTGCAATCCCACCAACAGTGGACCAGAGTCCCCTTTTCCCCACACCCTCTCCAACATTTGTTGTTTATTGCTTTGTTTATGATAGCCATTCTGACCGGTGTAAAGTGGTATGTCATTGTGGTTTTAATTTGTATCTCTCTGATAGCAAGCGATATTGAGCATCTCTTCATGTGTCTCTGGATCCTCTGTAAGTCCTCCTTGCAGAAGTGTCTGTTCAAGTCCTTTCTCCATTTTTTAATTGGGGTAGTTGTTTTCTTAGAGTGAAGTCGTGTGAGTTCATTGTATATGTTGGAGATTAAACCTTTGTCTGAGGTATCATTGGCAAATATGTTTTCCCATACAGTTGGTTGTCTTTTTACTTTAATGCTGTTTTCTTTAGCCATGAAGAAGCTTTTTATTTTGATGAGATCCCATTTGTTTATTCTTTCCTTTATAGCCCTTGCTCTAGGGTACATATCAGGAAAAATGTTGCTGTGTGAAATATCTGGGGTTTTCCTGCCAGTGTTCTCCTCTAGGACTTTAATAGTGTCATGGCTTATATTTAAGTCTTTTATCCGCCTTGAATTTATTTTGGTGTATGATGTAAGTTGGTGCTCAAGTTTCATTTTTTTGCATGTAGCTGTCCAGCTCTCCCAACACCATTTGTTGAAGAGGCTCTCTTTACCCCATTTTATGTTACTGCCCTCTTTGTCAAATATTAATTCACTCTAAAGTCATTTCAAACAATGTTGTCAACTATTTTAAATCGTTTCTTTTGTTGCACTATTTAATGGGAACTTAAATAACTATATAGCCCTACTGATTATTTAGCTCTTTTTATTTCTAACTTTTGGCCAAGATACAATGAGATCTTAGCACAGTTTTCAAAGTTTAATTAATATTTATTCTCTACAAATTATATTAATGTTTACCTTTTTAAACATTCAGCCATCATATTTATAGTCTGAACAAAAGTACAGTGTGGTACTTATCACTTTTCATTTCACAGCAAAGATACTTTATCAATAAAATATGAAAAATATTTTCAAAGGAACACTACATAATTTGTTATAATAGCTCCCCCTAGTGAACATTTCTACTATTGTTTTCTGAACATGCTTTAGTGTTGTTCATTTTAATATTTGTTATAGTTTCTTGGAAATTTTCCTTCTATCTTGTATGTAAGCAAAAGTCATGCCACTGAAGGGTATTTTCAGTTCCAGATACACTCACAAGAATTAACTCCATCAACAGAATGGTTTGCAACTGGAGAAGAATAGTTTATTTTTTTTTCAATCAACTTCAAACAAGAAAAATAAAAAAGAACAAGGAATACAGCAAATATTATTGATAAAAACAACTGTGATTTCTTGAGCATTTGCTGTGTGCTATAGATTCTATTCAGTATTTACATGGATTATTCAATTCTTATATCACTTTATGCTGTTAACATTATTACTAATCTCATTTCACAATTAAAGAAAACTAGCCCTGGCTGGTGTGGCTGAGTGGATTGAGTGCCCATCTGTGAACCAAATAGTTGCAGGTTCAATTCCCACTCAGGGCACATGCCTGAGTTGTGGGCCAGGTGCCCAGTCAGGGGTTTGCATGAGCCAACCAATGGATGTTTTCCCACACATCCATGTTTCCCAGCTCTCAAACTCCCTCCCTTCCCCTCTCTCTAAAAATAAATAAATAAATAAAATCTTTGAAAACTTATTTTAAAAAAGAGGCTAAGTCTTTGATCTAAGGACATACAGCTAGCATGCGGCAGCTGAAATCTGAATCCAGGTAGTCTGACTCCAGAGTCTATGCTCCAAGCTGCTATCATATTGTTGACACAGCCAAGGGATAACCTCAGTGCCAGATCAGTTTTTTCTGCTAATAAGAAACCTGTTTGCCAGGTTATTGCATTATTTATCTATTCAACTTTGCTTATAGAACAGAGAGGCCCAAAGTCTTCAATGCCCCAGACTTGTAATTCCCTCTTTCTACATAGCCACCTGAGTCCATAGTTGCCACCTACTACAGAAGTCACTGTAATAGATTTCAGGGCTGGAGCAGGATCATCATTTCAAAAGGAGCCTGAAACAGCTTATTACGTCAGAAAGTAAAGAGGTACCTCTCCTTACCAAAAAAAGAGAAAAGGGGGGGAAAGATAAGAACAAGTCACAAGGGAACAGGTGCTGACTTGAAGAGACTTATCCTGGCCAAACCTGAGTTCATTTGAGCACCAAAATGAATCATTACAAACCACTGAAAAATTAAGAATTCGTGAGTTCATACTAATGTTAGATCAATATATAGATAGACAAATATATAGATAAAAAAGAGGTCTCCTGCTAACAGAAGAATGTTGAGAGAAGACCAAGAAATGTGGAAAGAGCATAGGAGTTTTAAAAAATATTGTTTTGCAACCATAACACTGAGATTGAATCAGGCAAGAAATATCAACAGGTCTTAAAACTAGAGACAAATTTGGTGATGAATAGAATATCTACATGATTTTTAAGTGTCTTCTCACTTACTATTTGCTAGTTGCAAAGGAGAAAATGCCAATTATACAGTGGAGAATTAAGACACCTTGATCTGGTGATCAAATGTAACATCACCAATGAGGAACAGATGGACATGAGGTGTCTCCAGATGTGAGACCCTCAGAAGAACATATCACATATGTAGTATTCTAGTTGAGAATGTATAATCTGACAGCATTCATAAGGAAACATCACACACACAAAAAACAAAATGATAAATGTTCTGTTCTTAAAAAGGGTAGGGGTATACACATTGTTTAAAATAGTCAAAATCATAGAAGACAAAGAAAGGCTGTGAAAATAATTCAGATTAAAGGGGCTAAAGAGACATGATGACTAAATGCAATATCTGTTTCTAGACTTGATTCTGATGAAAAAATGCTATAAAGGACAGTAATGGGTCCACTAACACAGCTGAAATACAAAGGGTGGACTAAAAGTATTGCATTATTGCAAACTCACTGAATTTGATTTCTATATGGGGATTATGTCAGATGGTATTCCTCTTGTTGGGACATATACAGGGAAATATCTGGGGGTAAAGGATGATGATGTAATTTGCCCTCTTAAATGATTCAGATATTTGATAGGTGAATAATTTCAATATTGCGAGATAAGATTTCTGTGAATAGATACTGGTGGCAGACAACAGTGTGAGTGTACTTAATGCCACTGAATAGTAAATTTAAAAATGGCTAACATAAAGATATTGACAGCAACACAATTATAGTAGGGGATTTCAACACCCCACTGTAAAAAAATGGACAGATCTTCCAAACAAAATATCAACAAAGATATAGCTGCACTATACAACACCCTAGATGAAATGGACTTGACTGATATATATAGAGCCCTTCATCCCAAGGAAGCTAAATACACATTCTTTTCAAATGCACATGGAACATTTTCAAGGAGAGACCACATGATAGGACACAAGATGTGCCTCAACAAATTCAAGAAAATTGAAATCATACCAAGCATTTTCTCAGACCACAAGGGACTGAAATTAGAAACCAACCCCACAGGAAAAAACCCAAAACACCCAAAATCATGGAGACTGAATGGTATGCTATTAAACAACGAATGGGTCAAGATTGAAATTAGGGAAGAAATCAAAAAGTTTCTGGAAACACATGAAAATGAACTCACAACAACCCAAAACTTACGGGACACGGCGAAGGCAGTCCTGCGACGGAGGTTCATAGCAATACAGGCTTACCTAAAGAAAATAGAAACATTTCAAACAAACAACCTAACCCAACACCTGCAAGAACTTGAAGAACAACAACAAAGACAGCCCAGAGCAAGTACAAGGAAGGAAATAACCAAGATCAGAGCAGAATTAAATGACATAGAGTCTAAAAGCACAATTCTAAGGATCAATGAATTGAGGAGTTGGTTTTTTGAAAAGATAAACAAAATAGACAAGCCTTTAAGTAGGCTCATTAAGAAAAAAGAGAGAGGACCCAAATAAACACAATCAGAAATGAAGGAGGAGAGATTAAAACTGATACCACAGAAATAGAAGGGATTGTAAGAAATTACTCTGAAGAACTGTATGCCAAGAAATTTGAAAACCTAGGTGAAATGGACAAATTGCTATAAAAATATAATCTTCCAAACTCAATGAAGGAGAAGTAGAAAGCCTGAACAGACCAATAACAGCAGATGGAATTGAAGCAGTAATCAAAAAACTCCCATCACACAAAAGCCCCGGACCAGATGGTTTCATAGGACAATTCTACAAAGCGTTTAAGGAAGAGCTAACCCCTATCCTCCACAGACTATTCCAAAAAATGCAAAATGATGGGAAACTCCCAAACTCTTTTTATGAAGCCAGCATCATCCTAATTCCAAAACAAGATAGAGACACAACAAAGAAAGAAAACTTCAGGTGAATATCACTGATGAACATAGATGATAAAATCCTCAACAAAATATTGGCAAATCACATCCAACAATACATCAAAAAGATCATACACCACGACCAAGTGGGATTCATCCCTGGGATGCAAGGGTGGTTCAATATCCACAAATCAGTAAATGTAATATACCACATAAACAAAAGCAAAGACACAAACCCAATTGGTCATATCAATAGATGGGGGGGAAAGCTTTTGATAAGGTATAACACCCATTTATGATAAAGGTACTCAGCAAAGTGGGAATAGAGGGAGCATTCCTCAATATAATAAAGGCCATATATGAAAGACCTACAGCCAACATCATACTCAATGGCCGAAAACTGAAAGCTTTTCCACTAAGATCAGGAACAAGACAAGGTTGTCCACTTTCACCACTTCTATTTAATATAGTATTGGAAGTTTTAGCCTCAGCGATTAGGCAAGAAAAGGAAATAAAAAGCATTCAAATTGGAAATGAGGAAACAAAACTGTCATTGTTTGTAGATGACATAATAGTGTACATGGAAAATCCTATATACTCTACCAAAAAACTGCTGGAACTAATAAATGAATTTGGCAAAACAGCAGGATACAAAGTCAATATCCAGAAATCAAAGGCATTTCTGTATACTAACAATGAATCAGCAGAAGCAGAAATCAAGAAAACAAATCCCATTCAATATAGCAAAAACAAAAATAAAATATCTGGGAATAAACCTAACCAAGGAGGTAAAAGACCTGTGTGCAGAAAACTACACAACCCTGAAGAAAGAAATCAAGGAAGACACAAACAAATGGAAACATATACCGTGTTCATGAATTGGAAGAATTAACATCATCAAAATGTCCATACTACTCAAAGCAATTTACAGACTCAATGCAATACCTATTAAAGTAACTAATGGCATATTTCACAGACATAGAACAAACACTTCAAAAATTTATATGGAACCATAAAAGACCCTGAATAGCAGCTGCAATATTAAGAAAGAAGAACAAAGTAGGAGGGATCACAATACCTGATATCAAACTGTATTGCAAGGCCACTATAATCAAAACAGCCTGGTACTGGCATAAAAACAGGCACATAGACCAATGGAACAGAATAGAGAACCCAGAAATAAACCCAACTCTCTACAGTCAATTAATATTCGACAAAGGGGGCAGTATCATAAAATGGGGTAAAGATAGCCTCTTCAACAAATGGTGTTGGGAGAACTGGACAGCTACATGCAAAAAAATGAAACTCGAGCACCAACTTACATCATACACCAAAATAAATTCAAGGTGGATAAAAGACTTAAATATAAGCCATGACACCATTAAAGTCCTAGAGGAGAACATTGGCAGGAAAATCTCAGATATTTCACGCAGCAACATTTTTACTGATATGTCCCCTAGAGCAAGGACTATAAAGGAAAGAATAAACAAATGGGATCTCATCAAAATAAAAAGCTTCTGCGCAGCTAAAGAAAACAGCATTAAAATAAAAAGACAACCAACTGTATGGGAAAACATATTTGCCAATGATACCTCAGACAAAGGTTTAATCTCCAAAATATACAAAGAACTCACACGACTTCACTCTAAGAAGACAACTAACCCAATTAAAAAATGGGGAAAGGACTTGAACAGACACTTCTGCAAGGAGGACATACAGAGGATCCAGAGACACATGAAAAGATGCTCAATATCACTAGCTATCAGAGAGATGCAAATTAAAACTACAATGAGATACCACTTTACACCGGTGAGAATGGCTATCATAAACAAAGCAATAAACAACAAATGTTGGAGAGGGTGTGGGGAAAAGGGGACTCTGGTCCACTGTTGGTGGGATTGCAGACTGGTACAACCATTATGGAAAACAGTATGGAATTTTCTCAGAAAACTAAAATTGGACTTGCCTTTTGACCCAGCAATTCCACTGCTGGGATTGTATCCTAAGAACCCTAAAACACCAATCCCAAAGAACCTATGCACCCCAATGTTCATAGCAGCACAATTTACAATAGCCAAGAGTTGGAAGCAACCTAGGTGCCTGTCAGTAAATGAATGGATCAAAAAACTATGGTACATATACACAATGGAATTTTATGCTGCAGAAAGAAAGAAGGAGCTCCTACCTTTTGCAACAGCATGGATGGAACTGGAAAGCATTATGCTGAGTGAAATAAGCCAGGTTTTGAAGGACAAATATCATATGATCTCACCTTTAACAGGAAGCTAAGCAACAAAACAAACAAGCAAGCAAAATATAACCAAAGACACTGAAACAGAGAACAGGCTGACAGTGACCAGAGGGGAGAGGGGAGGGAATTTCAGGGGAAATAGGGGAGGGATTTAGAGGAACATATATAAAGGATACATGGAGAACAACTGAGAAGGGTGGAAATGGGAGGCACATAGACCAATGGAGGGGGGAGCACGGGGGGTGGGATGGGATCGGAGTAATAGACAGAAAACTGTACTTGAAAAATAATTAAATAAAAAAATTGGGAAAAAATGGCTAACATGAAAAGTCTTAAGTATTCTGTATTTTATCCCAATTTTCAAAAAGTATATATATGATAAAATGTTAATAAAAGGTGAATTTGGATAAACAGCATTCAGGTATTCTTCGTTCTATATTCATAGTTTCTCAATTTTTCTGCAACATTACAGTTATTCCCAATAAAGCTTTATATGTAGATGAAGTAATGATCACCAGCTATGGCAACCATGTGGCTCTGCCCACTCCTCCAGCACAGCCTTTTCTTTGAGCAGCAGCAACTGGTCTCTGGGGCTTGCCATCTGCACTGTCACTCTTGAACTTCACTCAGAGTCTCAGATGTGAAGAGCTGGGAGGGGATAATGAGGAGGGGAAGGGTTGTCAAGAACATCTACAAAGGATACATGGACAAATCAAAGGGGGATAGAATCAAGGGTGGGAAGTGGAGATGGCTGGGGTGAGTGGTGGAAGGAAAATGGAGACAACTGTATTGAACAACAATTTAAAAAGTGGAAAAAAGAGAATAAATTAAACTTGTGTTATAACAAAAAGAAAAAAGTCTCAGGTGTGAGACTTAGAACACCCAATAGACTACATTGTTTAATGAACTGCCTGGGGCCTGAAAAAATTCAGGAAGTCGGTGTGTGTGTAAAGAGTTCTGAACAAGCAGCAGTGGAGCCTGCATATCTGGTTCTGGCTCTGTGGGCTAGCTATTTGGCCTGAGCAAGTCACACCACTTCTGGGAGATGAACACTCTGACCTGGAATTTATGTCAGGTCCCTTCTAGTGTTACAATGTTGTGTGTTACATCTACCATTTCTCAGAACAAGGCCACTGATTGAGAAAGTAGACAATATGCCTCTAATGATACAACCACAGCAGACCTGAAATCTTCCACATGTTACTTTTTACTCTTGCCTCTTAACTTTGGGTATTATGTTATGTTGCATTCTAGGGAAACTAGAGGTAAACATGTGTGTGTGTATTTACAGAGAGTGAGAAGATCAAGAAAGGAAGAGGGAAGGGATTAGAAGGGAGGGGAGAGAGAAGAGAGAAGGGAAGACAGAGTTGTTATTCCTTCTGTCAGAAAGAACATATATAAATGGTGACATTTATTTATTTATTTATTTATTTATTTGTTGTTTTATTACAGTTGTTCCAATTTTTCCACCTGTTGCTCTCCCCTGCCCTGACAACCACAGTCAATCCCCACCCCATTGTCCATGTCCATGGGTCCTTCATACATGTTCCTTGACCCTTCCCCTTCTTTCCTCCATTACCCCCCTCTCCCCACCCCTCTGGTTACTGTCAGTTTGTTCTTTATTTTAATGTCTCAGTTCTATTTTGCCTGCTTGTTTGTTTGTTTTACTCATTAGGTTCTGCTGATAGTTTAGATTTATGTTTCACCTCCTGGCTTATTTCCCTTAGCATAATACTCTCCACTTCCATCCATGCTGTCTTAAAGGGTAGGATTTCTTTCTTTCTGCTGTACAGTATTCCATTGTGTAAATGTATTAGAGCCCTAGCTGGGGTAGGTAGCTCAGTGGATTGAGCATGGGACTGTGAACCGGACAATCACGGTTTGATTCCCAGTCAGGGCACATGCCTGGGTTGCAGGCCAGTTCCCAGCAGGGGACACATGAGAGGAAACCATACATTGATATTTCTCTCCCTCTCCCCTTCCCTTCCTCTCTTAAAATAAATGAATAAAGTCTTTTTTAAAATGTACTATAGTTTTTTTATCCACTCATTTGCTGGTGGGCACCTACATTGCTTCCAGCACTTGACTATTGTAAATTGTGCTGCTAGGAACAGTGGGGTACATAGGTTCTTTTGAATTGGTGTTTCAAGATTCTTAGGGTATAATCCCAGCAGTGGAATCACTGGATCAAAAGGCAGTTCCATCTTTAGTTTTTTTGAGGAAATTCCATACTGTTTTCCATAGTGGCTGCACCAGTCTGCATTCCCAATGACAGTGCACTGGGGTTCTCTTTTCTCCACAACCTCACCAGCACTTGTTTGTTGATTTATTTATGATGGCCATTCTGACCAGTGTAAAGTAGTATCTCATTTTGGTTTTAACTTGCATCTCTCTGATGACTAGTGATGCTGAACATCCTTTCATATGTCTCTGGGCCCTCTGTATGTCCTCCTTGAAGAAATGTCTGTTCAGGTCCTCTGTCAATGTTTTAATTGAGTTGTTTGCCTTCCTAAAGTGGAGTCGTGTGAGTTCTTTATATATTTTGGAGATCAAACCCTTTTCTGAGGTATCATTGGCAAATATGTTTTCCCATATAGTTGTTTCTCTTTTCATCTTACCGATGTTTTCTTTAGCCATGCAGAGGGTTTTTAATTTGTTGTAGTCCCCTTTGTTTATTCTTTCCTTTATATCCCTTGCTCTAGTGGGCATATAGGTGAAAATATTGCTGCATAGAATATCTGAGATTTTCCTGCTTATGTTCTCCTCTAGGACTTTTATGGTGTCGCGGCTTATATTTAAGTCTTTTATCCATTTCAAGTTTATTTTTTGTATGGCGTAAGTTGGTGGTCAAGTTTCATTTTTTTTTGTGTGTGTGTCAGTAGCATCGACTCACAACTTAAAATGATGCCTTCATTTTGTATAATGCCTTGCAGTTTTGAAGTGCTGACCGAGAAAAGAAATACACCTGTCAAAAGGATTTTTTGTCACTAACTGGGTCCAAATTTCACATATAACATCATTGTTTAGAGAGACCTCTCACACGCACTGCATATCGGGGAAAAGCTGCAGATTAAGCAGCCTGGACACCTGCACTGCTGCCCACTCTGAGCCCTTTCTCCTTTCACTGCACCCCAGACTGGTGGCTCCTGTTGGCATTGGGTTGATAGCAGTGAATTTTCATTGGAAGAAGTAATTCCATACCCATTGTCTCATTTTACTTTGCAAAGAATTATGTGAGACAACCTGGCCAGGCAACATTATGCCCTATTTAAAAATGAGTAACTGGTTCAGAGACGGCAAATGACCAACAGCTAATTTCTGGTGTATTATCAATGAGCATCCCAGTTTTTTGACCTTCTGGTAATGTTCTTCCCAATCAAAAATTTCAAGACCTATGAGACTTCTACAAAACAACATGCCTGTATACTTCAAAAAGTCATGGTCATAAAAGGACAAAAAGGAGACTTCCGGCCAAGATGGGGGTGTAGGTAGACACACTGTGCCTCCTTGCACAACCAACAATTTAGAAACAAAAAACAACAAGTACTGACAGAAAATTAAACTGTATGGTAGTCCAACAACCAAGGAGTTAAAGTAGACACATTCATCCAGACCAGTAGGGCGGGGGGAGTCGGGTGGCTGGACAGAGAGGGGTTGCAGCAAAGCCGTGGCTGGTGAACCTCAGACATGCAAGGTGGCAGCTGGTGGGCCTAGCGAGGCAGCAGATTGTGGAGGGGCACAGTGTACAAAGTGGCTGGTGGACTGGGTGGTCCCATATTCACATGCAGATAAACCAGGCGAAACTGGGGAGCAAGACAGACCATGCAACCCAGGGTCCCAGCACAGGGAAATGAAGCCTCAAAACACCAATTGAAAACACCTGTAGGGGTGAGGCGCTGGGAGAGACTCCCAGCCTCACAGGAGAGTTCATTGGAAAGACCCACATGGTCCTAGAATGCGCACAAACCCACCCAGCAGGGAATCAGCACCAGAAAAGCCCAATTTGCTTGGGGAAAGCAGGGGAAGTGACTGAAATCTGGCAGAGAGCAGAGCAAGTGCTATTGTTCCCTCTCAACCCCTCCCCCACATACAACTTCACAACCCAGCAACTGGGTAACACCACCCAGGTGAACACCTAAGGCTCTGCCCCTCACTACATAACAGGAACATCACGACAAAAAAATGGCCCAAACAAAAGAACAGATCAAAGCTCCAGAAAAAATACAACTAAGTGACAACAAGAGAGCCAACCTATCAGATGAACAGTTCAAAATGCTGGTAATCGGGATGCTCACAGAATTGGTTGAATTTGGTCGCAAATTAGATTAAAAACTGAAGGCTATGCTAAGTGAAATAAAGAAAAATTCACAGGTAATCAATAGTGATGGGAAGGAAACTGGGACTCAAATCAATGGAGTAGACCAGAAGGAAGAAAGAAACACCCAATCAAAAAAGAATGAAGAAACAAGAATTCAAAAAATGAGGAGAGGCTTAGGAACCTCCGGGACATCTTTAAACGTTCCAACATCCAAATTATAGGGGTACCAGAAGGGGAAGAGGAACAGCCATGAGTGGAAAACTTATTTGAACAAAAAATAAAGGAGAACTTCCCCAGTCTGGGAAAGGAAATAGATTTCCAGAAAATGCAGGAAGCTCAGAGAGTTCCAAAGAAGTTGGACCCAAAGAAGAACACACCAAGGCACATCATAATTACATTAGCCAAGATTAAAATGAAGGAGAGAATTCTAGAAGCAGCAAGAGAAAAGAAGACAATTATCTACAAAGGAGTTCCCATCAGACTGTCAGCTGATTTCTCAAGAGACCTTACAGGCTAGAAGGGGCTGGAGAGAAGTATGCCAAGTCATGAAAGGCAAGGACCCACATCCAAGATTGCTCTATCCAGCAAAGCTTTCATTGAGAATGGAAGGGCAGATTAAATGCTTCTCAGATAAGGTCAAGTTCAAGGAGTTCATCATCACCAAGCCCTTGTTGTAAGAAATGTTAAGTAGGACTTACCTAAGAAAAAGAAGATAAAAAAATGTACAGTTAAATGATAACTAACTCACAATTATTAACAACCACACCTAAAACAAAAGCAAAAGCATAGTAAGCAAACAACTAGAACAGGAACAGAACCACAGAAATGGAGATCACATGGAGGGTTAGCAACAGGGGAGTGGGAGGGAGAGAGAGTGGGAAAAGGTACAGAGAATAAGTAGCATAGATGGTAGGTAGAAAACAGACAGGCGGAGGGCAAGAGTAGTGTGGGAAATGTAGAAGCTAAAGAACTTATAAGTATGACACATGGACATGAACTAAAGGGGGAAGGTGTGGGTGGGAGGGTGTGTGCAGGGTGGAAGGGAATGAAGTGGGGAACGGAACAACTGTAATAGCATAATCAATAAAACATATATTTTACAAAAGCCAAGAAAGTGTCTTCCAGCAGTCCAAGAGCTTGCCTACACTTCTCCTTTGTGCCCCGAGGCCTGCGGGAATTCAGTCTGCATTCAATAGCCAGGGAGGCAACCCTTAACAGATGAGGGGTCAGTACTGGGGGATAAAAACTCCCTGTTCCAACCTTAAGCAGATACTACTGAGACTTCTCCATGGAAATCCTCAGAAGCTTCCAGAGGCATCAAACCCTAGTCCAGTCACCTAGAGCAGGGACTCAAAATGCAACTTAGTGTCCGCTTTTCTTCACAGTTTCATTCTGACAGTGCCCCATATCAAGGGTCTGTACTCAAGCTCGTGTCTCAGGCTCTGGATCTGGGAGGCATCAGGCTGAGATTCTTGCTAACACTGGATGTTACGTAGAAGACTGAAGCCAGCCTGATATTTTCATTACTTTGTGCATAACTACTTTTTCTGGGTGCTCACAGGATTTCTTCATCGTTTATGTTTTAAAATTCTGTCAGAATGCATTCAGATATGTTGCTTTTTTCCAATGATTTGCCTGGTGAGTGGTACTTGCTCTTAATTTTCAAATTGGGATCTATCTTTGAATCAAGAAATCTATCTTCTTTGATTATTGCTTTTGCGGTGATACATTTGTTCCATTTTGAAATTCCTCTTGCTAACAGATTTTATCTCTTCCATGCATCCCACTTGCAATGTTCATAATTTTCATTATTTTGTCCTTTTCCTCTGAATTCTGGACAATCTCTCAAGTTTATCTTCTGCTTAAGTAACTGGATTTTCAGTAGTTTTTTAATCTCATGTGTAATAAGCCCTTTGGGCTGCAGCTACAAGGGTTCAGGTTTCCTGCTCACTCTCAAAAGCAGAAGCCCAACCTCATAGATAACACACCACACTCCTGCCTTTAGTGATTTACTCTGCCCAGATGGAATTCTCTTCAGTGCCCAGGTGTTTGCTTGGAGTGGCCATGTACCCTGGGAGCCCCATGATGCTCTGCTCCCACTGGTAGAATTGAGATGCTGTAGATGAGAAAGAGCCAGAGGTAAGCACTCTCCACAGTCCCACAGATTGTTCTCACTTCCAGGCCTCAGGGTTGATGACATTGGCCTCGCAATGTTGTGAAGATGACAAAAATAACATACATAAGAGTGCTTTGTAAACGTAAAAAATGCCCTTTAATTTAGAATCACCCAGTGTTTAAACCATGAAAACACTCCAGTTATGTAACAGCTCTGTCATCTATCTCCTTGATATGATTTGGGAGTGGGCAGATGTCTAAATGGCTGAAAAAATCTGGGGCATCTGCCCCATTCCGATATATTTCTGAATTTCCCAATTCTTTGTAAAGACTGTGTTGAGGATACCTGCTGCCTTTAATCTATCCAGCCTTATTTCACCATTTTTTTGCTAGTATCAGCCCCCAAATGTCTCTTTCTAGATGAATATCCTCCTCATTATGAAATGGTCACAGTACAGAGGGGGCTAACCCCATATTCACTCCAAGAGTGGACATTTGACCCAGTTGGGGTCCATCAGTGTGAATCTCTTTCTGCTAGGGTCGGTAACCGGTAGAATACAACCCTGGAGTCATTGGTGGCCATATTTCCCACCAGTGGGAAGAACTTATCAGAGAATCAGATCAAAAGGGTACAGAACCAGGACATAAATCAGGGGAGAGATTTCTGCCTGCTAAGCCCCCAGGTCCTGCAGTGTCTGGGCATGACCTACCCTGGCACCTTTCCATTTCTTAAGCCTACAAATTCCCCCTTTTCCGTAAGTTTATTTGAGTAGATATTCTGACATTTAGATAAAAGATCACTAATAAAGGCTACATATACATCTGGTGCTTCTTTGAGACCATACTTGCAGTGCCTGGTGGAGAGAAAAGAAGTACTTGAAATCAAAACCAGATTGAGTTTTAAGCTTTGCCACTTATCAGTTGGTTGACATTGTGCTATGGTCTGAATTTTTTTGTTCCCTCTCAAATTCGTGTATTGAATGAAGTCCCCCTACCAAGGTGATGGTATTAGAAGGTGTGGCCTTTGGGAAGTGATTTGATCATGAGGGTGGAGTCTACCTAAATGGGACTAGTGCCCTTATGAAAGAGGCCCTAGAGCTTGTTAAGCCTTTCTGCCAGGTGAGGGTACAATGAGAAGTCTGCGATCCTGAAGAAGGCTCTTACCATACCAGGGTGGGATACTGATCTCAGGCTTCCAACTTCTAGAACTGTGAAAAATAAATTTCTGTTGTTTGTAAACTACTCAGTAGTATTTTCTTATAACAGCCTAAATGGACTAAGACACATTAAATAACCCATTTCTGAGCCTTATTTGTTATCTTTAAAACAGAGTAAGTTCCTACTTACTTCATAGATCTGTTTGAGCATCAATTGTGAAATCATGTACAGCACTCTGGAAAAAGTAATTAATATTCAATTATGTTATTTTGCTTCATTCCAAAGAGAGATACATTGCCTGTTTCTTTTGTTGTGGGAATGAGGGGCAATTGACCTTTCTTCAAAAATCAATTTGTTTTCACCTTCTGGCTAAAATTTAGGTATATTTTTAATTTTTCCTCATTTGTTTCCCACTGATGTTTCTAAAAAATAACATAAAGCATCATTGTCAAAACATGTCCTGAAATAAATGGTATGAAGTCTGGGGTTTGCAAGATGTGGGGAGTGAGTGGCAGGTAGTGAGCAGGAGTGTAGATGTAAGGAAATTGGCCGTGAGCTGATAACCGTTAAAGCTGGACGACAACCCCATGGATGCCCACGACACTGCCTCCTCTACTTCTCTGGAGTAATCAAGACACCCAAGCTGTGCATTATGGTTTGTCAGATTGTGACAGACAAGTTCTTCCAGATGTTCATAAGTGTTTTACATAAAAGGGTTCGAGAGCTAAATTGGTAAAATATCAGATAATTTGATGTTAATCAAGATTGTTTACCAAGAGATTTCTCAAACCTTTGCACCATTATACTATTATATTAGAAATTTAAGAGAAAGCAAAATGTCCTCAAAATATTTGACCATAAATCCCTTATTTTAGTACATACACTCCATAGCCAGATGGCCTTTGTTCAAGTGCTCTCTGTAACTATGTCATCGTAAACAACTTGTTTAATTATCTTATGCCTTAGTTTCTGTATCTGAAAAGTTGAAAAATTAAAGTATCTACTTTATTTAGTTGCTAGGAAGATTCAATGAGTAAATAACATGTGAAGTGTTTGGAACAGTACCCTGCTCATAGAAAACACTAGAAAAAGGTTTGCTGTTATTAGTATTATTATTATGTTGTTGTTGTTGTTGTTCTAGGTGTTATGTTAGAGGACTAGAAATTAACCTTTCAGTGGCCTAGATCAGATGTAGCAACCTGAGGAAGTGCTCTGGGCCTGAAGTTAACCAGCCTGGTGGATCTTTAAAGGACAGATCACCAGCCCTGCCCCACTGAGATTCTGAGGCAGTAGGGCCCAGGAATTGGCATTAATTTTAAAAGCACCTCAGATGATTCTGATCAGCCCTCGGGTTTGGGATGCACTAATCATATCAGTGCCATTTCTTTACACTTTTCACTTAGGGCCTGTACCTCCAAACTCTAGAAAAGATTCCCCCTCAACATGTACAAAACTTTGGAGATTTAATGGGAGACAGGAGAGACAGACTAGAAACCCAGCATGTCTAGTGGACTTGCCTCTGGCACCACTGAAGCAAACAGCCTTTTAACAACCCACTTAGGTGTTTTAATGGAGTAAGGCAGTATAAGGAAACCTAGACAAGGCCTCCCAAAAGGCTCTGCCTCTCACAGTACAGAGCAGTACAGAGAAGGGCAAAAATGAGTCAGGGTGAGGGAAAGAGGCAAAAATACAATGATTTGCCAAAAAGATAAGTGCATTGCACTGTTTGAAGACGTGTGTAGTTTCCCTGCCACATGTGTCAATTTTGTAGCCACAGCAGCAATGACTGGTGGTAACAGTTTCATTCAAGTCTCTTCATTGGATCTTAATTTGCATGGTCCTATTTTGCATGTCTTCTTTGTATGTTTAGGGACTTTTTTTTAACTGCTGTTCAAGTACAGTTTTCTGTCTTTTACTCCCATCCCAGCCCACCCCACCCCCCAGTGCTCCCCACCTCCCTCCCATTTCTACTCCCCTTAGTTGTTGTCCATATATCCTTTACATTAGTTCCTGTAAATCCTTTCCCTTTTCCCCCTGAAATTCCCTCCTCTCTCCCCTCTGGTCACTGTCAGCCTGCTCTCTATTTCAGTGTCTTTGGTTATATTTTGCTTGCTTGTTTGTTTTGTTGTTTAGCTTCCTGTTAAAGGTGAGATCATATGGTATTTGTCTTTCAACGCCTGGCTTATTTCACTCAGCATAATGTTTTCCATTTCCATCCATGCTGTTGCAAAGGGTAGTAGCTCCTTCTTTCTTTCTGCTGCATAAAATTCCATTGTGTATATGTACCATAGTTTTTTGACCCATTCATTTACTGACAGGCACCTAGGTTGTTTCCAACTCTTGGCTATTGTAAATTGTGCTGCTATGAACATTGGGGTGCATAGGTTCTTTTGGATTGGTGTTTCAGGGTTCTTAGGATATAATCCTAACAGTGGAATTGCTGAGTCAAAAGGCAGGCCCATTTTTAGTTTTCTGAGAAAATTCTATACTGTTTTCCATAGTGGTTGTACCAGTCTGCAATCCCACCAACAGTGCCTTAGTTCCCTTTTCTCCACACCCTCTCCAACACTTGTTTGTTGCTTTGTTTATTTTTTTTTAAGATTTTATTTATTTATTTATCTTTACAGGGGAAGGACAGGGAGAGAAACATCAATGTATGGTTGCCTTTCGTTCGTCCCCTGCTGGGAGTTGGCCTGCAGGGAACCTGCCTGCAACCCAGGCAATGCTCCCTGACTGGGAATCGAACCGCGATCATCTGGTTCGGAGGCCTTTGCTCAATCCACTGAGCTACACCAGCCAGGGCCTGTTGCTTTGTTTATGATAGCCATTCTGACCATTGTAAAGTGGTATCTCATTATGGTTTTAATTTGCCTCTCTCTGATAGTTGGTGATATCGAGCATCTTTTCATGTGTCTCTGGATCTTCTGTATGTCCTCCTTGGAGAATTGTCTGTTCAAGTCCTTTCTCCATTTTTTAATTGAGTTGCTTGTCTTCTTAGAGTGGAGTTGTGTAAGTTCTTTGTGTATTTTGGAGAGTAAACCCTTCTCCAAGGTATCATTGACAAATGTGTTTTCCCATATAGTTGGTTGTCTTTTTATTTTAATACTGTTTCTTTAGCCGTGCAAAAGCTTTTAATTTTGTTGAAATCCCATTTGTTTATTCCTTTCTTTAGGGACATTTGTCTTTTGTTGTTGTTGTTATTACACAGCTTTGCATTATTTCCTTTATCATGAGGGTAAACTGCTCCACCTTACATTCACAAACCAATGAGAAAGTTACAGGAACAAGAACAAAGTGCACCCATTTCCACAATCACCTACCCTTCCTGCACCTAAAGCAAGCACAGGGCATCAGGGAAGCCTTATAGCTGTTCCTAACTGCAGCAGACCTTATCAGCTGAGCCAAAACATTATGTTAAATTCCCTAGTTTGAAGAAATACTCTTGGTCTTCATCTCTAAGGAATCTATATTACCTCCTCTGTCATTCCACTAGTCTTTGATAGGACTGATATGAAAATGCTATTTTTGTTCCCACGCATTATCAAAAAGAAATGTCATTATGCTTCAAAAGACTGGCTTCACACCATTATGCTGTTTGGTAAACCCAATATGGCCGCTTCACCTATTGTGAAAATTAAATTGATTGCAGTACATAGACACTGAATTAACTGAAATTACTCTAGTTCAAAAATATTCATCAGCAAAGCATATCATGTTATTCAAGGTTTGAAAAGGAGTGTCTTTGTTTTTAATTCTTTTTTGTTATCATGGTTCTAATTACATTGCCCAACAAAATTAGCACTCAGTTGTCAAACTTTATGGAAAAGCACATATTGTTTAAAGCATCACTGGAATTGAACCCAACATGGGAGTAGTCACTGGCTTCTGCTAATATGGAATTACTTTATCCTCTGCAAAGCTGACTAACTAGAAGTTACTTAAAAATTATTATATTGATTATAATATCATAAATAACTGTAAAATAATGGATTTTTTCCCTGAGCACACACATATTTTCTCTCCCTTTTATTCCTAATGCTAGGGCAAGCAGAAAGGACACTTCCATCCAGCCACTCCATGTGGGCTCTCATCCAATAAAAGGGACACAGAATCTAAAGAATGATCATACAAAACACTAAATATATCATTTCCCATTAGCACAGCACACATCCTATTCCTGGTAGTGGAAATTAGGCCATGCTAATGTAAGAGCCCAATAATGAGAGCATAAAAATTAATACTCATCTCTAAGATGAGCCACAAGTTTCCAAGAATCAACCTAATTCTCTTTTTACTATGCTAACTGGTAGAAGAAGTCAGACAGCTTTTTGTGAAAGAAGGAAAAAATGTGATAGTTGATTGTACATGTCTGCTAGGTTAGTTTATGATACCCAGATATTTAGTCAAATATTATTCTAGATGTTTCTATGAAAGTATTGTTTAGATGAAATTAACATTTAAATCAGCAGACTTTGTATAAAGCAGATTATTCTCCATAATGTTGGCGGGCTGCATTTAATCAGTTGAAGGCCTTCATTCAGAAAAAAGATTGCATTCCTCCAAAGTAAAGGCAATTCTGCAAGCAGACTACCTTTGTACTTGAACTGCAGCATCAACTCTTCCCTGAATCTTCAGTCTGCAGATTTCAGACTTGCCAGCACCCACAAGCCCATGAGTCAATTCCTTAAAATAAGTCTCTCTCCATCTATGTATCTAATCTGTAGCTGTAGCTGATATATATCTACGACTATCTATCCTACTGATTCTGATGATAGATTTTGTTTCTTCAGCTTAGTCCTTGGCAACCTTCCATGAATATAATTTGATATGTGTCCTCTAGCTTTATCCACTCTTGATATTTCTCCAAACAGATTCCAATGTCCAGCCCCATCTCTAGGATGCTGACCGTTCATTAAGGACAGACATAACTGTTCACTTAATCTTAGCAGCAGGTCATTCTTTGTAGTAGGCTGGTAAGGACCTCTCAGTTCATGGTTCTCGTCTTTAATAATACCTGTAGAGACTTGATAAAAGAAATAAAGATACTACTTCTAAAGATGTAAACCTACAAGAGGGTATTCATAAAATATAATTTACTAGACAGCTAACTAAAGTGTGTGTGTGTGTGTGTGTGTGTGTGTCAGATTCCCAAGCTGATATTCTGAACCACAATAGAAAACTGTCTCCTCAGACTCTTTGCAAGAATGTGATTGAAAAAAACAAATAAAAACACTACAGTTATATTAAAGAGTTGAAGGGAATTTGGTATCCTTATAAGTTGTTTTGAATGACTCATGGAGATACATTTTATTTTTCAGAATATACAAGGCATTTGTTAGTAACTGATAAAACCAGAAAATCAAAAGCAGTCACTTTTTCATAAGGAACTGTCACAGCTGATGTGTTTAATTGTATTGAGAGTCATGTGATGATGAGGTGGATCACATGATTCAGTGCAATTTAGTCCCAGTATGGGTTCTGAGAAACAGCAGTCCTGAGAGATTCTCCTTTCCAAAAGAATTCTAGGGTTAAATACAATTGAAAAATATTTCATGTTTTTTCTCTGAAATTAGAAAAGCACTTCAGTATGCAAATCATCTTGAGAAGTTCCACAATAAGAGCAGGTATTTAACTGTTAATCCAATATGTCCCAAATTTATCTGACTGTGGAATTTTTAAATAAAATTTTATCCTTTTTAATATATTTTATTGATTATGCTGTTATAGTTGTTCCATCCCCCCTTTTATTACCTCCACCCAGCCCAGCACACCACCTCCTACCCAAATTCCCCCCTTTAGTTCATGTCCATGGGCTGGTCGAACATATAAGTTATTTGACTTCTACATTTCCCATACTATGCTTAACCTCCCCTGTCTATTTTGTACCTACCATTCATGCTTTTTATTCTCTGTACCTTTTTCCTCTCCCCCGCCCCACTCCCCCACTGATAAACCTCCAAGTACTTTTATTTTTGTGATTCTGTTCCTGTTCTAGTTGTTTGCTTAGTTTAGTTTGGGTTTTGTTTTTTTAGGTTTGGTTGTTAATACTTGTGAGTTTTTTAAATCATTTTACTGTTCATATTTTTAATCTTCTTTTTCTTAGAGAAGTCCCTTTAACCTTTCACATAATAAGAGCTTGTTGACGATAAACTCCTTTAACTTGATCTTATCTGGAAAACACCTTATCTGCCCTTCCACTCTAAATGATAACTTTGCTGGATAGAATAATCTTGGATATAGGTCCTTGCCTTTCATGGCTTTGAATACTTCTCTCCGGCATCTTCTTGCCTACAAAGATTCTTTTGAGAAATCAGCTGATGGTCTTAAGGGAACTCCTTTATAGGTAACGGTCTCCTTTTCTCTTGCTGCTTTTGAGATTGTCTCCTTATGTTTCATCTTGGGTAATATAATTATGATGTGCCTTGGTATGGGCTTCTTTGGGTCCAACTTCTTTGGGACTCCCTGAGCTTCCTGGACTTCCTGGAAGTCTATTTCCTTTGTCAGACTAGGAAAGTTCTCCTTCATTATGTTTTCAAATAAGTTTTCAACTTCTTCCTGTTATTCTTCTCCTGGCGCCCCTGTAATTTGGATGTTGGAATGTTTAAAGTTATCCTGGATGTTCCTAAGTCTCTCCTCATATTTTTTTAAATTCTTTTTTCTTCATTCTGTTCTCGTTGACTGTTTATTTCTTTCTTCTACTCCAAACTATTGATTAGAGTCCTGATTTTCCTCCTGTCACTGTTGGTTCCCTGTACATTTTATTTTATTTCACTTAGCATAGCCTTCACTTTTTCCTCTATTTGCAACCATTCTCAACCAAGTCTGTGAGCATCCTGATTACCAGTGTTTTGAACTGTGCATCTGATAGGTTAGCTATCTCTTCGTTGTTTACTTGTATTTTTTCTGGAGTTTTGATTTGTTCTTCCATTTGGGTGTTTTTTTGTGGTTTTTTTTTGGCCTCAGCATGCCTGTTACATAGTAAGGGGTGGAGTCTTAAGTGTTCACCGGGGCAGGGCAGCCCACTCCACTGCATTGTGATGCTGTACATGGGGAAGGGGTCCAAAAGGGAACAATGCCACCTGCTCAGTTCTCTGTTGGCTTTTGGTCACTCCTGCTGCTACCCACAAGCACATTAGGCCCTTCTGGTGCTGATTCCCAGGTGGCTGAGTTTTTGTACATTTTGGTACCCTGTGGGTCTCTCCAACAATCTCTCCTGTAAGGCTAGGAGTTTCTCCTGCCACCTCAACCCCCACAAATGTTTTCAGTCATAGGTTTTAAGGCTTTATTTCCTCGTGCTGGAATCCCAGTTTGCACAGTCTCATTCTCCAGTTGTTCTCCCAGTTTATCGGCACTCAAATGTGGACTGACCGCATTGCCAGCTGCCACCTCTCCTGATTCTCCAGTGGCTGCCCGTCTCTGCCCCTCCTACCTGTCTGAATGAATGTCTCCTCTTCAACTCCTTGGTTTTTGGACTTCCATACTGTTCAGTTTTCTGTCAGTTCTGGTTGCTTTTTGATTTTTAAGTCTGCTGTTGTACTTATTTTGGTTGTGGGAGGAGGCACCGTGTGTCTAACTTTGCCTCCATCTTGGCTGGAAGAAGATATGCCCTCTTTTATAACATTTGTTACTGTCTTTTTTTCTAATTTATTTTTTTAATTTTAGTTTAATTGTTGTTCAAGTACAGTTTTCTGCCCTAACCGCCCCCCATCCTAGCCCATCCTGTTATTGCCATTTAGGATTCATGTCCATTAGGCACATTTTGGAAAATATGAAATAAAGGAAACAAAAGCAACAATGAGTACTGTTATTCATGTTACTCAATCCTCATAACCACCCCATGGCTGAAATTACAGGATTTGGGCCAATTATTTCTGCTTGAGATTTCATTAAACAACCCTTAAATTTTCTACTCAGGTAGTACCTTCACCACTTGAGCATTATACATATTGCTATAACTAATTGCTTATGCAAGGATTTGTTTCAACTGCAGTTATGGTAATTGAACTATCAAAAGTTTGGAAACTCTTAAGGCAACTCAAAGAAATTTTGCAGTGTCTTCAAACAAAACTAAAGAACAGCAACTAGAAATCACACAGCCTTGGGGTTGATCTTGATGGCTGTTATGGGTTATAATAACTGGATTCTTATCTCTATTCTTTATTATGTCTCTATAGACAGCCTTTGGATATCTCTGTCATAACAATTCCATGTTAACATTTTCTCCCTTGAAGCTTTTGTTCTCTCTCTCTCCTTTCGTTCAAAATCAAACTTCTGAAAGAAATAATCTCCACTCCTTTGTGCTCATTTCTTATCTTTTCCCCTCAACCCACTGCAGTCTGGTTTCTGCTTTAAACCTCTAAAATATTCACTCTGACAAGTCACCCATAATCTCCTAAAGCAATTTTATTAGAGCTATTTTGAAACTTTTTAACATGAGATATTTCAAACACGCACAAAATGGACCAACTAATATAATTTACTATTTGTACCATGCACCCACCCCCTAGTTTCAAGTCAACCATTCATGGTCATGCATGTCTCATCTATACACATTTCTTTCCCCCTCATAGTATTTTGAAGCAAATCTCAGGCATTGTGTCATCTCATCTCTAAATATTTCAGTATATACGTCTGCAATATAAGAACACTTTTTAAAAAGCATCCTACAGCATCAATGGCCATTTTCTTTGTTGTCTTTCACTCAGACTCTCAGCAAAATTTGATAATGAGATATTTCCTTTCTTCCTGATGATTCTATTAGTTATCTACAGCTGCACACAAATTACTCCAAAATTTAGCAGCTTAACAGAGAATGTATTATTTCCCATAGTTTCTGAGGGGTCAGGAAACCTGGGAGCTGGATGGTTCTGACTCAGATCTTGAACAAAGTTGTAGGTAAGTTCTCATCCTCTCAGGACAAGATACAGTGTCATCACCATTTACACAGGTGTTCAAGTAAGGAATCTGCGTCAATGAGTCCTGCTGCGTCACCTTTATTTAACTGATCAGCTCCCAAGTCCTGCATCTTTTGCCCTCTTTTTCCCTTCCTCACCAATCTCATTGTTCTGTCCTTAGAAATAAATCAACTAGCCTTAAAAACAATTTTTCTTAATCTAATTCAACTGATACTCAAATTATTTGCATAGTCACCTAAAATTCATTTTTAAAGCATTCTATGTATAGTATGAAAGTGTCAGCTCTTTTTAAGAATTTTCCCATACTTTCTGTCTGTTTTTTTCTATTTCACCTACTATTTACTATTAAGTATTTTTTTAAAACACATTTGTTTTTGGTCACATCTAATGAATATCATTCTTCTGTTACTACTGTATCATATTAATGCATTTTATACACACTATGATATTAATTTCATTCTCAATATTCATAGTTTTTTGTTCTATTTTGAAATTTTCAGACTTGTAGCCATCCAACAATACTTCCACTTTATTTTCAAAATTTTCATATAGTTATCAAATCTATGATGCTCAAATCTGGTATCTCAAATATTACTAATGTTCTTGCCTTTTTTAACTGTTTCTTTCTGTTTGTGCATATCTTTACCCACAAAAATGGATTTATTTCATACATTTTCACATGCTCAGTGTTCATTCCTGGTCACTTCAGCCTAATACTCTGAAAGTATATTAAAAGTAAGAAGGTATTATGATTATATCCAGTGCAACTTTCGTGTGTTCTGGTGTTCATACTATCTAAATCATAAAGTGATACTGAATTTGAAAGTACTTACCAATATAAGTAACAACATCTTGTAGCCTAGCTTTAAAAAATATTTTTAAAAAATAAAAGTATTGAATTTCTGTTTTAAAATTGTAACAACAGGGAGGTGGGGAGCACTGGTGGGGCAGGGCTGGGAATATAAGACAGAAAACTGTACTTGAACAAGAATTAAATAAAATTAAAAAAAAGAAAATTGGGAAAACACACACAAGGTAAAAAAAAAAAAAAACGCCATAATTGGGGCCAGATTATGAACATGAGGAGCTTCAAGCACTGAAAAGTTTACTTGTTCACTTTCCATGTAATTCTATCTTAACCACAAAAACAAAACTTATGGATCTGTTGATATCAAATAGGTCACTTCCAGATTTTTCTGAAGTACCATTTTGAGGCTGAATTTATCTCTCCTTCCCTCTTTCTCCCTCTGCTCTCTCTTGTTTTTGTGCCCTGTTTTGCTGCCATCCTAACTTTGGGTTTACTCTACCTATTGCACAACCCACCACTTTCCATGGCTCCACTCCTTCATTTAACAAGTATATATCGAGCATCTGCTATAAGACAGGCAGTGTATTAGGCACTAAGAATACAATGGTGAGCAAAAAACCTAAAACAACAAAACAAAACAAACAACAACAACAAAAAAAAACAGTGCCTGGACCTAGAAATTACAATAATAAGAAGAAATCAATTGTTTAAGTAATGATCCCATAAATAAATATAGAATTTCAAACAGTGATAAGAGCCTTAAAAGGACAAGGGCAGGGTTCAACCACAGCTGACTTCAGCTAATTTAGGATGTCATAAGATTGTGCTATCTTGAGAAGGAGAAAATTTTAAGGAGAGGTCTTAATAGTCAGTAGGAGTGAACTATGAAAAGAAAGGAAGGACTGAGGGCAGCCTGGCCAAGAGGAAATGGATGTGAAGCCCTAAGGAATGAAGGAGCATGATGCACTTGATGATCAGAAAGGAGGATGGTGTGGCTAAAGGAAACGGAAAGAGAGCTAAGAGGCAGAGGTACAGGGTTTTTCACAGCTTCTAGGTCTCAAGGAGGGTCTTGGTCTTTACCTTTCATTAACATTTGAGAAACCACAGAAGAAGTTTAAGTAGGGAAATGATAGTAACTGTGTCCTTAATGTATGGTTCAGGCTACAGTGTCATGAATGATTTGGAGAAATAGTGAATCAGAGGGACAGTTTAGGCCCATATCGAGCAGACATGAAGGCAGCTTGGGCTAGGAGGGCAGCACTAGAAGGGAGATGTGGGACACGATGCATTGTCAGGAGATATAGTAACACTGTACAGTAACTGATTGCATAGGGGGACAGTGAAGAAGGAGAAGATGTCAGGGCTTAGAGTCAAAAAGTGGTCAACTGGGGAACAGGGCTTATCAAATAATCTAGTGTGTACATATAACAATAATTTGAGTGTCAATTATGTGTGAAGCACTTTCTCAAATCTCTTACACTTTGGAAAGTAGATATTATTTTTTTCTTTCTTCTTTTAATCAGATTGTCCTCTGACTTGCTCATTTTCTGCAGATGACCTAATGACTTCCATCTTTGAGAAAACAGAGGGCATGATTTCTGAGCTCTCTAAATTTGCTTCATGTCCTCCAATGAAATTCCTTTCTCCTTTTTTATTCCCAAACACCTTCTTCCCTTCCCTTGGGCAACCATCAGCTTGTTCTCTACATCTGTGTGTCTGTTTTTATTTTGTTTTGTTTATTGTTTTTCTTTATTGTTTTAGATCCCACAATAGGTGAAATTATATGGTACTTGTCTTTCTCTGTCTGACTTATTTCACTTAGCATAATAACCTCTAGATCCATCCATGTTGTCACAAGTGGCAAGATTTTATTTTTTATTATTGCTGAATAACCTTCCACTCTAAATAAGCACCACATCTTCTCCTTTTTAAATGAGTATTTATTGATTCTTAGAGAGAAAAGGGAAGGAGAGGGAGAAACATCAATTCGTCGTTCCACTTATTTATGCATTCATTGGTTGATTCTTTTTTTTAAAGATTTTATTTATTTATTTACCTTTAGAGGGGAAGGGGAGAGGGAGAGAAACATCAATGTATGGTTGCCTTTTGTGCATCCCCTGCTGGGAGTTGGCCTGCAGGGAACCAGCCTGCAACCCAGGTATGTGCCCTGACTGGGAATCGAACCTCGATCCTCTGGTTCGCAGACCCGCGCTCAATCCACTGAGCTGCACCAGCCTGGGCAAGAGTGCCTTTTTTAACCCAATCTTGGAAGTGATATAATATGACTTCTGCCATGTACTGTTGGCTACACAAACCAACTGGCACAGTGAGGGAGGGAACTACTCCCTCAAAGAGTGCAAATACCAAGAGGCACGGATTGGGTACTATCTTGGCAGCTGGCTATCAAGTGCAAATTTGTTTTGTCTGGCCTTTTGTTTGGCCTCAAAAGTATAAAAAAGCAGAGTGGAGAATTACCAAATGATTGATGAGTGGATTCCAGATAGATGTATGCAGTAAGAGGAATGGGTCCTGATGAATTATACATTGTATTCTGTGTCTTAGAGAAAGAAGTCATTGCATGAGAACAAACTGCCACTGCCATTCAGTCATAAATCATACTTTGAGGAATCACTTGGGGATGCAAGAAGGAAAGAAAAGAAGTAAAGCAATATATAGTACTTGGGCACATTTCATTTGGCTAAAAAGTTAACTCAAAATAGTACCTCAAAAGAGCCTCACAGAAGGCTGGGCCTGTCTCCTTTTGAGTGAACATCACACAGAAAATCAGAGAGATGACCAGGATCCAGAAGATAACCTAGTGCTAGTCCAACCTCATGATCATCAGATTCAAAGACTTTATGAGGCTTATTCAAATTATATAACTGGTTCACAGCAGAAGCAAGAGGAGAACACAGCCTCCCAAGTCCCAGTGCAGAGTTTATGCACCTGCTACCAGAAGGTAAACTTGATACATTTCCTTCACTTCTGGTGCCCTAGTGTTTTCATCTACAAAATGGAGATAATAGCTCACCTTCTTAAAAGCTCACCTTCTTAAAGTTTTTGTGAGGATGAAATTAGTCAAGGCAAACACATTTTTATTCAAAAATTCTTCTCCTCACTATTATTGTACTATCCACTACTGCAAATGTAAAAAGAGCAAACAGAATTCTTCCTTAGCAAGGAAGTTTATGGCCTGGCTTAGTTCCAAGCCTGGTGTCTGATCCTCTGTAGGGACAGATGAGAAAGGACCTTACTTGGGTCAGGCTTAAATGAGAAGGTTAATGTTAAGCTAGAAAAGCATGTCCAATGCAAGACTCCAAATCAAAGGAATCTAAGACTATCAGGAGGCATATAAGAAGATGAAGAGAAGTGGATTCAAGTGGGCAAACAGGAGGTAGGTTTGTAATCATTGCTGAGATGGGGTATAACTTTCTGCAACAGAGGTTGCATATTTCCCATTCATGCTTTTGTGAGAATGATGGTTTTTTCTAATTTAAAAAGTCTTATTATATTTTCACTCCTTTTATTTTTTCATAAATAAATGTTATGTGGGAAGATATAGGTTTTTAATTTTGAGTAGTGATATTAAAGGTGATTTCTGATTTCAACTATACGATGTTCTGGAAAAGGCAAAAGTCTGGAGATGGTAAAAAGATTAGTGATCGTCAGAAGTCAGGGGGTTAAAGAGAGATATAAGTTGGCAGAGCATAGAGGATTTTTAGGGCAGTGAAATTATTCTGTATGATATTATAATGGTGGATCATGTCATTATATATTAGTCCAAACCCATACAGTGTACACCAAGAGTGAACCCTAGTGTAAACTATAAACTTTGGGTGGTGATAATCTGTCGATATAAAAAATGTACCACTCCGTTGTGGGATGTTGGTAGTGGGTGAGGCTGTCTGAGGATGGAACAGGAGAGATAAGGGGTATATGGGAACTCTGTATTTTCCACTCAATTCACATCCCCAAATAGGGACTTGATCCGCAACCCAGGCATGTGCCCAGACTAAGAATCGAACCTGTGACATTTTAGTTCACAGGCTGGTGCTCAACCCATTGAGCCACACAAGCCAGGGCAACACATACCCAATCTTGTTACTCAATTCCCTCCACTGGCTTTTTTTTTAAACCAATCACTATTTTTTAAATTTATTGATGAGAGAGAGAAGCATCAATTTGTCATTCACTTATTTATGCATTCATTGGTAGCTTCTTGTATATGCCCTGACTGGAGATCAGACCTGCAACCCTTGGCATATTAGGACAATGCTCTAACCAAGTGAGCTACCAGGCCAGAGCCCCACTGGGAAATTTTGAAACAAATTCCTGATATCAAACCAATTTATCAATCCAGGTTAATTTCAAGGAGCTGAGAAAGACTGAGCTAAGCAGAGCAAGAATGCAATGTAACAAAGGGTCTCAAAAAGCTCCATCATTTTTCTAATTATATAATAGCTAAAATGAAAATTTTATATATTCAGTTCATATTCAGTCATCTAGACTAATTGTGTGAATCAGTTGGACCTGAGTTATTGCATTGTTTTGCCTAAAGATTTCTTTCTTTTATGTCTAAACATTTCTGGATAGTTTTCCCCTGAATCCACAATATCTTCCTCTTTCCCAACCTTTACATTTAATTTTTTTCTTTGCCCTCTAAATAAAATCTGTTGATAAAAACTTGGAAATATCATGACCACTGTACTGATAAAGTGAATAATTTATAAAAGTTCTAAAAGAGAAGATACAACACTACAAAATAGTGTCTAAGTTTTCTTATGATTCCCAATAAATTTTAAGAAGTAAAATTTCTTTACTTTCTTTAACACCAGGACATCTCTTTACAGACAGGGTTCTTGTTTACCACTCAGGCAAGCTATTATAAGGCATGACTTGGCCAACAGTCCTGGAATTAAGTCAATGGCCTTAGCTTCCTCAGGGACTAGCTAAGTAACTGCATATGATATGTTTAGGAACACTAACAACAATATCACTTCCTAAAGGTGGGCAGAGATGGAAATCTTCTTTTTGATAAATATTATTGTAGGTCATATTGCAATAGGGATCTCCCTTTAAACATGAAATTTTAATACATGAGTATCACCAACCTACCAAGACTCCACTAAAACTAAAGTAAGGGATATCTTTATCTTTTTGATGAAGTATATCTTCATCAAAAAGATATAAAGCCAAAAGAATAAAGAAAACAGGAGATTAAAAGTCAGAAAGAAAGAAAGAAAGAAAGAAAGAAAGAAAGAAAGAAAGAAAGAAAGAAAGAAAGAAAGTTGAGATGAAAAGACAGTAGATGAAATGCCAAAAAAATTTTGGAAGCTTGAAAGGAGATAGATGAATAATAATTATTGTAGAAGACTAGAGAAAGCTGAAATTGAATTCTTGTCAGAGAGAAAAGCCAATAAAAATGAGATATCTCTCATTACAAGGCACCTAGGCACCTTCCAGCTCTTACCCTTGCCACTGAAAACCCATGGAAGTGCCAGGACCATCTGCAGGAGAAGATGTTAGAAGTAGTGCTAAAAACTGGAGGACTAACTGAGATTCCATATGAAAAGCAAACATAATTATAAACATCAAGACCCCCTGTGGAGCCAGGTAATACCATTCTCCACTCTGGCAGAAGGCAGGGTGTGTCTCTTTGGACCATAGAGTCCATGGACTTAGAGACATTAGACGCAGCTGTAGCAAGGGACTGAACTGATAACAAGTATGGAAATCTTCATTCTCGAAAGTGAGACTTTCAAATCCCCTCCACCACCAACCTCCACATGGCTTCCAGAACAGGAGAGGCAGGCTTAAATCAATAAGCAGAAGATAGGAGAATTTCTGTCTGGAGAAACTGATCAAATTGAGGGGGGGGAGAATATTGACATTCTGGAGCCTCCCCTTAATCATGCAGAGATGGAGTCCACTGGCCTGCAAAGCCTAGTAGTACACACAGGGATTCTGAACAGCTTTTTGTGAGTGGCATTGCTGGGCAGAACTTCAGAGACTGGCTCTTGGGCTGTCCTGGGAATTTCAGTTTTTTTATTTTTATAAATTATATTTTATTGATTATGCTATAAGAGTTGTCCCAATTTTTCCCCTTTGGCCCCCTCCACCCGTTACCTCCCTTCCCTCCAGCCTTCCTGCCATTAGTTTATATCCATGGGTCATACATATAAGTTCTTTCATGTCTCCATTTCCTATACTATTTGTAACATCCCCCGTCTATTTGGAACCTACCAATTTTGCTTCTTAATCCATGTACCTTTTCCCCCATTTATCCCCTTCCCCTAACCCCTGCTGATAGCCCTCCATGTGATCTCCATTTCTGTGATTGTGTTCCTGTTCTAGTTTCATGCTTAGATTGTTTTTGTTTTTGTTTTTGTTTTAGATTCAGTTGATAGTTGTGTTTTGTCATCTAACTCTTCATATTTTTTATCTTCTTCTTTTTCTTAGAGAAGTCCCTTTAAAATTTCATATAATAAAGTCGTGGTGATGATGAACTCCTGTAGCTTTACCTTGTCTGGGGAGTTTTATCTGCCCTTCCATTCTAAGTGGTAGTTTTGCTGTATAAAGTCATCTTGGATATGTAGGTCCTTGCCTTTCATGACTTTGAATACTTCTTTCCAGCCCCTTCTTGCCTGTAAGGTTTCTTTTGAGAAATCAGCTGACAGTCTCATGGGAACTCCTTTGTAGGTGACTGTTCCCTTTTTTCTTGCTGCTTTTAAGAGCCTCTCTTTATCTTTTATCTTTGACATTTTAATTATGATGTGTCTTGGTGTGGTCCTCTTTGAGTCCCTCTTGTTTGGGACTCTCTGTGCTTCCAGGACTTGTAGGTCTATTTCCTTCACCAGATTAGAGAAATTTTCTTTTATTATCTTTTCAAATAAGTTTTTGATTTCTTGCTCTTCCTCTTATTCTTCTGGTGTCCCTACTATTCAGATATTGGTGCATTTGGAGATATCTCAGAGTCTTCTTATTCTCTCCTCATTTTTTTTGAGTTCTTGTTTCTTCATTCTCTACTGGTTAACTGTTTATTTCTTCCTTATGTTCCAAATCATTTATTTGAACCCTAGCTTCCTTCCCTTCACTGTTGGTTTTCTCTGGATTTTTCTTTATTTCATTTAGTGTAGTTTTCATTTCTTTCCTTATACATTTGCTGTACTCAACAAGTTCTCTGAACATCCTTATCACCAGTGTTTTGAACTCCACATCTGATAGGTTGGCTATCTCCAGTTCACTCAGTTCTTTTTCTGGGGTTCTCTTCTGTTCTTTCATTTGGACTATACTTCTTTGCCTCTTCAATTTGTCATCCTCCCTGTGTTTGTTTCTGTGTGCTAGGTAGAGTTGCTTTAACCCCCTCTCTTGGCATACCTGTTGCATTGTAAGGGGTGGAGCCTTATATATTTGCCAGGGTAGGGCAACCCACTTGGCCATGTTGTGGGGCTGGATGGGGGTAAATGGTCAGAGGGGACAATGCCACTTGCTCAGCTCTCACCCTGTTTTCAATCACTTCCTCACTTCCTGTATGAGATTGGCACCCTTCTAGGTGCTGTCATGGTGCTGAATCTCAGTGGATGGGTTTGCACACATTCTAGGACTGTGTGGGTCCTTCGAACAGACTCTCCTGAGAAACTGGCAGTTTCTTCCTATGTCCCAACCCCCAGTGGTTTTTACAACCAGAAGTTATAAGGCTTTATTTTTCTGTCACTGGAACCCTGGACTGTGTGGTTTGGCTTGGGGCTGGGATCACTCCCTCTCCAGGTGTCCCTCCCAGTGTTTATGAGCCACAAGTGAATGTGGGACCACCTGTTCCACCAACAGCCACTGCCTCACCACTGCCGCCTTGCCACCGCCACACTTTGTCCTTTCTGCCTTGGCTTCCTGTCTCTGTCCCTCCTACCTGTCTGGATAAATGTTTCTTTTTTAATTCCTTGGTTTTTAGACTTTCATACAGTTCAATTTTCTGGCAGTTTCAGTTGTTTTAGTTTTGAAGTTAGTTATGATCATTTTTACAGTTGTGCAAAGAAGTGAAGTATGTCTACCTACACCTTCATCTTGGCCAAAAGTTCTGTCCTGGTGATTTATTAAGCAGCTCAATAAACTTCCACAAATCCTTTTCTGTTTAAATCAACCAGAGGAAGTTTTGTTGTTCACAACTAAGACTCTAGACAAACACTATACAATGAAAAATAAAATGCTACCCAGACATTGAAATTATGATGTTCAATGATGTGTCTTCATGGACAAAGAGCTCCAAGGTATATTGTTAAACAAAAGAGAAAGATGCATAACAGTGTGTGGAATTCAAAAATAAATAAAATATATAAGAAGGCCTCTTGCTTTTCAGGAAATAAATTAACTTGATAGGCCTCCAAAATATCACTACATACTGGGACTCATATCATCATAGTAGAAAGAACAAAACCTTAACATGAAACAAACTTATGTTCAAACCCTAGTTTTGATGATGACTAGCTATTAGGTCTTTGGCAAATCTCCTATCCTTACCTTCTTTGAAGTTCAGTTTAGGTATATTTACATAATGACAATATCTGGACCTGTCACCGTAAGAACTAAAAGAGAATGCAGGTAAAGCTCTGAGTGTAGTGCCTGGCCCGAAGTAGGCTCTCAGTAAGTGGCACTCCACTTAGATACTGATATTCCCTCCTCTTTTACATGGGTGGAATGCCCTAAACCCTCCTTTAGTTTGAATTGTAGTGTGTGTGAGAGAAGTAGAGGAAGCCTGGAATAGGCAATGGGAATGGTTGTCCATCCTGCATCAAAGCAGTGTATGGATAATTGGCAGTTAAGTTCTGGGCTGTGAGACCTTACTATTATGGAGGAAAAAAAGAAACTTGCTGGCATACCTTTCTTCCATTTTCTTCAACCCTAAGAAGGTCTGGCAAACACAACATAAAAATGGAATGGGTACATCCATGCCTACCCAATAAAGTGCGTAGGCATGGATGACTGCTACAATAAGGATGGAATAGCCAAGCCAACCAGGATTGAGGCTGTGTGAGTCTAGTGCCCATTTAGGGTGTCAATGTGCTGCTGGATAAGTTGGGAAACCAGTAATGAGTGAGTAGGCCCCACAGATACTAACAGACTCCCTACAGCCCAGCCACAGATCTGACACTGCCACATCGATCCAGCTGCTTGTGAGTCTGCTTCACAGGCAGGTGGACTAAGGAGAAAAAAATTCTGTACACTCCAATTCTTAAGATTGTGCTTGGGAACATGCTTATGAAATACTATGAAATGAAGGGGAAGAAAAGATTAAAATGTAGTGAATAGAGATATATGTGTGTATCATATATAATCTCCATAAGAGACTCAAAGGAAATCTGCCAAAAAATCAGCAATAATTTGAAGTTGAAAGCAAGATCTCAGAGAAGTCCAAATCCTGGGGGGGGGGGGGGAATAACTATTATGAAGGGTAAGAGGTAATAAATAAACTAACCAAAACCCTACAAAATTCACTTCAGTTTTAGTCAGAAAAAAAAAATCAAAGTAACCACCCTAACAACACTGAACTAAATGACCCTTAGTCTGCTGATTGGTAGAGTTTGATTCTTGGTTTAGATAAGGATCTTTAGGATCGTTTATGGGTGTGTCTGAAAAAGACATCAGGGTGGTGAAAGCTTGAACTACAACTCTTATTTTTGTTTCTCCTTTACACAGAAAGCTGATATTCTGGGTTCAGTCTTTCCCTTTGAATTGCAGTGCTTAAGAAGAAGAAACCATGCCCAGGCAGGTGTAGCTCAGTGGATTGAGTGTGGGCCTGCGAACCAAAAGATCGAGGTTCGATTCCCAGTCAGGGCACCTGCTTGGATTGCAGGCCAGTTCCCAGCAGGGGCACAAGAGAGGCAACCATACATTGATATTTCTCTCCCTCTCTCCTTCCCTTCCCTCTAAAGATAAATGAATAAAATATTTTAAAAGAAGAAAACAAAGAAAAGTTTTGCCAGTGACCATATGGAAATGAGCTGGGAAGAATTAGGCTATCATTACCTGCTTTTAGCTTGCTCCTGGAAAGAGATGCTGTTTGTCCTTAAGGATTTTTCAGGGCAGCAAGCTACTTGCAGCATTGCAGGCAGCCCGTGAAAACAGGAATTACACATTTAATAGTAACATCTCACTACCTATAATTAAACTGACACATTCTTTTTCTACCCAGTGGAGCCAATGATATTCATAACTGGAATAACTGAATAAATTGCTAGTGAGAATAGTAACAAGTCTTAAACAGTAGAAGAAATGTTAATAGAAAGTAATATTTTATAAATTTCACACCAACTCTATGAGATTTATAGTATTATTCATTCCATTTTACAGAGGAGAAAATGGAATTATGAGGATTAAATAGCTTGCCCAAAGCCACACAGACCAAGGCAGCCAGATGGGGAAGCCCAAGGTCCTAACCACTGGATGATGTGGACTCCCCACAGCCAGCTGTAAGACCTCAAACACCCCAAATGGCTGAAATTGTCAGGTCACCTCTTCTTCCAACCTCAGAGTCTCCTCACCCCCACCTTCCACCAGCTCCTTGATTCTCTGCTACACACTGACCACGATGGCCAGAAAGGGAAAGTCTAGAGCTGCTGAAAAGTTTGGCTCTGCTGAGGTCAGACAGACTGAGGTAAGAAAATAGATATTTTCTTTAAAGAATCCATATTGAGAACAAGATTTGAAGTAATCCAGAAAGAAATTAGTCTTTAAAGTAATGTTATTACTTAAAAATGGGCAGAGGACCCACACAGATATTTCTCCAGAAAGGACACACAGATGGCCAATGGTCATGAAAAGATGCTCAACATTATTAATCATGAGAATAATGTAAATTAAAACAACAATGAGATATCATCTCCCACCTGTTAGAATGATTATCATCAATAAATGAAGCAACAAATGTTGTGAGGATGTGGAGGAAAAGGAATTCTCATGCTCTGTAAACAGGAACAAAGACCGGAGGGGCCACTGTGGAAAATAGTACCGAGTTTCCTCAAAACACTAAAAATGGAACTGCCTAATGATCCAGTGATTCCACTTCTGGGCATTTATGTGAGGAAATCCAAAACATTAATTTGAAAAGATATATGCACCCCTATGTTCATTGCAGTGTTATTTGCAATAGCCAAGATATGGAAGCAACCCAAGTGTCCATTAATAAATAAGGAGATAAAGAAGATGTAGTGCATACAAATAATGAATATTTTTATTTGTTAAAGTATATTTTATTGATTATGCTATCACAGTTTTTCCAATTTCCCCCCTCTACCCTGCACCCTCAACCCTCCAGCATCATCCACCTTAGTTCATGTCCATGGGTTGTACATAAGTTCTTTGAGTTCTCTGTTTCTTATACCATTTTTGACCGCTCCCCATCTATTGAATGTCTATCAACTATCATTCTTTTTCCCCTCTATTCTTCCCTTCCCCACTGAAAACCCTACGTGTGATGTCCATTTCTCTAATTCTGTTCGTGTTCTAGTTGTTTGCTTAGGTGTTTTTTTTTTGTTGTTGTTGTTTTTCTTTTTTTAAAGTTCATTTGTTGAGAGTTGTGAGTTTGTTGTCATTTTACTGTTCATATTTTTATCTTCTTTTTTAAAAATATGCTTTATCAATCATGCTATTACACTTGTCCCACTTCGTCCCTTCACTCCCCTCCACCCTGCACACCCTCTCCCACCCACATTCCTCCCTCTAGTTTATGTCCATGTGTCATACTCAAAAGTTTTTTAGCTTCTACATTTCTCATACTATTCTTACCCTCCCCCATCTATTTTCTACTTACCATCCATGCTACTTATTCTCTGTACCTTTTCCCCCATACCTTCTCCTCCCACTTCCCTGATGCTAACCCTCCATGTGATCTCCATTTCTGTGAATCTGTTCCTGTTCTAGTTGTTTGCTTAGTTTGTTTTTGTTTTAGGTATGGTTGTTAATAACTGTGTGTTTGTTGTCATTTTACTGTACATGTTTTTTGTCTTCTTTTTCTTAGATAAATCCATTTAACATTTCTTATAATAAGAGCTTGGTGATGATGAACTTTATCTGAGAAGCACTTTATCTGCCCTTCCATTCTCAATAAAAGCTTTGCTGGATAGAGCAATCTTGGATGCAGGTCCTTGCCTTTCATGACTTCAAATACTTCTCTTCAGCCCCTTCTTGCCTGTAAGGTCTCTTTTGAGAAATCAGCCGACAGTCTTATGGGAACTTCTTTGTAGGTAACTGTCTCCTTATCTCTCACTGCTTCTAGAATTCTCTCCTTAATTTTAATCTTGGGTCATGGGCTTATGATATCCCTTGGTGTGTTCCTCCTTGTGTCCAACTTCTTTGGGAATCTCTGAGCTTCCTTGACTTCCTGGAAGTCTATTTCCTTTGCCAGCTTGAGGAACTTCTCCTTTGTTACTTGTTCAAATAACTTTTTCACTTGTTGCTCTTCGTCTTCTCCTGGTAATTCAGATGTTGGAACATTTAAAGATGTCCTGGAGGTTCCTTAGCTTCTCTTCATTTTTTTGAATTCTTGTTTCTTCATTCTTTTCTGTTTGGTTGTTTCTTTCTTCCTTCTGGTCCACCCCATTGATTTGAGTCCCAGTTTCCTTCCCATCACTATTGGTACGAATATTTTCCTTTATTTCACTTAGCATAGCCTTCATTTGTTCATCTAATTTGTGACGAAATTCAAGCAATTCTGTGACCATCCTGATTACCAGTGCTTTGAACTGCACATCTGATAGGTTGGCTATCTTTTCATTGCTTAGTTATGTATTTTATGGAGATTTGATCTGTCCTTTCATTTGGGCCCTATTTTTTTGTCTTGATGTGTCTGTTACATAGTGAAGGGCAGGGCCTTAGGTGTTCACCTGGGTGGGGCAACCCAGTTGCTGGGTTATGACACTGTATGTAGGGCAGGGGTTCGAGAGGGTACAATGGCACTTGCTCCTCTCCCTGCTGAATTTCAGTCACTTCCCCCACTTCCCCCAAGCAAACTGGGCCCTTCTGGTGCTGATTTCTGGGTGGGTGGGTTTGTGTACATTCTAGGTCCCTGTGGGTCTCTCCAGTGAACTCTCCTGTGAGACTGGGAGTCTCTCCTGGCACCTCAACCCCCACAGGTGTCTTCAATTGATGTTTTGAGGCTTTATTTCCTCACGCTGGGACCCTGGGACCGCTGGGTCCATCTTGTTCCCCAGTTTTGCCTGGCTTATAAGCCACCTTGTGCACTGCACCTGTCCACTGTCTGCCACCTCGCTGGGTCTTCCTGCTGCCTCCTTGCACACCAGGGGTCCACCAGCCACCACTTTTTTTTTTTTGCCGGGACTCCTCTCTGCCCAGCCACCTGACTGTGCTCCTCTTACCGGTCTGGATGAATGTGTTTACTTTGACTCCTTGGTTGTCAGACTTCCATACAGTTCAATTTTCTGTCAGTACTGGTTGTTTTTTTTTATTTCCAAATTTTTTTGTTCTTATTTTGGTTGTGGGAGGAGGCTTAGTGTGTCTACCTACGCCTCCATCTTGACTGGAAATCTCCATATAAAAGATATTACTCAGCCATAAAAAGGAATAAAATCTTACTATTTGTGACGACATGGATGGACCTAAGGAGTATCATGCTAAGTGAATAAGTGAGACAGAGAAGGACAAATACCATAAGATTTCACTTATATATGCCATCGAAAGAACAAAAGAAATGAACAAACAAGGCTGAAACAGACTCATGGACACAGAACAAACAGATGGTTTCCAGATGGGAGGGGGTGTAGACAACTGGGTGAAAAAGGTAAAGGGGTTAATAAGCACAAATTTGCAGTTACAAAATAGTCACAGGGACAGAAAGTACAGCATAGGGAATATAGTCAATAATATTGTAATAACTGCATATGGTGTCAGGTAGGTACTAGAATTATCAGGGGGATCACCTTGTAAATTATGTAATTGTCTAACCACTATGCTGTCAACCTGAAACTAATATAATACTGAATGTCAAGCAAATAGAGTGAAATAGTAATAAAGTAATGCTGTAAATAATTAACTTATAAGGCAATAATTGTGAGTGTGTGCATGTTGGTGTACTCATATGCGTGTCTATTTGGACAAATTTTGATTTTCTGATATTCAGTTTGGATTGGTATGTAGAATACATACAAAGTACATTTTAGAATTATGCAGTTAGAAAATATAGAATAAAAATAAAATTAAAGAACCCTATTTAATTTATTATGAAATAGAGAATATTTTATTTTAAAAAAGTAAGTGGAATAGGACAAAGCCTAAATATTACCTATAAATAAAAAAACAGAAAAGCTACTTTAAAGGGTTTTTATACAAAATGTACAGGGGAATCTGACTAAGATGGTTATTCTAAAAGAAATAAAGTAGATTCTTCTGTGTAGACAAATAACCAAGTAGTTATGCTGTATGGCACATCAAGACAGGCATCCAGTCCACCACTTCAGTTGCTTTGGGATAAGTAGGTTTCTGAAAAGTAGAGATCTGAATTCTAAGAATTCTTAGTATGGAAAACAAGTGGGTAAGTGGTAAGTTATGATTTAGTAAATTACCTTAAGCTTTTAACTTACAGATATTTGTAAAATGTTTTTTCTTTGCAAAGGTTCCACAACTGTAAGAACAGTTTCATAAAAGCTCAAGTTGATTTGTATTCCAATATGTTTTCAGATTTTTGTTTATATTTTACAATACTCAAGTGTAAAGATGTTAGACTAGACTATATTTGCTGAGTATTTTTATGAATAACCATTAAAAATATTACTTCTCCATAATGAGATGAAAAATAAATGCTTGCAAATATATATTCATGTGCTTTGAAAGTTAGTGGGTATTTTGCCTTTTGTTAATCAATGTTGGGTTTGGTGCATAGCATATATATTAAAGGAAATAGCATCTGAGAATACTGTAAGCTCCATAAGATCAGGGACCTTGCCTGTTTTTGTTGTTTGTTTGTCTGTTTGTTTGTTTCTGTTAAGAGAGCTGGGCTTTAACAGCAACTGCCTGAGTTTCATCCCATTACTGGAACTTTTTACGAATGTGACTGTGGGTGAGTTATTCAACCTTTCCTTGCTATTCAGATGTGTGATTTTCAGATTACCCATTTGTAAAATGGGTGATGATTACTGAAGTATCTATTCATAAGAGTGCTGTGAGAGTTGAATGACTGACATGTAAAGACTTGGAACATTGGATGATGCAAATAAAGATTAGCTACCATTCTTCACAGTGGTATTTCTAGTCAGACTCGAAGTAAATATTTGTGGGCTGCATAAATGTATGACCAAGAATTTATTTCTCTTTTGGATTTATTAACAGGTATAAACTCTACAGCAATTCCAAGGTGCTGACATACAGTAGGTATTCTTTACTGTCAAAATGTATAAAGATATTAGATCTACCAGGGTAAAAGATGCCAAATTAGAAAAATCACACATGAGCACACAATATTCTATGTAACTCAACTGCAGTCACATTTGTTTCTGATTAGATATCTTTAATAATTTTATAGATAAGAAAAATAGCACTGAAGTTAGTACAGTACTATAGAAAGTGAGAGAGTGGGTAACCCAGTAGACAACTAGGTTACCTCAAAACATAAACCAGACATTTAATACTAAACAAGAGAGGACGGGGGGGGGGGGCTACTGTTCATAGTTATTTGTTTGATTTAAATACACTTGAAAACCACAGAATTGACACTAATTTTCAACTGGATAGAGGTTTAGCCAATGAATGCTCAAATTCAATGTGATACCAGGTGAAACACGTAGACTCAAATTACAGTATAAACAAAATTTCCTTCAGTGTTAGTATAGCTTCATGCTCCATTTCCTGGGGAGTGTAGACATCCTGCCTCCTGTTGCCCATAGTATCAAAGTACTCAGGAAGTCTGGTGTATAAACATCTTCAGGTGAGTTCAAATGGGACAGATTTAAGGAACCCTCATCCACTGCTGGTAGGGATGTAAACTGCTACAGCCACTATGGAAGAAATAGCATGGCGGCTCCTCAAAACATTAAGAGTAGAGTTACCATATGACCTGCTGACCCCTCTTCTGGGCATCTATCCAAATAGTACAGATTCTCATCTTGTATCATTGACCTCACTTGAATTGTCAAGTCAGAAAAAAGGTGGTGTGAACTCAGTCTGGAGCAGCCAGTACATACATAGTTGTATATTTAATAGAAGGGTTCCTAATCACTTTACTAAAAGAAAGAAAAACACATGTAATTGGGACCACCTGAAAAAATCCAAGATATGTGATCTTAGGAAGCTAACCAACAACAGTCAGTCCTTAAAGTGCTATACTACAGTGACTCAATTAAGCCATAATTTTAAAAATGCACCATAATTATATGTACTGCTAAGAAAATTAAAATGGCCAGGTAAAATATGACAATGTTTCTTTTAAAATATTTATTTACTTATTTATTTTTAGAGAGGGGAAGGCAGGGAGAAAGAGAGGGAGAGAAACATCAATGTGAGAGATAAACATCAATTGGTTGCCTCTTGCACATGCCCTAATGGGAGACTGAACCAATAACCCAGGCATGTGCCCTGACCAGGAATCAAACCAGTGACATTTCAGTTCACAGGCTGACACTCCACCAACTGAGCCCCATTGGTCAGGGTTGACAATGTTTCTTATCACATAGTAAGATACACTATGATTTCAGAGAGGTTAAACTATGAATAAAAATGGGGTCTACGAGAGAAGAAATATGGTATTTGTTGTGTCTCCCAACAGACATGAACTATAGCTTTTATTTTTCTAATTAGTAGGAATTTTTTCAAAAGAGGTTTTTATGGCTGTATTGCATCTTATAAGGAAACCATTCCATTGTTAGAGTATCAGCAAACAAGAGTTTGTGAAGAAAAACTTCAGTGGAAAAGGGTCTGCAATGGCAAATGTGGCATGCAGTGGCTAGCATCCCCACAGTGATGGTGCAAGCTGTGGTGGCCTGTCCCAGTGGGTCTGTCAATGGTGGCCTCAATTGGCTGGTTTGGGTGATGACTTTGACCATGGTTATGGGTTTCTATCAGTTTTCCATGCTGGGTACTACATCTTTCCCAAGAGTTCTGTGAGCATCTTATCAGCCTTTGAATAAATTCCTTGTCTGCCTAAGTCAGATAGATTTGTATCTAAGAACTTTAACTGATATCTCTAGATTTCACCTATTTGTTGATCAAGATAACTGATATAATTTGAAGCAAATAGTGGTCCAGTGCTTCTAAGGACAGTCACCAATCTCTCCCACTTCCCTAAATGACCACCTCCAAACAGATATAAGTCCAGCCATGTTTAACATTAACAAAATAGTTGAATCATTCAGTACCAAAAGCACACATAGATCCATTTTTAGAACACAATTTATAAAGTTATAGAAGGACTAAACTGTCTATTTTACAAAGGAACTAAATCACCAAAATATAATTTGCTAAGAGTTACTATGATTTTTAAGTTGGTTACTTTTTTAAAAATTTATTTTAATTGTTATTTGAGTATAGTTTTCTGTCTTTTACTCCCATCCCAGCCCACCCCCCCAGCCCTCCCCACCTCCCTCCCATTTCCAGCCGCCATGTCTTTGTCCATGTGTCTTTTATATTTGTTCTTGTAAAGTATATTTTCTTGATTATGCTATTACAATTTTCCCAGTTTCTCCCCCTTCCTCCCCCCTCTGCCCTGCCCCCACCAACCCTCCAGAATCACCCCCTTTAGTTCATGTCCATGGGTTGTAAGTTCTTTGAGTTCTCTGTTGCTTATACCATTTTTCATCTTTCCCCATCTATTTTATGACTACCAATTATGCTTCTTCTTCCTGTACCTGTTCCCCTCTATTCCTCCCTTCCCCCTCCCCACAGAAGTTTCTCCATGTAATGTCCATTTCTCCGATTCTGTTCCTGTTCTAATTGTTTGCTTAGCTTTTGTTTTTGTTGTATGTTTTTTCTTTTAGGTTCATTTGTTGATAGTTGTGAGTTTGTCACCATTTTACTGTTCATATTTTTTATCTTCTTTTTCTTAGATAACTCCCTTTAACATTTCATACAATAAGGGCTTGGTGATTATGAAATCCTTTCACTTTACCTTGTCTGGGAAGCACTTTATCTGCCCTTCTATTCTAAATGAAAGCTTTGCTGTACAGAGTAATCTTGGATGTAGGTCCTTGCCTTTTACAACTTTGAATACTTCTTTCCAGCTCCTTGTCACCTCAAAGGTTTCTTTTGAGAAATCAGCCGATAGCCTTATGGGCACTCCTTGGTAGGTAACTCTGTCCTTTCCTCTTGCTTCGTTTAAGATTCTCTCCTTATCTTTAATCTTGGATAGCTTAATGATGATGTGCCTTGGTGTGTTCCTCCTTGAGTCTAACTTCTTTGGGACTCTCTGGGCTTCCTGGACTTACTGGAAGTCTATTTCCCTCACCAGATTGGGGAAGTTTTCCTTCATTATTTGTTCAAATAAGTTTTCAATTTCTTGCTGTTGTTCTTCTCCTGGTACCCCTATAATTCAAATATTGGAATGTTTCAGGCTGTCCCAGAGATTTCTCAGCCTCTCCTCATTTTTTTTGAATTCCTTTTTCTTCATTCTGTTCTGGTTGGATGTTTATTTCTTCCTTTTGTTTCAAATCATTGCTTTGAGTCTTGGTTTCCTTCCTGTCACTGTTGGTTCCCTGAATATTTTGCTTTATTTCATTTTGGGTCTCTTTCATTTTGCTTTTTCATTTTTTGACCAAGGTCAATCTGTTCTGTGAGCATTTTTATTACCAGGGCTTTAAATTCCCCATCAGATAGGTTGGCTATCTCCTTATCACCTAGCTCTCTTTCTGAAGCTTTGCTCTGTTCTTTCATTTGGGCCATATTTCTTTGTCTAGGGGCACCTGTTGAGTTGTAAGGGCCCAAAGGCTCCGCCTTAGGTATTCACCAGGCAGGGCAACCCTCTCCAATTCACAGCAGTGCTGCCTGTATGGGAGGGGCCAGAGAGGTAACAATGCAGCTCACCTGCTCATTTCTAACCCACTTTCCAATGAGCACTGCCATGTGACACTGGGAGTTCTCCAACCATGGCAATGTACTCCACAGTCAGTTCTGAGTCTCAGTTTCCCATTGGGCCAGCCCTGCCCACGTGCCCCAATGCCTCACTGTGGTCTCTTACTGGTCCCTTTGTTCTGGTTGACTGTTTCTTTAATTTCTTGGTTGTTGGAACTCCATGCAGTTTGATTTTCTGGCATTTCTGGTTGTTTATTGATTTTAGATTAATTGTTATCCTCCTTTTGGTTGTGCAAGGAAGTGAAGGGTTTCTACCTATGCCTCCATATTGGCCAGAACTCCAGGAGTTACTATAATTATTCAGTGGAGGAATTTTGTGGTTAACATATCATATGCAAGATATATGGTAGTAATCAATTCTAGCAAATAATAGGGAATGCTAATTTCTCTCATCTTACTACTGCTAGCAAAATTTTGGCTGGTGATTTTATTGTACTGATTTGCAAAGTGGCCCTGCCCTATATCATAATTTCAGAGCAATATCAGCACATTCTTTTTTCTTCAAAGTTTTGTGGGTTGTTGCAGCTTCAGTGAGTTTAGAAGTTGAATATTGTTCTCTACAGAAATGCGGTTTTCAACAATATAAATGGTGGCATAGATAAACACAGCTTGTCTCTTTGCACAACCACATCAAAATTACAACTAAACTACAGAACAACCATCACTCAGAACCATCAGAAATCGAGTTGAATGCAAGTTCAAGAACCAAAGAATTAAAGAAGCTACATACAGCCAAACTAGTAGCGGGGAAGATGCTAAGGCATAGAAAGGGATGGTCCCGCACCCACATGTGACGGATAAAATTTCAGAAGAGATATCTTGGGAGTCAGCAGTCCCAGTCCCACATCAGGCTCCCCACCCAGGGTTCCAGTGCCTAGAAGACAAATCCCCAGTTGAGATTGAGTCAATGGGAGAAACTATAGGATTCGCACCCAGTTTTAAGAGGATTTCCCTCTTAAAAGACCTACACACAGACTTACTCAGATTCATTCCCTTTGAGCTCCAGCACTGGGGTAGCAGCTTGAAAGGCATCAGTAGTATTTAGAAGGAACTGAAATTTCTGGCAACAGGGCGAGAACCGGGGGACACCTTTCTCCCAGACAAAAAAGGTGGGCAGAGGCCATTGTCCATTTTCTGAACTTGCCCCTCACAGAGCCACAGAACCAGCACAAGAGTGCCATATCTCAGACTCCATCACCCTGGCTCACACTGTTCGCCCCACCCTGGTGTTTCACTGAGGCTCTGCCCCACCCAACTTATGGACCCACATAGGCTGTTAACAGTGGCTTTTCCATAGGAATGGCTAGTTTTGGATCTTGCTTCACAGCTTCTTAAATCCTCTCAAACAAGCAAGAGCCAGCCACAGGGAGCCCCTAGATCCTGGACTTCTAGCTAAGTGACCCCAGGCCTGACACTAGGATCAACATGCCTAGATTTACAGCTTGGCTTTTCCTGGAAACCTCTAAGCTTAGCAAAAGTAGCAGCTATTACAGATTGCTTTGTAGCTCATGCAAGGTGGCCCTGGGTGGAACACAAGTGATGGCTGACCTTGGCCTCCACTGCCTGGGAAAGCCCAGAGCCTGCACACTCACTGGATAGCTACATACCATATTGGACCACTACCAGCCTGCCCCCACACAGTGGATCCACTGTGGAGTGAGGAGGTTAGTGACAAGTGGTCCCAGCCAATCCTTGCAGCTGACTAGCCTGGGTAAATCCCTCTCACAACAGCAACCAAGGCTCAACTATAAGAGGAGGGTACTCAGCCCACACAAAGATGCACCTTGAGTACCCAGCTTGGGTGATAGGGGAGGCTGTGCCATAGATCCACAGGGCACCTACTATATTAGGCCATGATACCAAGACAGGGAGTCATAGAAACTCTACCTAATACATAGAAACAAACACAGGGAGGCTGCCAAAATGAGGAGACAAAGAAATATGGCCCCAATGAAAAAACAGGTCAAAACTCCAGAAAAAGAGGTAAGTGAAATGGAGATAAGCAATCTATCAAATACAGAGTTCAAAACACTGGTTATGAAGATTCTCAAGGAATAAGTGACGACCTCCACAGCATAAAAAAGATTCAATCAGAAATGAAGGATACTCTAATTGAAATAAAGAACAATTTACAGAGAATCAACAGTAGAGTGGAAGAAGCCAAGTAGCAAATCAGTGATTTGAAACATAAGGAAGCACAAAACAACCAATCAGAACAACAAGAAGAAAAAAGAATCTGAAAAAAATAAGGATAGTATAAGGAGCCTCTGGGATATCTTCAAGTGTTCCAAAGATACGCATCATAGGGGTAACAGAAAGAAAAGAGAAAGAGGAAGAAATTGGAAATCTACTTGAGAAAATGATGAAAAATATCTTCCCTAATTGGTGAAGGAAATAGACATGCAAGTCCAGGAAGCACAGAGTCTCAAACAAGATGGACACGAAGAGGCCCATTCTAAGGCACATCATAATTAAAATGCCAAAGGTTAAAATTAAGAGAGAATCTTAAAAGAAGTGAGAAAAAAAAGCAGTTACCTACACGGGAGTTCCCATAAGACTGTCAGCTGAGTTCTCAAAAGAAACTTTGCAGGCAAGATAGAACTGGCAAGAAATATTCAAAGTGATGAAAAGTAAGGACCTACAACAAAGATTACTCTAACCAGCAAAGCTACTATTCAGAATGGAAGGGCAGGTAAAGTGTTTCCCAGGTAAGATCAAGTTAAAGGATTACATCACCACCAAGCCCTTATTATATGAAATGTTAAAGGGACTTATCTAAGAAAAAGAACAAAATCCAAACTATGAACAGTAAAATGACAACAAACTCACAAATATCAACAACTGCACTTACGCAAACAACTAGAACAGGAACAGATTCACAGAAATGGAAATCACATGGAGGGTTACCAGCAGGGAGGGGGAGGAAGAAGAATGGGGAAAAGGTACAGGGAATAAGAAGCATAAATGGTAGGTTCAAAACAGACAGGGAGAGGTTAAGAATAGTATGGGAAATGGAGAATCCAAAGAACTTATATGTATGACCCATAGACATGAACTAAGGTGGGGGAATGATGGTGGGAGAGGGTGTGCAGGGTGGAGGGGAATAAAGGGGAGAAAAATGGGACAACTGTAATAGCATAATCAATAAAATATATTTAAGGAAAAAATACAAATAGGTAGTGACAGAATGGATATGGGGATGTAAAGTACAAATAGGAAAAGGAGTAGCCAAAGAACTTATAGCCATGACCCATGGACATGAACTTATATGTATGACCCTTGTGGGGATTGCCTGAGGGAGTGGGGTGTGCTGAATGGAGTGGGGTAAGTCAGAAAAATTGGTACAACTATAATAGCATAATCAATAAAATGTAATTAAAAATATATAATGGTAATAATCACAATATTTGCATGGTGCATAACCATGACCAGGCACTGTTCTAAGTATTTTATGTATATTAACCTTAATATTCATAAGAACTGTAGGAGGAAAATATCATTACCCTTTTCCCTCATTTTTTATACAAAGACACTGAGGCACTGAGGGGTTAAGTTACTTGATGGAGGCACAGCCAGTAGGTGGCAGAGCTGAGTGTTGCACTTGGACAAGTTGGCCCCAGAATTCTTGTGCTTAGTTGTTATCACAAGTTGCCCTCTCTTAGAAGTTATGTGTTTTGCTAGCACCTATTTGCAGAACATAATAGACTGACAGAATATGAGGTAGAAAAATGTAGGTTTCAATCCTAAATTTCCTCTGCTAACTTGAGCAGTTTACATACTGTTGTTTAGATTTTTTTCCTTGTAACACAGAAATAATACTTGCTCTGCCTACCTCATAGGTCGTTGAGTAGAATGAATAAAACAATGTATGTGAAAGTGTTCTGTAAAGTATTATGTAAAGAGTCACTACATAAACTTTGAATGGGTGTGTCAGCCGGGCTGTAGCTTCAGCTGTGTGTGATGAAGTGCTCCATAAAGTGAACTGGGTCATAGCTAGAACAGGGCAAAGCTCTGACTTGAACCCAGGGTTGCCTGTATATGAAAGCTGTGCTTCTAACCACACCAATGCACTCATTTCTCTGAGAGGTGGTTACTATGATAGCTGATGGTACACCATCCTGGGTATGTTTCATTAAAAATAATGTAAACATAAATTGTCCTTCAATAATTTCCCACAAACTGTTTTTCTGGTAGGACTAAATCAGAAATTCCTACCTCTGACTTACAAACTGAACTAACTGAGAGTAGCAGAGAAAGATAGGGCAAGTGATTAAAGCTATAAAATGGGTGTCCAAGCAACCAGAAATGCTTGTCAAGTCTCTTGAACAGACATTTCTCCAAGGAGGACATACAGAGGATCCAGAGACACATGAAAAGATGCTCGATATCGCTAGCTATCAGAGAGATGCAAATTAAAACCGCAATGAGATACCACTTAACACCAGTCAGATTGGCTATCATAAACAAAGAAACAAACAACAAGTGCTGGAGAGGTTGTGGGGAAAAGGGGACTCTAGTTCACTGTTGGTGGGATTGCAGACTGGTACAACCACTATGGAAAACAGTATGGAATTTTCTAAGAAAACTAAAAATGAACGTACCTTTTGACCCAGCAATTCCACTCTTGGGAGTATATCCTAAGAACCCTGAAACACCAATCCAAAAGAACCTATGCACCCCGATGTTCATAGCAGCACAATTTACGATAGCCAAGAGTTGGAAGCAGCCTAGATGCCCATCGGTAAATGACTGGATCAAAAAACTATGGTACATTTACACAATGGAATTCTATGCTGCAGAAAGGAAGAAGGAACTACTACCCTTTGCAACATCATGGATGGAACTGGAAAGCATTATGCTGAGCGAAATAAGCCAGGCGGTGAAAGACAAATATCATATGATCTCACCATTAACAGGAATCTAAACAAACCAAACAAGCAAGCAAAATACGACCAATGACACTCAAATATGGAACAGGTTGACAGGGTCCAGAGGGGAGAGGGGAGAGAATCATAGGGGAAAAGGGAATGGACTCACATGAACAAGTATAAAGGACACATGGACAATAACTAAGGGTGGGGGGTGGAAAGGGGAGGGAGGCGGGCAGGGTTGGGAATATAAGACAGAAACCTGTACTTGAACAAGAATTACATAAAAATTATATTTAAAAAAAAAAGAAATACTTGTCAGAGGAAGATTTCTTCTTACCCTGGCAAGGCAGGGACATTCCAGGCAGACGCCTTTGAGACTCTGATTTGGAAAGCAGCTCAAATTCCCACACAAGAGGGGAATGTTTATCAGTTTGGAAACATTCAGAGAGTACTCAGGGAAGAGAATGATAACGGGTCTCTCCATCTCATATTTACTACTTTCAGCAAGGTTTCTCCACCTTGGGGCAAGAGAGGATACAAAAAATCAAGCTAAAAGAAAAACTATTATAAACAATAATGTTAGCACTGTCCCTCTTTGTCCTCTAGCAAATCCCTCAGAGTTATAAATCATTGCAATATTGCTATAGCACAAAGTCTATTAACCAAGAAGTACTGGCCCGGTGTGTGCCATGTGATTAGCCTATGTATGAGCCTGGGGTTAGCAGGTTAAATGCTTGTAGAACCTGCAACGTAGATTCTGACAGATGAGGTTTTAGAAACCACTATGTGACAGATTGAGTGTTACTGAACATAAATGTAACAAACTTCAAGAATGCAAGTTCCCTGAAAAAAGAATAAAGAAAGATGAAAATGAAAAAGAAAGAAAAAAAGACACTGAGAAAGTCTGAGAACACAGAGCTCAGTAAGGCCAGTATGGTCAACTATATCATAATATATCCAAAATAATGTGCAAGTCATTACTAGAACCTCTTTTTAATGCATATTAAAATCAACTTTTATTTCACATAAAGTAAAAATGAAGACAGTGGATACCGAACCCTAATACAGACCCTTTAATTAAAAAATCACAAATATTATACATCTTTCCCTGGTTATGCTGTACCTCTGCCATTCTCCCATTTCTTCATTCCTTCCTCAGGAGTTGACTGTGGGGATGGGGATCAGCACTGTGACAAGGGCTTGGCCTATGAAGATAAATAAACAGTGGGACCTGCTGTCTGCACTCAGTGTAGTCACTCAACCAGCGGCAATGACTACAATATAATGAAGACAGAATGAAATTACTATCTCAGCTGAAACATAGGAAGTGGGCAGAGCTTAAGGTAGGGTGAAGGAAGTAGTAAACCACTCTGTTTTGGCAGTCTCTGCTCTGGTCCCACTTTTCTCAGGTCAGGGAATATTTCTTCTGTCATGCGTTCATGTCCTCTCTTGTTCCCTTCTTCCACTTCTCTCGCTATCTTTTTTTCTCCTACAGCAAAGGAAAAGAAAGTCAAAGGAACTATGGGACTGACTAGGGGAAGGAGACAGAGGAAACCAAACTTGCTACGCTACATCCCCTTTTCTTGAGGCATGGGGGAAAGGAAGGGCTGGCTTCTGATAAAGTGAGGTCTTTGTTGCAGTTGTGCGCAAGCTGTAAGGGACCAGAGAGGTCATCCTCCTTCCTTTCCATTTTATAGTTGGGGACATTGAGGTTTAATGACTAACCTGAGGCCACACTGCTAGTTAGTGGCATTGGTAGGACTAGAACTCAGACTTAACTTCTACCAAGGTTTGAATGGACCAGTGGAAAAGTGACCCTTCTATGCTGAGTAGGTAAGGCAGCCAGAGATGGAAATTCCACTACCTTCAGCAGTCTCTTCAAATGTATTTTCGACAATGAGGCAGTCCATAATTTCTGGTCCTTCAAAGAAATGGAGAACAATTGATTAACCTAGTTGTCCCACAGCCTTCTGTTCCTTAAGGAAAACCACACCATGACCATCACTCAAAAGACCTATATTTATATCTTTTAACATCTTTGCTACTCTTCCTCTAAGCCTGATTTGTTTCTCTATATCCTTTTCAAAATATGGGGACTAAGTCTGAACCTAGAGCTCTAAAGATTTGTTGTGGGGAGTAAAATGATGTCCTCATGCTGTTTTTTAATGCATCCTACTTTGATTTTTTGTTTTTGCTTGTTACTAAATTTTCAAAAAAAATACTGATTTTCCAGGTGTTAGTAATGACTCGAAGAAATTTATATTATTGATTTAGTTTTTATTTTCCTTCTTTTTCTTCTGCCATTTGTCAGCTTCTCACTAATGACCAGGTGTCAGATACGTGTCAAGAAAACTAATCGCCTTCTAACAGGATTTGGGATAGAATTAGTGCGGATCTTGGGCTCTTCCTGTTCCAGCTTTAGCAGCCCAAGGTCCATGACTCTTCTGAAAGATTAACTGGCTGGGAAACTGAACTCCACGGTATCTCAGGGCCTGGGTTCTGTCTCTGAACTCTAGGAAGTGAATTTTATGAGATTTAATACTCGAGTTTATCAGAAACAGAGCCTGGGTTTGTCCTGGCCAAATACACCCCAGGACATCTAGTGAGGCAAACGCAACTCTTATTTTCAAGGTGATGCCTCACAAGTCAGTCAGCGAGTGCATTTTGCCAGACAAGGCCCTGCTTCTGGACGCCTCTGAACCTCTGACACACCAAAGTGAGTCGAGCTGGAGCAGGGGTGGAGTCATTTGAAGGGATACTGCTAACTGCTGTCACTACCTGCCAGGCGTCTTCCAGTCTTACCAGCTGTTCCAGACGAGTCTAGAGTTCCTACCCCGCACTTCCAAACTCGGAGCTCGTCCCTCCTCCACCTCCCTCCCAGGCTCCAGTCCGCCCCGGTCGCACCTTAGCTCCACATCCCAACCTGTGTGCTCCCAGAGATGGGGCGGAGCCGCGGGGGGTGGGGGGGGATGGCTCGTGACGTCACTCCTCGGTTGGGGAGGCGGGGCTGTGGGAGCCGCAGTGCAGCGCAGAGGGGCGGGGTGGGGCGGGGCCTGCGGCGCAAGACCCGGCTGCAGTGGGCAGGGGCTGGGAGAAAGGTGTTAGGGGGCCGGGACCGGCGGCGTCCGGAGGCGGGGCGGGGAGTGGCCCGGCCCTGGCGGCCGGCCCCCGGCGGTGCTCTAAATCGGGTCACGCTTCCTCCTTCTCTCTCTCCTCCCCTTCTTCTCTTCCCACCTGGGCCTCTGCGTGGAGACGCGCACCTGGCAACCAGTGCCGGCACTCCGCCGGCTCTCCGCCTTCTCCGCTGGGCCGGGCGCCTGGAGTCTGCCCCGCAAGCACCGGAGCCCGCCCCTGGCCCCTCTCCCCTCTCCCCTCTGCCGGCGCCGGGCTCGCCCGAGGCGGCCTCGAGCGCTCGCTCGTTGATGCCGTTTTGGGGGTGACCCGCCGCGGCGGCCGCGCCTCCAGGGTGCGGGCGCGGTAGTGGTCGCGGCTCTGCTGGACGTCGTGTGCACTGCTGCGGGGTGAAGGGGGCCAGGCAGTGAGACCTCGCGCGCAGTTGGGGTTTCCGGGCGCTGGAGGCCGCCACGGCCGCGCTTGAGCGGGAGATGTTGGAGCTGAGGCACCGGGGAGGCTGCCCCGGCCCCGGGGGAGCAGTGGCGCCGCCACCCCGCGAGGGAGTGGCGGCCGGCGGCGACCACGAAAACGAGAGCACCAGTGACAAAGTAAGCAGACACGCGAGAGTCGCACACCCACGGCGGCTGGGTCCTGGTTTGGGCGGGACACCTGGGAGCAAGGGTGGGGCCCTCGGAATGCAGGTGAAACTGTGGGCTGCCCGCTGCGCCTTCCTCCCGGCCTGGCACTATTTCCTCCAAGCCAGAGTGGGGTGGGCAAACCGGACCCAGGGATGGTGCTTTTTCCAGGGCGCCTGCGGCCGTTGTTCGGGACAGCTGAGTGATTCAAGTTGGCTAAAATGTGGATTCTTCCCATCCAGCCCCTCGCCCTCCTTGGGGTCTGGGGTCGACGCTGGAATGTGGATGGAACCTGCAGGCACCCTAGCAGCTGCAGTTTTCTAGTAGCCGCCACCTCACACCTCCTCTCGGTAGAGAAACAAAGTTACCGAGGACTAAACTTAAGACGAACACCTTCGGTTCTAACGTGTCATTGGATCCTGACGCTGGAGGCTAGGCTTCTCTCGCTCCCCCGTCAGCACTTTCGTTTCCTTGTCCTTTTTCAGTGTGATAGATTTTGAAGGTTGAAGAGTGTCACACACGTGACACAATTGAATCCTCCTTCTTCTTTTGAGTCCACGGAAGACAGTGCAGGTCTTCTGTCTACCAGATTTTATTTGACCTGACAGGGGACTCCTTGAGGACTTTTAACTCCCATTTCTATGGATTACTCTTCCTTCACATTTAAGAATAAGGAGATGTAATACCCTTATTCTATTTAATGGTAGAAAACGTCAATATTTAGCTTATTCGTTAATACAGTGGTGCAAGTAGGGATTTTTGGAAAAAAAACAAAAACTAAAAAACAAATGCAGTGTTATGACCTTTTAGACCGGATGATTCAAGTAATTGGGTCAGAGAATAAATTGTTTTATGCAGTGTTCGGTTAATAAAATTTCATTTTATTTTAGAAACTCAAAACACTTAAACTGTTCCTAGAAGCATTCTTTTTGGAAGTGGGTATTGTAGTTTGAATTACAGAAGTGAAGTGTATTCCCCAAGGTCAAGTCAGTGGCCTTTTGGAACAAGAACCTGTTTCTTGATTCCCTTTCTTCTGGTTTGTACTGCTGCTGAGACTCACTGGCAGTTCTGATTTGGGGAGGGCTCCACCTGGAACTTGATGTTGAGGTTGATGTAATCCAAATTACAAAGCCCTGGTAAGAACATGATATCATGAAATAATTAACAGTGATTTCAAGAATGAAACTTCAGAATCAGTGGATTCTCCTTTATTTTTTTTCTATCTTTTATAGCTGGTGGAATAAGATGAGAGTCTGTGATAGAACAAACCTACATGTCAAGGAATTACACAAAATATAACAGTTTCCAGCTTCTGAAGGTTGATGTAACAAAGCTAGAAACAGTAGGCTAAGAATAGTCTTTGTGAAAACTGCCTTGGAAACTAGACCAAAAATAGAATTAATTAGGTTGGGATTTGTTTTGTTTTAGCACTGACTGGTATAGTTTAGAATCAAGGAAATACCAGCTCCCCCTGTGTGGACTTCCTTTAACAAGAAGAAGTTAACAAGCTTTTAATAAGAGAAAACATGTTCAGGAAGCCATGGATAAAATAACTTTTGAGTAAACTTAGTTTCATAACACCCCAGTATATTTAATGTGGAAACTATTTCTAAGGTTTCATTTGAGTCATTAGCACTGTTGTCTTAGTGACTAGGTCACCTCACTGCATATTTATTTATTTATTTATTTATTCATTTTTAAGCTGTGCACTGTTGGTTTTTATGAACACAAAGCCAGCTACATTTTGTTTTCTGAGAGTAGACTTTGCCATGTGTACTCTCGTAAGCTTTCTTAGACAAGGATGAGCATTTTCAAATTGTGTCTAAAATATTGCTGTATTTTTAGGCTTTATCATAAGGCACTCTTGTCTTGGAAAGCTTTGTTGGAGACATTGAACTTTATCTTCTGTCTCTCTTCTCTTATCAGGGTGTATATTTGAATGCACCTGTATTCCAGGTCAAGGGCTATTTTAAAATCATTTTGCACCTCAGTGGCTGGTTAATATTTGGTTCATTTAATCTCTTCTCTGTTCAAGTTGTGGTAAAGGCAAAAACACTTAGAGAATTAGTGAAAGAAGTAGAGAAGGTGCCTTGTATTCTATTATGGTACACTCCCATGCTTTTTGTAGTCTTTTAATAATGGTGTTATTAATGTGATATTCTCATTGTTCAGGACATGGTGACTTATGCTGAGAGAAGGCTCTGTGCTCAAGAGAAATAAGCAAGTGAAAGGTGCTTCTTGCCTGCAAGGGGATGTTCCCTATGTTAAGTGCTGGAGAAATACTTGGGAGATGACCAGACCACCCCTTCAAGGACTCCTCTTCCCCTGGGAGACATGTATGAGTTAGATTTATTAGAAGTCTGAACAAGGTTCGTTATTCACATCGAGGGCATAGTTAAGCTCTACATGGAGACAGCAGGAAAAGCTTCAAAGAGGATGTGAGAGTTGAGCTTGGAACTGAAAGATGCCTGGGGACTCACCAGGTGGACAAGTGTTGGAGAAGGATATTTTAGGCAAAGGGCACATGGAGCTATTTATTTTGAGTCAGCATTGTAGGCACAGGGACCTGAAATTAGTTTGGTAATCTTGGATCATATGCTGGGCATTCTTGGGAGTTGGGGTTTGGGGGTTGAGAGCTTGAGAGTCTGGTAAAGGAGGTTAGGCTTTATTCCACGGACTTTGGAAAGCCACTGAAAAGTGTTTGCAAAGGCAGTAGCTTATCACTCAGCAGTCCGGAGAAAGTGTTGGAAGGGGGAGAGACCCGCAACAGTGAAACCAGATAGTGGAGTAGTGCAAGTGTTGTCGATATGAAGTGATGAGGGCTTGGAGTGAGTCTAGTAGGGGCAGTGGAAGGGGGCTTGGGAGAGAGGATGTATGTTTTTGATAATGCTGATAGGACCTAGACTAGGGTGATCAAAGTAAGACTAATGAAAGAAGAGCCTGCTAGGAGACACATTTTAATCCACAACTTAAGAGTCTTTTAGGAAAGAAGCAAAAATTATTGGGGAGATTTGCAGGGAAGAAGTGAGCGTGGGTGAGCTGGGTTGGACAGGGTATGTCATTCTCTAAAATAGAGAGGTGGTTCAAGGAGGTGGTGGAAACGGAAATGAGAGGCTAGGTGTGGAGATGTCAACTTTTGACTATGATGGTGGGTTCGGGGGAGCACTGAAGGCAGAGCCTTGGAAGGTGTCCATGTTTAGAGCAGGTTTGGAGATGCAGGGAAGGAACCAACATTGTGAGGTCCTGGGTGCTGGGGGAGAGGGAATGCCAGAGGGTGTCATCAGGAGTATTTAGGAAAGAGGGTAAGGCATAGAACACTGAATTTGGCAAAGATCTTAATAGAAGCCAGGTTTTAGGGTGAGGAATGTGAGAGGTGAAATACTGGTTGTTATTGTCAAGAAGTTCCAGCAAAAGGAAATGCAGGAATAGAAGCTAGACAGGACTATAGGAATGTGAACCATTTCCTTGATCATGGGAGGGAAGATGAGCTTTTGTGTGAAAGAAGTCAAGAGGGAGTGAAGATGCCAATGAAGATGGGCAGGACCTAGGAAAAAAGGAAGCAGGCATGGTGTGGAGAATTCAGAAAATTGGGGTATCTAAGGAAAGGAATGAGGAATGGAGGGTGGATGCAGAAACATTTTGAAGAGCAGAAGAGGGAAGATCAAAGTGTTTGACTGGTATTTTCAATTTCCTCAGTAAAGTGGGGTCTTAGAACCATGGAGCTGCAAGGGATCTTAGAAACTATTAATCGTTCAACTCTCTATATATTTAAAGATAATAAACTTGCTGTAGAGGGTGGTTGTTATTGCCCAAGATAACCTAGAGCAAGTAGCAGGACTGAAACTAGAGCACATCTCTGCCGGGACCCTTTTGGAATGTTGTGTTAGTGAGTGTGATATGAAATGACTAAGAGGTGACTAGTCCTCATCTCAGTAGCAGTAACTATCGTAATAGTTGATGTTTGTAATGATTTAGAGTTCAGAGAGTACTTTTACATCTTACTTTATTTGCTCCTCATAACAAGTGTGTGTGTTAGGAATATTCCCCATTTAATTGATGAAGATAAGAAAGGCAATAGGAGTGATTTCAGTCTGCGAATTCCAGGGCAAGGATGCCAAAAGAATGAAGGGAAGGGAGTCACCGAGGCTGGGTTTGAAGTGGCAGACCATGAGTTTGAGTGGGCAGGAAAGTCCTGAAGCCCAGAGTGGGTTGTTGAAGCTCTAGGTGGACTGAGAGGGCCTGAGCAATTGTAGATGAAGCTAAAAACTGACTCACTGGACCGGAGTGAGAGAACAGAGGGTGCACATGGAAGTTGTGGCCAGTAAAGGGGAGCACACCTCACATAGTGTCCCTGCTGTGCTTGTATGTGGGGTCACTGCTTTGATACAGAGTTTGGTTTGTGAAGCTGAGGGTGAAAGAGTTCAGAAGTCAGTTAATTTCTGCCCTTCCCCATTTGAGATGTGTGTAGTTTCTTTTATAAATACTCATATTTTTAAAATAAACTAAATTTTTGAACTTATGTTTTTTCATTTTGGGACACTTCACTGTGCTCACATACTTGTTATGAGGAGCAGATAAAGTAAAATGTAAAAGTACTCTCTGAACTCTAAATCATTACAAACATCAACTATTATGACAGTTACTGCTACTGAGATGAGGACTAGTCACCTCTTGGTCATTTCATATCACACTTGCTAACACAACATTCCAAAAGGGTCCCGGCAGAGATGTGTTCTAGTTTCAGTCCTGCCACTTGCTCTAGGTTATCTTGGGCAATAACAACCACCCTCTACAGCAAGTTTATTATCTTTAAATATAAAGAGAGTTGAACGATTAATACACTGTTTCTAAGATTCCTTGCAGCTCCATGGTTCTGAGACCCCACTTTACTGAGGAAATTGAAAATACCAGTCAAACACTTTGATCTTCCCTCTTCTGCTTTTCAAAATGTTTGTTTTGGTGTCACCTGAATGTGTAATAAACATTTTCTATAATTTTTATATAAACCTAGGCCATTTATAAAACACTAATATTTAGATCTAGACTTGTAGAATATCATTTTGGCTGATACTTCTGAATTGTTGATCAATATTAACACCTAAACAATTGTCCATGATTCTTTGTCATTTGCAGCGTATTCATTTTGTTATTTAACAACATGTTTTGATGCTACCTCTCCAAATACCACCAACCATCCAAATTGTAAGGCAAAATTCAGTTTATGGCTTCATGTGGTGAGCGAGAACACCCTGACAATTTTGGCGGAGTCTTGGAGGGAGAAAGGGAATGTTGGATTTTTTGAGAACTGGAAATAAAAATTCTGGGGTCTTTCAGTGCAGAGGCTTGATTGGGATTAGTTAAGGACAATGTAACAGTTTTGGATTGGTGGCAATGGCCAGACAAGGCTTTTTAGTCTTTGGAGGAAGCTTGTTCGTTGATGTTCCCTTTAAAGCGGTGATGTGTCTTTGACAAGTTTTTGTGATGAACCAGGCACTCCAAAGCAAGCCTCCAGGAATAGTAAAGTTACGCTGACAAGTCAGTCAAATTCTAAAGTCATATTGATTTAGGCTGTCAGCTATGTGGGAGTAAAGGTGGATAGTTTTTTCCCCTGTCTTTAAAGTATGTTTTATATTATACTTGAAACTTATAAAAAATATTCAGGTGTTACTAAATGAGTTTTTACTTACTGTTTGTGATCTTGACTTTAAACAGTTTGTTTTCTTAACATTTTGAGATATTTTACCATAGGATGCCATCAGCTAGACCCATCTTTGGTCTTTTGGGGGTTTTGTAGTAGACTTTTTGCAGTGAATTTTTTGATGCAAACAATATTTCGTCTTCATAAATGTACCAGGGAAAAGTGGGACAATTGAAAATGGTACTACTTTGGAAATGATGTCATAAAGAGAAATTATAAAACATATATGTGTAGTGTGATGATCCTTTGTATTTATATTTATACTTATATACTTTTATGCATTTTTGTGAAACAGACTTTCACATGTTTTTTCAGGTTAGCACAGCTAAATACTGAGGCTTTGTGTTTGTTTTTTTTTAATTATTGTGTGTTTGAATGTGTCTTTTTTATGCAAGTTTTAATTCAGTATAGGGTAAATAGGTCATTTAAGAATTTATAGACATTTTTGGGGGAGGCTTGACTTGGTTCTGTGCATTCAGTAAATACTCGTTGGGTGCCTATGATATTTGAAGTTCTGATTGAATGTCACCTTTTTTGTGGCTCTTTCTACAATACACTAGAGAAAAGGGCTGAGGCCAGGATATGTTTGTTGCTCAACAGCTAATAGAAGAATGTACTAATCATCGTGGATTGTGAACCTATTTTATGGTGTTCAATAGAAATTTTTAAATTTCATGGCTGAAACTATTTTTAAAAGAAAGGTTTATTAGGCGGGCCACTGCTAGCAAAAAGAAGGTGAACTGGTCTTCGGGCATGGAGTCTAAGCCACCAGCAGCATGGCTAGCTAGGAAAGACAGTATGTGCATCCACGTCCATCACCTGGGAGTTTGCAGGTGGTGTTTATACATTAGGTAGGGGAAGGAGGAAGAAAGAAGTAAACTATTTGAAAGAATTAACGTTAGCTGTAGGCAAAGGGGTGGGAGAAGGTGAAGCAGGCTGGGCCGGCTCTGGGATGGCGCAGGGTGTGCACAAAGAAATGGCCGCTCCTTGGCTGGCTGCAGAGCAGTCTGCCAGGCTCATGTGTAAACAAGTGGAGGACTGTCGTTTGGTGGAGCCGGGCTGAAAACCATCTTTGGAAATAGCCACCTGGGTTAATCTGAAGTTCTGAAAGATACACAGGAATGTGAGCCATCTTTCGTTAGAGCTGGTCTCTAACTATTAACAGGCTGTTGTTTCTGTCTCTGTCCCCCTCCCTCTCCTAGTCACTGTAATTTTAATTTTGAACGTCAAAGAATTTTCTCCTCGTCAATAGAATAAAGATAATAAACTAGCTTATAGTTTGCAAAATATATGTACATAATGCCAATTTGAATCTCTTTAATAATTGTGTAGACAAAAGAAAAAGCCAGTTTACACTTGAGAAAAAGGTTTAAAAACTGCATAAGAAACATCCACACCTGCAAAAATTTGTATGAGTTTATTTGAGCCAGAGAATGACAGTTTTGCACCTTATTTTATACATTAGACATTAGAGTAAAAGAAAAACATAAGGGGGGGGGTCACATGAAATCCATTAGCAATGGATTAGGGAGGCAGGAGAAAGCAAAGTTGGGGGAGGGCATGAGAATCTGACTGGATAAAAAGTAAAAAGAATAGACACATACTCCTTGTACCATGGTAGGTATAGGATAGTTAACAGTCAACAAATTAACACATTAACAATAACAATGAGGGATTTCTGTGTTCTTGTGCTTTGTGGTGCCCTAGGGGGTCTGGAAAAAGGAAATTACCCTGACATTCCAAAGGTGTGTTATCCTAGATGCAAAGAGAAAGTAGACAGTTTCAATTAAGATAAAGATTGAACTTTGTCAAGGAAGGTACCAGCATAGGACATGATTACCCGCCATGACCTGCTTTTGAGAGAGAGTTAATTTCAGACCATCGAGGTGGTTCCTTTCAGTCTCTGAGTTTGTGGGGCCACCATGCAGGCCTCCCCTGAGCTTGTCAGGGTTCGTATATAGCTCCTTTTCCCCTCCACAAAACCTAAATTCCTTTCCCAATTTTCTGACTAAAATAGTGTAAAGGAGAAGTTAGGTATGTAGTCCAAAATTTATAAAATTAATGAACTATTTACTTAGAAACTTAAAAAAAACCTCTTAGTACTTTGTGTGATTTTTGAACTATTTTGGCTTTTCTGAATTTGGCCAAAAACTTTTAGCTGGAAACTTATGATTCTGTGATTTCAGGCACTTGGATTCAAATCAAACAAAATTGTTTCTAGTATTCCCTTGATTATTTTACAATTGATTAGGATGAGATAGCATTAGTTTTTATTTTAGAGATGTTCACATTTTGATTAATTTAATTGGGAGGTGTTTCCAAACTTGTTTAATGAGAATACATCACATTTAGAAGTGCCTCCAGAAAAGCACAGGGACTCATTTCCTTAGTGGCCCGTTAGGCTGTTCCTGAGGTATGCCAATTTTAGTTACCTTTCCAAATGCTTGCTCTCTATCTTCAAAGAGAGGTCAGAGTTATTTTTCATGTCATGTCTTCGAATGCTTGCTTAAGACTTTGTGAGAACTATGAAGATTTTTAAGCTTTCTTTGAAACAGAAAATTGCAGTGCACAGGAAAGAAGAAGTGAGAGGCTGGCACAGTGAGAAAAGGTCACCTTCCACAACTTCCACAACACTGCTGTGGAAGTTGAAAGCTGATGTTGGCAAACTCCGTGGCTAAGAAAGCAGTGCTGCTCTTCTGCTTCCTGGCTATGCTTGCGGCTCCTTTTCATCTGCCAGGACCTATGTCCATCTATTTAAGAGGTTTATGTAACACCTGGCTGGCTTGGGTGGGGCCAGACACTTTGGTGGTTAAGATCGGGCTTATTGCTTGTTCCAAGTAGGTGATCTGAGAACAATGTGGTGGTGTGGGCAGGGCAGGGAATGTTCAATAAGCCTATCTGAGGCTTAACATTTTATCCTGAAATACAGAAATTGAGATATGGAAAGCAAAATTAGACTCATGTCTCTCTTGAGGTTTTGGTTTTTATTTTGTTTTTACCCCACCTCCCCACCGCCACTGTGTTTGTGCATGAACTGTTTCTGGGTTGAGGCTTTAAACGACTCTGGGACACCACTCATGTAGAATTCAGTGCAGCTGGTACCCCTGGAATTCTGCATGTGTTAATACTGCTTATAATAATGGAAATTGCTATTAATAAATATGGAATCAGTACAAAAGGATCATGATACAGTGAACCCCTCAGGCACCTAGGTAATCACAGCTTGAATTTTATCCTCAATATTCCCTTCTTTCTCTTGATAGGTTATAGCATATTTGTATTCCCAAACAATGTATTTGTAAGCTTTGAATTTTTCCTGAGTCTTATTATAAAAGTTTTTAATAACAGAAATATCAAAAGATTAGTACCTCGTGCACTTAGATTTGACAACTGAGAAGAATTTGCAAAATTTGCTTTGTCTTACCATATATATAAATATATATGTGCAAATATTTTGTTGGTGAACCATTTAAAAATAAGTTGCAGACATCAGCAGTAACTCAGTTGTAGGCCCTTCACTCCTAATATTAAAGTACGCATCTTAAAGACATTCTACTAGGGAGCCACACTAACATTTTCATATCTAAAAAAAATTAACTGTAGCTTTCTTATCTACAAACAACCTATATTTTAATTTTCCCTATTGCTGCCAAAAAGTCTGTTGGAAATCTCTTTGTCTCCCTCAAACTAAGATCAGTCAAGATCATAAGCTTGTTTTTCCCTCCAAACGGGGGCATGGCAGAAGAGCAGTAAGCACTGTTTCTCTTTGCACGTAAAACTGATGCACCTGTGGAGAACCCAGCTCTCATAAAATCTCAGATAAAACAAATTTGTCATGACAGTAATATTTCACAAATGAATATAACTTAAAATATCTAAGTTTTTGTATTACCCGTTGGATTTTGCCTTCAGGGTTCTTTCTTTCTGATTTGGAATTTAACATTTATATACATGAAACCGTAAGATATAGTACAATTTTAATATCATAGAATTGTATGTCACTGGTGAAAGATCAAAAGGAGCCCCAATTTAGGAAAGTTTTAAAACAGGCTTTGAAATCAGATAGGATTTGAATATTGTAGTCAGCATTAAGGATTGGCAAAAAACAAACAAACAAAAAACAGTAAAAGCAGTGGTGTCGCAGATTGGGAGAGTTAGCCTGATCCCATCTGGGGATGAAGGGGTGGCTGGCAATCACTCAGTGTATACTACTACTGAGCTCCATGGAGGAAGAGTGTTACTAACTCTAAACTGTAGAGACGATAAGACTGTTTTCACTCTGGGTGGTCCAGGAAGTTCACTTCTGCGACTGACAAAGTGTCCGGGTGGGCGTGCCAAGAGCCCTGGCTGGAGAGTAAAAGGAGGTTGGATGTGAGCAGTGGGAAGCTCCCAGGAGATTTTAAATGGATGATTAACTAATCAGGTTTGCCTTTTACTAAGGCATTTTATGTGTCACTGATACACATTGGGTTCCTTGGATCCCTGCATTGGACTTCACTACGGAGTGTGATGCCCGATGAGAATAGTAAGGTAGTGGACTATACTGGAAGTCACTCTTCACTCAGTGGGGAACACACCAAGGCACGTCGTAATTACATTAACCAAGATTAAAATGAAGGAGAGAATCCTAGAAGCAGCAAGAGATAAGGGGACAGTCACCTACAAAGGAGTTCCCATCAGACTGTCAGGTGATTTCTCAAAAGAGACCTTACAGGCAAGAAGGGGCTGGAAAGAAGTATTATTCCAAGTCATGAAATGCAAGGACCTACATCCAAGATTGCTCTATCCAGCAAAGCTTTCATTTAGAATGGAAGGGCAGATAAAGTACTTCTCAGATAAGGTCAAGTTCAAGAAATTCATCATCACCAAGCCCTTATTATATGAAATGTTAAAGGGACTTATCTAAGAAAAAGAAGATAAAAAATATGAACAGTGAAAGGACAGCAAACTCACAGTTATGAACAACCACACCTAAAACAAAAGCAATCTAAGTGGACATCTAGATCAGGAGCAGAACCCTAGAAATGGAGATCACATGGAGGGTTAGCAATAGAGGAGTGGGAGGAGGAGAAGGGGGGAGAAGGTACAGAGAATAAGTAGCATAGACGGTAAGTAGAAAATAGACAGGGGGGAGGGCAAGAATAGTATGGGAAATGTAGAAGCTAAAGAACTTATGACACATGGACATGAACTAAAGGTGGGGAATGGGGAGGAGGGGGTGTGCAGGGTGAAGGGAAGTGGGGGGGATGGAACAACTATAATGGCATATTTAATAACATATATTTTTAAAAGAGGGCTGCAAAGAAAAATTTAGAGGACCAATTTTTTCCATTTCAATTTAAATTTGGAAAACATAAAAAGGCTTTATCAATCATTGTCAATAAGCAAAGGATAGGATCTGATTATCCCTGAGATGATCAGATTTCTATCTATAGAAGTTAATTATGAATTCCATCATCACGAAGGTCCTGATGACTCTTGCTCCCCACTCTTGGTGCACAACATGGTTGACTCACTAGTTTGTAAACAGCTTAGTCTCCCGCCCCATCTCAGACAGAGTTCTTCCCTCTGTTCACTTCCTGTCCTGGGAGAAAGAGAAGGAATCTGTCTGTATGAAAACAAAGAAGGAATGGAGAGAAGATGGAATCAGGAATATAACCTAGCATGCAAGTAAGAACTGTTTAGCTCAAGATTTTTTAAAGGCTTCCTTTTTTAGTTACAGAACCATGTGTCAGTTTAGGGTTTTCTTTTGCTTCATTTCAGTTTTAATGTTGAAAGAGGTGCAGGGATCAGTGTGAACCAAAAGGGACTCACAATGGGGAACGTGATCCTACTTGTCTGACTCAGGTTTGTTGAATTCTAAATCACTGCTGACCTTCATCAGTTTAAGAACTTCTCTTTGGAACCATCATCTTGAGTAGACTACAGCCACATGACCACATTCCTATCTTTTCAGTATCCAATATTGGGAAGCACCTCCATCCTCTTACCCCGACCACTGGCTCCAGTCACTCTTCGGAGTCACCACGAGCTATAAGTGACTTACACAGCTATACACTGTGCAATTTGATAAATTGTGACGTGTACACCCATAAGTTCATCCCTGAAATCAAGATAATGAACATACCCATCAGCCCCCAAAGTTTGCCCATTTGTAATTCTCTCAGATCTGCTGAGAGATCTGAGAGAATTCACTCCAGATCTGCTTTCTGGCACTATAGATGAGTTTGTATTTTGTAGAATTTTATGTAAATGGAATACTATGCATACATGTATGCATACACACACGCACATATACATATCTATATTATATGTACATGTAAATCACTGCTTATCTTCATCAGTTTCTGCCTTTTTACTCAACATAACTATTTTGACCTTCATGCATATTGTTTGTGTTAATAGTTCACTCATTTTTTTGGTGAGTAGTATTCCATTTTATGAGCTTAGCCCAGTTCATCCTGTTCCTTGTTGAACATTTGAGTTATTTCCAGTTTGGAGCTATTATAAAGATGCCACAAACACTTTTATAAGACTTGGTATGGATATATACTTCTCTTAACAAATAGGGAGGAGTGGAATCTTATTGTGGTTTAGTTTTGCATTTCCTTAATAACTAATGATGTTGAACATTTTTTCATATGCTTATTTGCCAGATTTGTATTGCCTTTGGTGAAAAGTCTGTTCAAATATTTTGCCCATGTATTTTTTAAATCCTCACCCAAGGACATGTTTCCATTGGTTTTTTCCAAAAGATAGGGAGGAAGGAAGGGAGGGAGGGAGAGGGAGAGAGGAGAAACATCAGTGGGCTGCCTCCTGTACACGCCCCCACTGGAGATCGACCCCACCACAGTTCAGTGCATGGTATGATGCTCCAGCCAACTGAGCCACATGGCCAGGGCTACCCCCGTATTTTAATTTAGTTGTTTTTTAATTGGATTTTAGAGTTCTTTATGTGTTCTGGATGCAAGACATTTATTTGATATGTGACTTGCAAATATCGTTTTCCAGTCTATGGCTCATTTTGCCATTCTCTTACAGTGTCTTTTGAAAAGCAGAGATTTTGATGTTCCAGTTACCAATTTTTTGTTTTATGGGCCATTCTTTTGTTGTTATATTTAAGAAATCTTTGTGTAATACAAAGATTTAATGGAAGTCACAGAGATTTAATGGAAGTTTTATCATATTACATAAATGCCTGTGATCTACTTTAAATTAATTTTTGTAACCAATGTGAGGTATGGATCAAAGATTTTTTACTTCCTTTTTTGCACATGAATATCCATTGTTTCAACATTGTCTGCTGAATTGCCTTTTCAACTTTATTGAAAATCAGTCAACCATATTTGTGTGGGTTCATTTCTGGACTCTTCTCAGTCTGTTTCCCATTGATCATTTTTCCTTTTACATCAATACTGCAGCTTCACTGTAGGTAGTGTAAGTTCCTCAATTCTGGTCTTTTTTTCCAGACTGTTTCAACTCTTCTGGGTTATTTGCATTTTCATGTAAATTTTAGAATCAACCTGTACATTTCTACAAAAAAAGGCCAGTTTATTTATTTACTGGGATTGCACTAAATCTAGAGATCAATTTGGGAGAGAATTGTCATTTTAATCACTCACCTATATGGTTTCAAATCCCAGCTACATTGCTTAGAGCCGTGTAATCTTGGGCACTTAATCTTTCTGAGGCTTAATTTTTTTACCTACAAAATGGAGGTGATTATTTAACTACCTATACAGTAAAATTAGGAATAAATAAATCAATATTTATCACACGCTTTTGCTCTTATTTTGTAATCACTTTCCCTTAGGAATTTGATTTGTAGGGTAATACAGAAACTTATTTTTTCAGCTTTCAGCCATTATTTATCAGACATATTTTAATTTTATACTTGGACAAGAGTCAGCAAGCCCTCACTTTACATAAGTGGAACTAAGGTCCCAAGCCAAAAAAGTGACTTCATGGAGACTACTTAAGAGCAGGAACAAATGAGAACTTCTCATTTTAATCTTAAATTTTATCATGAGCTGACAGGCTCAATTCATTCATCACATTCATGTGTTGCCTCATAAATGCCAGCCACTGTACAAGGCCCTCTGCTGATTTCTTGGGATTCAATAGTGAGGCCAATGGACTGTATTTCCTCTTCTCACAAAGCCTGTGGACTACTGGAAAACACAGATAGCCATAAAGCAAACAGAAACCTTTAACATATACTAATAGGTAAAAATTAGGGAAATTGTGGAAACACATGTGAAGAGCACCTAACCTGGAGCTGGGGTTCAGGAAAGACACTTGTAAAGGAAGTGACCTTGAAGCCAGGGCCTGAGGATGAGTGGTCAGTAGCTAGGTTTCAGCAATGAGGAAGGGATTAGAAAGGGATTGATGCTCTAATCCCAATGAGGACTGGGATTAGAATGTGGGCAACAGAGAAAATGTACAGTATATATTTTGTAGACAACAAACATCTGGATGCAAGAGCAAGAATGGTGTGGTGTGAAAACGGGCTGGAAGACCAAGGTGTCATCATGAACAACAGTAAAAGCTGAATAGTTTGACTCTGTCCTCTGGTTTTAGGCTGGGGAGTGTTAAATTCTGATTTGCAGTTTAGAGAGATTCCTTCTATGTTGAAAATAAAGTAGAAAGGGCAGGAGAATGAGGTACTGAGGTACCAGAGAGGATGATGGCTCAGGAGGCTGTGGGCAAGGATGGGCATAGGGGAAAGATGAATGACAGCTGGTGCTAAGTGGATGTGTTTTGGTGGAAGGAGATGAAGTGTTAAGTTGACAGCCAGTTTCCTGATCTGAGTTAATTGGTTAACTGTTTTGGCAGTGGTGTCTTCACCTGAGTAAGAAGTACAGCAGGGGCAGCAAGTTTGGTGTGGAAAAAGAGGTCATTTTGCATATGTGAGTTTCAGGTGATACTAGTGGGATATCCACCTGGAGATAGGGTATGTTGGGAGCTAGAGACTCAGGTTTATGGGGGGGTCATGAGTGTATAGAGAGATGGGAAGGAAGTTATGAGGGTGTTTATCACCTGGCGAGTGGTGGGAGAACATGGGCTTATAATAGAAAGCGGAGGATTATTGTATTTAAATTATGGGCTGGAGAAGAAACTCCTAATTTGATTTTCTTAAACACTTTAGGTACCTTCATTCAGCATGCACAATGTTGCATGGCTCTACTTGCTCATTAAAGTACTGCTTCCTTCTTTCCATTGTCTCCAGTCAAACCCCTATCTACTTGTCAGATCTGGCATCTTTGTAACGGGTCCATATGAGAAATGCAGGAACATGAGTTTCTGCTTCTAATTCCAGCAGTTGAGTAAAATTGCTCTAAAATGGCACTTTTTAAGAATTACCCTTTATTCTGTAGTTATTAGCATAAAATGAAGAAGCCTAGTTAAATCTTAAGTTTTTCATTTGTTTCTCCAGGTGTATAAAAGAGAACACAGAAGCCCGAGTGATAACAGTAAAAGCAGGACAGCCTTCTTCAGGGTGTGGAGAGAGGGGTCTTTGTACATCACCATTATTGCCAAGTGGACTTTGAAGAGGTTTGCCAAAAGGTTTAGCATTTTGAGGAGCACAGTTTGAATTCTGGTCCAGTGCTTTTATTTTATGAGAAAACCAAACAAAGGCTGAGTTTTTTAGGGTTACATGATGTACCCTTTGTTACTCTGCTGGGCAGAGTAGAGATGGCACTCTGGGGTGTTGAGGTAGGAAAAAAGAGTAGTAGGGAAAAGGAATAAAAGGGATATGCTCCATTGTTCCAGGCGTCAAAGACCTGGTGGCATGTCACACTGACAGTGGCTGCCCCAACATTCCCAAGGGCATGTTTCGTTTGGTGCTTCATTAAGTCAGCATTTCTTTCTGTTTAAGCCATTTTGGGGCCAAATGACTCTCAGTGTCATAGTGTCATTAGACATGTCTGTTTCATTTCATGGTATCATGTCATTTAAATTCATAGTTATAGAGTGAGAAAGTTACAGTTAGTAAAAATTTATTATTACTTAAGGAAAACTAAAAATATTTCCCCAAGGCTAAAATTTTATTTGGTAAGCTACTTAATGAGAACTGGACAACTTGCTTCAATCATGTAATAATAGCTCACTTCTTTGATTTCACTAAGTCCTTGGCATTATATTGAAGTTATATATTAATATTAAAAACTCCCATTTTATGGATAAAGAAACAGTCAAAGGGGGTGATGAAATCTGCTGATATTTTGGTGCTAATATGGACTGTTTGGTTTGAGATTCCTGAACCTTCTGATTTCCTAAGCACTTTCATTTCTAGGGTCACTCCTGGCCCAGTGTTCTGCTCAGTGCTCTGTCTGCCGGTCCTCACCTCCTTTGAACATTCTCATTCCTCTCCTCCAGTTGAGCACCCTTGCCCCAAGTTCCCCCCACCCCCGTAAACCACTTTCCCAAAGTATCAAGTTGGCCAAAAGTCTGTTTAGTCTTTTTCTGTAAAATAAAAGAAACCCTTTTTATTTTCACCAATAACTTTATTGATTTGTATATTTTGAGTATGTCAGCTGTCTCCTGCTATTGACTTCTAGTGGGTAAAGGCCAGCGATGCTGCTAAACATCTTCCAATGCATAAGAAAGTCCCACAGCACAGAATTATTTGGCCAAAATGTCAGTAGTGCCAGCAGACTTCGCAAACCACTTTTGACATGTTTGATCAGTCCCAGCACCTCTTCCATACTTGCACAAATCTTTTTGTTCATTTCAGTTGTGTTTTTACCTTTCTTAAAATAATGAAGCATAATATGCTAAAAATGTTGTGTACTTTCCTTCCATCTTCACTATTAAAATGGCTGCACAAAAATGCACTGATTTTGATAGGTTTTTGTTAATGCACACTAATATGACAGCTGTCACAATACCATCTAACAAAATTGTTTCCAATGAAGTTAAAGACAACTAAGCGCTACTAAAGCCATCCTGTGGGAAAAAAACTAAATGAACTTTTTGGCTAACCCAGTACATATATGTGTAGCACTCTTTACTGAAAGTTGGTTGTGTGGTGGGTTACGGAGGGGAGGACACAGGAGTAGAGACTGTTATGTGACAGCATAGTGAACAACTTCAAAACTGAGCTATATGTACTTTATTTATATAAAATGCTGAGCTGGTGTAAGATATTACTCTTGTTGATGTTTGATGGTAATCAAATAAAAAGAGGGACTGTGCATAGCTGATCAGAATGTACATGGAATTAACACTATGTTCTCTGAGTTAAGTAGCAAAAAATAAATATTTGATTTTTGTGGTAAATTTATGATTTAGACAACATAGGAATTTCTTTTTGTATCTCTTCTAAAATGAATTCCTTATATTGATAGATTTTAGCAAAGATAATCAAACTTTCCTAATAAGGAAGTACAACAGAACTTGGACAATCAAGGTAAGCTAATAGTTGTTTCTTTGTTTCAAGTTATGTAACTGAGATTTCACACACAGCAATAAATAAATGCACTGGCAAGTGTGTGCTTTTTTCCTATTTTACAAAGTGATCTTCCTTGCTGTTTAATTTTAGGAAACAGATATTGATGACAGATATGGAGACTTGGATTCCAGAACAGATTTCGATATTCCGGAAATTTCACCATCCTCAGATAAAACCCCTGAAATCCTCAAGAAAGCTCTGTCTGGTTTATCTTCAAGGTACAATTGCATGAAGATGGATGGGTGTACAAGACAAGGTGTGACGTTATCTGGGTCCATGTAATAAGTTTTACTAGTTCTAAGTTTTGGGGCTCTGAAAGAGAAGACTTATACTTTTTCATTGTATATTAGACATACATGGTATTGGATGCTTAATGTGTATCCTTTTATTTAATCATTAAAGTTTTGTGAAGTGTGATAAAACCACATCAGAGAGGTTAACTGGGTGAAGATTACAGAGCTAGTAAGAAGGGGGCCTGTTCTTGTTCCAGACTGTCTGATTTCCGAAGCCACTGGTGTATTTACCGAAACAGATTTTCTTTCCTGGTGTTGGAACATTCTATATCCTCTGTTTCCTTTTTTAAAAAAAATGCCAGACAGAAATCTTTATTTTTCTTTTAACTGAGTTTAAAATTATTGTCCAAAAACTACAACAACCCTTTACCATTTTATATTCTATATTTTAAAATGTGAAATCACCAACAAATTGTACTTAGTTTTATATTGCCCTCCATTGTATGCTTTAATAATATAAACTATAGCATTTATAGAAGCAATATAAATGTAAGCTTTTATTTAGATTAATATGAAATCTTAAATATTGGTATGGAACAGTTTTTCTGTCTTTTTGGATGGTGCCATGCAGCAAAAGATACATTTTACACCATTTCCCAGGAAATGCATGAATGTATATTTTATTGTTTTTAATTATATTTTATTGATTATGCTACTACAGTTGTCCCAGTTTTTCCTCCTTTACCCACCTCCACTCAGCACTCCCCACTCCCTCAGGCAATCCCCCGCCATTGTTCTTGTCCATGGGTCATGCATGTAAGTTCCTTGGCTACTCCATTTCCTATACTGGACTTTACATCCCCATGGCTAGCCTGTAACTACCTATTTGTACTTCTTGATCCCCTCACCTCTTCACCCATTCTCCCCTTCCCTCCTCCTATCTGGCAACCACTGTCTGAGTGTACAAATAGAGTGTATCTATCAAAACACTCTCTGTATCCATCATTCTCTCTCTGTTCTTGTTTGCTTAGTTTTTTTTTTAGATTCAGTTGTTGATAGATATATAGTTATTGCCAGTTTCTTGTTCATAATTTTGATCTTCTTTTTCTTAAGTAGTCACTTTAACATTTCACATAATAATGGTTTGGTGATGATGAACTCCTTTATTTTTTTCTTGTCTGGGAAGCACTCTATCTGTCCTTTGATTCTACACGATAGCTTTACTGGGTAGAGCAATCCTGGCCATAGGTCCCTGTTCTCCATGACTTTGACTATTTCTTCCTAATCCCTTCTAGTCAGCAAAGTTTATTTTGAGAATTCATCTGACAGTCTTATGGGGATGCCCCTGTAGAGAAAAACTAACTGCTTTTCTCTTGCTTCTTTTAAAATTATCCCTTGATTTTTAACCTTTGGCATTTTAATTATGATGTGTCTTAAAGTGGGCCTCCTTGCATCCATCTTGTTTGGGACTCTGTGCTTCCTGGGCTTGCATTTCCATTGCCTTCACTGAATTAGGGAAGTTTCTTTCATTATTTTTTCAAATAGATTGCCAATTTCTTGCTCATTCTCTTTTTCTTCTGGTACCCCTATGATGTGAATGTTAGAACTCTTGAAGTTGTTTCAGAAACTGCTTACACTATCCTCATGTTTTTGGATTCTTTTTTCTTCTTTTGTTCTGATTGGCTGGGGGGGGTTTTGTTTGTTTGTTTCATTATGTTCCAAATCATTGATTTGATTCCTGGCTTCATCCACTCTACTGTTGATTCCCTGTAAATTGTTCTTTATTTATTAGTGTATCTTTCATTTCTCACTGAATCTTTTTTATGCTATTAAGTTCCTCACTATGTCCCTTGAGCATCCCAATAACCAGTGTTTTGAACTCTGCATCTGATCACTTATCTCCATTTTGTTTAGTTCTTTTTCTGGAGTTTTGTTCTGTTCTTTCATTTGGGCCATATTTTGGCAGCCTCCCTGTGTTTGTTTCTATGTATTCTATAGAACTTCTATGACTCCCTGTCTTGGTGGCCTAATGAGGTAGGTGCCCTGTAGGGTCCAGTAGCACAGCTCCCCTGTCACCCAAGTGGGCTGAGTACACCCTCATTTTGTAGTTGACACTTGATTACTGTTGGCAGGTCAATGGGAGGGATTTACCCAGGCCAGTCAGCTGCAGTGACTGGCTGTGACCATTGACCCCCAACTTCTGTGGTAGATCAGCTCTGCAGAGTCAGGGTGCTGGTACACTGACGTGGTCTGTAGCTTTTTACTGGCGCGGAGTATCTGTGGTTTCCTGGATGGTTCAGGATAACGTTGACCCCCACCTCTGTCTGCGCAGGGCTACCCTGCATGAGCTATAAAATAACCTGCACTTAGCTGCTACTTGTGCTGGGCTTGGAGGTTCCAGCTGAATCCAAGATATGAGCGTAGATTGGCTGCTTGCTAGTGTCAGGCCTAGGGTCACTTAGCAAGGGATATGGACACTGAGTGCTCACTGAGACCAGCTGTTGCTTGTTTGAGGGGTTTTAGGAAGTTATTAAGCATAAGCCAAAATCAGCCTTGCATATGGAAAAGCCACTATTAACAGTTTTGTTGGGCACATAAGTTGGATGGGATAGAACATCAGGGCATCCCCAGGGTGGGGCAAACAGTATTAAGCCAGGTTGATGGAGTCTCGGATATGGCACCCACCTGCTGGCTCTGTGGCTCTGTTGGGGAGGGTTCAGAGAAGGAGCAATGGCATGTGCCCACTGTTCTGTTAGGGAGAAAACTGTTCCCCAGGTCGCTCCTTTATGCCGGACAGTTTAGTTTCTCCCTGTATGCTACAGGTGCCTTTTAAGCTGCTTCCCTGGTGCCAGAGCTCAGAGGGGGTGAGTCTGAGTAAGTCTACGTGTGGGCTCTTTAAGAGGAACTACTTGGGACCCCAGAAGTTTCTTCCACTGATTAAATCACTGTTGGTGTTTTGCAGCCAGAAGTTATGGGGATCTATCTTCCTGGCAGTGGAACCCAGGGCTGGGAGACCTTGTGTGTGGCTGGTACTCCTTGTTCCTGAGACATCCCTCCCAAATTTTTATCCACTACACATGGGTGGATAAAAGCCTGTTCTGCCTCTTCACCCCTCCTACCAGTCTAGATGTATGTGGTATCTTTAATTCCATAGTTGAACTTCCATTCATCTCAATTTCTGATGGTTCTGAGTGATGGTTGTTCTTACTTTACTTGTAATCTTGATGTGTTTGTATGAGGAGGCAAACTGTGTTTATCTATGTCACCATCTCAACTGGAAGTCCACAAATGTATGTATGAATTGCTGCAAAAATGTTATGAAGAAATTCTTGCCATTACTATGTGATGTCCCTTCATTTCTTTTCTGTTTGATATTATTCTGTTATTGAACAAAATATGTTGGATGTAACTTGCTAAACTGGTTTTACTACTCTTGAGTCATAACAAAAAGAATGGGTTAATCATATCTACTGAATGTAATATGAGTTTTTTATTTTTAATTTCTAGGAGATAACCATATTAGAATTAATTGCTTCAATGCAAACTTTTCAGTTTTTTAACCAATAGAACATATTTTGTGTCTGTTATTAAAAGCATGATTATTTTAATAATCTTGATCCCAGTTGTTTTCATGACCTAATTGACAACTGTATCTTTGCATTAAAATCTTATCAGGTCTATCTCAGATGTGAAAATTAGTTATGTATTTTACATTAGAATAATACTGGATTCCTATGTTCCCTTAATAATAATTCATTTTTAATGCAATTGTGTTTTTAATAATGTTTTGTTATTTATGCTGTTACAATTGTTCCAAATTTTTCCCTCTTCACCCACCCCGCACAGCCCACCCCCAACTTCGATAGTCCACCCCCACACCATTGTCCCTCTCCATGGGTTCTTCATATAAGTTTTTTGATTAATCCCTTCTCCTACATTCAAACAGTCCTATCTCCCTTCTTCCCTCTTATCGCTGTCAGTCTAGTACATGATTCTATGCCTTTGTTTATATTTTCCTCACTAGATTTCTGTTGTAAGTGAGGTCATGTGGTGACATGGACACCGGCCCACAGTGCCTGCAGTGTTATGGATGAGATACGAGACAAATTTACACAGACTACCGAGTCCTGTGGAGGAAAAGGGACATCACGGCTCAAGGGGAGAGCGTGCTGACCCTTGCCTTGACAGGTTTTTATTGGGTTTCAGTTTGCACAGGAAGACAGGTAAAGTTCATTAATGATTGTTAGGTAGTAAGGATCAAACATTAGATAGCATACAAAGAACTACTAGGGCTTATTCTGAGTCAGGGTCTGTTAGCTAAAGGGCTACAAATCTTTGGGAAACAAACTCATTTCCTGCTTGGACCCTTATCATTTCATTGAGAGCATTCTTAGCAAAGCAGGTTTCATAGGAGTTTATGCATTCTTTCTTAGGCCTGATCACCTTAGGGAACCCACCCTTTCCAGCACAGGGCTGCACAGCCCTCTGTCATTGTTTCAGGCTTAAGTCAGGCAGGGGAAGTAAGGCAGCCAAGAGATTAGGAGACTTCCTGCAGACAGAATGTGGACTCAGGCCATGTCAAAGCCGAGGGGCCAGAGTCCATCACCCCCTTTTGCTGTAGCCCCCAAGTCCTTCCCTGGGACCTCCACGTGATCATGCCTGTCTTAGGTCATTTCCCCCTTGGGGAATCTTACCCGTCATTGGCTAACAGATCAAGCATTGGGGGCCAGTTACGGATGAAGTAAAAGGAGCAGAAGGGGTGCTCCTGCCAGGGAGATAAGCTTTGTCTCCTTAGTGGCTTATGGGCCAAAGGTCACTCACTCAGCCTTAGCCATGGGGGCAGAGGGTTACAGCTTCTGAAACCAGGCAGGGTGGTTCCCAACAATTTGGTATTTGTCTTTCACCAACTGGCTTATTTCACTTAGCATAATGTTCCCCAGTTCCATCCATGCTGTCACAAAGGAATTCCTTTTTTCTGTTACATAGTATTCTACTGGGTAAATGTACTACAGTTTTTCAATCTACTCATCTTCTTAGGGGCAGTCAGGCTCTTTCTGAAGCCTTCCTTTCCCCATGTAAAGTAACAATAGCAAATAATAGCAACTGACCTTTATTGAGCATATGCTCTGTGCTGTGCACTGCTCCAAGCCCTGTGCATGTATAGACTAACTTATTCTCACAGCAACTCTGTGCAACCCTGTAAACACAGATACATTACATACATACTTTAAAAATGAAAAAAGCAAGGCACAGAAAATTTATATATCAAGGGTTATATAGCTATTAAGCAATAGAACCACATTCTGAACGTAGGCATTGTGCTCTACTTATAAAAGAATTTGTTTTTAAAATTTAACAATCGATGGTACGTGACTGCTTTCAATCTTCTCGTGAAAATTCACTATAAAGACTACACGAATGTTTCAAAATGTATATCTTATTCATTTTAGGCTCTTTATTACCTCAAATAATCTGCCTTGCAGTGATGTAGGAGTTATAGATGCATGAGTAAATATAGTAATTAAAATTACTAATTACATGAGAAATGTTCGTAAATTGTAGGAGAAAACCCCTATAATCCTCTCACCAAAATGTTTATATTTAAAATGCCGTGGTGTTCACTCTGAAACATTTTTTCTTGTATGTATTTGGAGGGGGGGGGCGCGGTATAAAGTAGCATTGTGCCATTCCCTGCCTTTCTATTTTTATTATCATTCTGTCATATTAGGAATAAATACCTTTAAGTATATTTAAATATTTTGAATGGCTGCATGATATATTCCTTTGTATAACTATAGTTCAATTTACTCAACCAGCCAGCTGTTGCTGAGTATTTAGCTGATTTCTAAATTCTCACAATCAAAAACAACTCTGCATTAGACATTTTTCTTTATAGATGGCTTTTATTTAGCATCTGTAATTATTTCCTTAGGATAAAATCTTAAAAGTGAAATTCTTGTTGAAGATTTAAGCTCACTTTTGAAGTTTTAATATATAATGTCAAAAATGCTTAACTTGTGGAAATTAGAAGGGGCCCGAAAGGTTTTCAGTCATTTGACAAGTTCTCCCAATCTGTTTCTTGACATGTGTGTATGAATATTCATTAGCCATTTAAAGTCTGACTTTATTCTTTAGTGCACCTTTTAGCCACAGTCTAGTTTAGAAGTTTTCAACCAGGAGCACCCCGGATTTTGTCCCCACCTCCCCAGTAGACACTTGGCAATGTCTGGAGACCATTTTTGGTTGTCATAATGAGAGACATTACTCCTAGCATCTAGTGGGTAGAGGCCAGGGAGGATGCTAAACACCCTGCAGTGCACAGAACAGCTCCTCACAACAAAGAATTATCTGGCACAAAATGATACTAGTTTGAGGCTGAGACACCAAGGAAATATCCAGGTACATAGCCTTACTGGCGCTCTTATACTGCATGTGCCATCTTCCTTCTTTTCTGGGAACCTGCAGACTTCCTGTCCACCTTCTCCAAGGCTGGTGGATAGACATTCTCAGACCTCCCTGTATTTGCCAGATGGTCCACTGAACTCTTGTTTATTTTTTAGGGCAAATATGCATAGGCCTCTGTGTCACAGTTCTCGGCTCAGGTGAACTGTGCCAGCCTGGGTTCTTGATGCCTCTTGATGCTTTGGGCACTCGGGGGTGGGGGGGGAGGGTGTTTTTGTTTTTGTTTTTGTTTTTTGCTTGTTTGTTTGTTTTAACTTGTCGTTACTTTTGAAATAGAAACTAGTTAATAGTGGTAGTAACAGTAAGTCATTGTACATATCCAGATTGATTTGAACAATGTGTGTAACCACTTTGATAATCACTTTTTAAGGATATTGCTTAATTATATACTTTTCGGATATATCATTTCTGGCTCAGGTAGCTCCTGGAGACATAAAACTTGAATGAAATTCTCCTCTACTAATTCTAAGTTCCTTTTTCTAGAAACAGTCTGTGAGGCGATGACTTGGAATAAAAATTGAGGCTTTCTGTAATGTGATCATGGGAGTTGGGTAAAGGAAATTGAGAATTTTAAATTCAGAATCAGACTCTGATTTTTAGTAACAATGATTTTATTTTATTTTTTTATATCATGTGTTAAATTCAGTGCTTCTCTCCTGAAAGGTGACTTTTGGTTACTGTATCAGTGGATACATATGTTATGTTTAGGTATGTGTCTAACTTTGTAGTAGGTATTTTTGGGGAGTCAGTTAAATAAGAGAAGTAAGTCTGATCTTACTGGGGGAAGGGAATTTTTCTCAGAGGGCAAATATTCATATAAAAGACAACCAGGCACAATATGTTCCTCTAGATTCCCTGTTTTCAGTTATTATGGAATTTTGGGTGATATGAAGAGAGTAGATTCCCTGTTTAAGATCTCTGATTCTCAGTGGCTGATTCACAGTGACCATTCTCTGAAGGTCAAAGCCAGGCATCTGAGAGAGGTAGACTCGGACATTGGCAACATCTACCTAGGGGCTGATTTCTGACATGCAGTGTCCTCTGGACTAGAAGAGGTTCTTGATACATCCTCGATAGTCTGAGGATGAGTTATAAAGAGGGCTCAGACACGTCTGGATTTTGTGCAGGCAGATCAGGATTATTACCAGGGGACTGGTTTATGGTCCTTTATTTACCTCTGATCAGATCTGTGACCTAGCCCAGTTTCCTAATCCATTCATTAATCCATAGAGAGTTCTATCTATAAAACTAAATAGAACCTTTCAGCCAGAGAATTTTTGACTCTACATTCGTTTCAGTTCAGCCCAGTTCAGTTTAGCCCCAAAGCTTATAGTCTGTGAGAAATTTACGACTCTGCAGAGTTTGTTAAACAATAGAGGGAAATAAAGTTGGTTAAGTACAATTTGACAACCTCTTCAAAAACTTTGGAAGTGTGATAAAAGAATTTCGACTTAATGTTGGCATTTTAGATCTTGAGCGCAGAAACGACCTGATAAAAGGGATATTTAAAAAGTATCTGGACTGTGTTGATATTTGATAAATAGAGGAAATTGGCAAATATTCATTTCATGGGAAGGAGAATAACAGCCTTGCTTAAATATTGTGCATATATGTTATATTTAAAAAGGCAAATACAGATCTTTTGTAACTAATTTAAATGCTATCATTACAATTAATAGAAATCAGAAAAATCTTAAAGAAAAAGTTCATTGTAAGTGTAATATAAAATGCATTTAGAATGAATAAAAGCAGAGAGGCAGCAATTTTACAGTCAGAAATCACCATCCATATAGAGGTGTTATTAGAATCATTTTAAATGTTTCATTCAGCAGCTGCTGGTGACGTTTTTCATGACATGGCCTCATAAAGAGTGACAGTGTTTGTAAGGTACACTGGGCATTGACATGAGAGGCTCTTAGGGGTCAAGAAGCAGTTGGGCACCCCAGGCCCTGCCCAGGGATTGGGGGAGATCTGTTCTCAGCTGGCCAGGAACTAGTTGGGTGTACCAACAGGGTTGCTCTGCTCTAAGGAACAAGAAAAGATCCAAGGATAAACCTAATCAACAAAACAAACAAGCAAACAAAATAAAACCGAAGACATTGAAATTAAGAACAAACTGAGTGACCAGAGGGGAGATGGGAGGGGACAATGCGGGGAGGGAGGGGAGGGGAGGGGAAGGGTTGTCAGGAACAACTAACTATAAAGGACCCAGGAACAAAGCCAAAGGGAGGTAGAATTGAAGGTGGGAGGTGGGGATGGCTGGGGTGGGAGGGAGTGGTGAAGGGAAAATGGAGGCAACTGTACTTGAACAACAATAAAAAAATACTTTTTTACTGCTGTCTCTAATCAAGGAAGGCAGACAGCACACCGAGCAATAGAGGAAGTGGCTTTCAATCTGGCCTTGTCCTTTGGGGCTGACCTCTGAGCGCCTTCTTCACCTCACAGAAATCCCTCTGTTCTCCAGTCTCGGTTCTGTATCAGCCGTTCTTCACTTCTCATTGGAAGGTCATGCTTTCTGTCTGTACCGCCTTAAAATCATCTGGTGCCCCAAATGATTGGCCATCTTTATGGAGGGCTTTTGCATCCTACTCTTTCTTCCCTTCTGATTGGCCATGGCAGGAAACGTATCCACACTGACCACCTCACCGCCTAGCCTCATGATTCATCCTTATTCAGAATAAACAAAAATCAGTTTTTTTTCCTTTGACTAACATAATTTTGATATCTAATTTAGCTCTCAGTGAGTTGACATGCTCAGTGAACAAATGCTCTTTGGTTGGTTGGGTTTTGTTTTTTGTTATAAGGTGAAGTAAGGGTCTTAAAGTATAATTGGGGGAATCCTTAGGTCTAGCAACTCGATACTGAAACCACACACACAAAAATACTTTAAGAACACATAAAGTGCTGACTTTATAAACATTTTCTTTGCAGGTGGAAAAACTGGTGGATTCGTGGCATTCTTACTCTAACTATGATTTCATTGTTTTTCCTGATCATCTATATGGGATCTTTTATGCTGATGCTTCTTGTAAGTGTTTTACCTTGCCCTAAGTATCTCTTGCTTTGTTTTTCAGCATTGATATTGAAGTAATTTGAGCATGTCATGAAAAAGAAAGTAGTTTAAGACTTGGTAACAGCCAATTTAGTTCCTTTAAGCATCTTCTATCTAGTTCATGAAATGAACTGGGCTAATTTTGTCTGTTTGAAAAATGTCCATCGAATGTGTTCACATTTAGCAGTGATCAAGTTAATGTCTCTTTGTCAGACATTGTGCAAAGCATAAGATTAACACATATATGACTTCAACATATGTGACTGTTAGCTAGGTCCCTAACTTCAAGGAACTCAAATGGCAGAGGCATACAACCAACCTTATAAATCAATAGGATAGCAAGTAAATGAGTTAAGTCTCATGATAGAACTTGTTGGGAGAGCACAGTAAAAAGTGCCTAAAACAACCAGAGACAAAGGTGAAGGAAGACTTTCAGGAGAGGTGATGCCAAAGCCAAGTGCTGAAGGAGGGACTGGGCAGGGGAAGGCCGTCTGGGGAGGGGCATCCTGGGCAAGGCCGAGGGGGAGTGAGAACATGTGGTCTGTTTAGGGATCTGCTCGTTGTACACGTGGACGGTATCTAGGGATGAACCACAGAGGCTAGCAGAGGCTATTTTGGGAGTTGGGGATTTTGTCATGTATGGGAAGCCCAACAAGTCTTAAAGCCAAACAAGTATTTTAAGCTTTTAATTCATTCATTTTGCAGATGCTTCTAGGATGCCTGCGCTGTGCCAGGCATTGTGCTTGTTCTGGGGTGTGGTACAGTGGTGCTGAGAAAAATGCAGCTGTCTGTGTCGCTCATTATCTACATTATACACAATTGACCAGACATATAATCACAAATTGCTTTGAGTATTTAATTTAAAAAAAAATAGGATTCAATGAGAGCAGAGGGTGAGCTGGGAGACTTCTCAGAGACATGAGCCCAGCATGTGCACTGTGGTCTGAAGACAGACAGCGTGGTGACAGAGGGAACTTGGGGGAAGGAGGGTCACAGTGGAGGACTCCTGTGTGCAAAAGCCTTGATACCTGAAGCAGCATGAAGCATCTGAAACCCAAAGTGGTAGGAGTGGAAGGAGAAATGCATCTGTCCAATAGATTCATTACCGGGTGCTCAGTGTGTTGAGCCATGAACAGTGAGAGCCTGCTGTCAGGAATATGCAGAGTGTGTCCCTTCTTTATTATTTCTGTTTCTCCGTCTCTTCTCCATTTGTTTAGCCTCCTTTTATGTACTCGCCTTCCTGTTTCCTGGCTGCTCTTGCCCACTTAGAAGTCTGTTTACCTATTTCACCTGGCTAACCCCCTCCCCCCACCACGCTCAGTCCTATTCAGAGCACTAAGCTGTGGGCTGTATGACAGGGTTTTCCTTTTAGTCTACAAAAGAATACATTTTGAACTAAAAATAGACACAATTAGAAAAAAATTCTGTCAAACCCTGAAACCACTTAAAGTAGCTCTTCTAAGCACCACAAAGCCTTTTCACTTTTCTTTTTGTCCTGTCGCTAACTTTGTAATTCCTTGGGAATATCAAGGTCACAAAAATAAGAAATTTTTCTTTGTGTTCTTTTAAGTTGATGACATCTTAAAGAGGTGTTTTTTTTTTTTTAAACAAAGAAAGGTGAATAATGGGTAGGGCTGAGTTAATGTGAGGGCAGAAGACACTGAGTCTGAAAGTCAGGTAGGTGGAGTGAGCACGGAGCACGTGTGCCAGGAGGGAAGGGCCCCAGCTGCCAGTCTTCTCAGTCTGGGCCCACTGAGGGCTATGCGGAATGACTGCCACTGGCCCAGACAGAGGCATTTAAAGAGTGAGTGTGTGCAAAGCACATCTCAGTGCCCTGTGAGTGGTAGATAGAGCCTGGGGAAGAAGGGGTTAGATGATGGTGGACAGCTCATAAGGCTTTGTGTATGAAGGGACCTTTGATTGGACCTTGAGGCCCTATCAGGGTGGAGTGAGTGCCTGCTGTGGGCAAAGGTCCTAACAGCGAGGTGTGCCCGGAGGAGGCAGATGATGCCCTTTTCCTAGAGCACAGGGCCTTCGAACCTGGAAGAATAATTAGGCATCAGATTCTGGAGGACCTTGCAATGCTACATGAGAAGCTTGGGATTTAATAGTAAAGTATTGAGGAGCCATTGAAAATATTGTGGATTATTTGAATTTTGATTCTCCTTTAGAAGATCACTTTGATCAAGATACTACAAAACACCCACATCCTTGATCCCCTGACTCGGACTGACTCGGCGGCTCCCTGTGGATCAGTGACATTGTCTTCCAGCTAAATTGTCTGGTGTGGTAGCCAGGGCCAGAATTTGTACATAGAGGCTAATTTTTAACTACTCTTTTATGACAAAACTCAAAACACCTTTAAAGACATCCCTGCATGTTTGGATTCTAATTTTTTAAAAGAGAATCATAAGCATACCTAAAGCACTTGGGGTTTTTGTAGATTTTTTTCTACTATGAAAGGAAAATGCTATTTTGTTACACAAGTTATTTCTTTGAACTTAATCAGAGAAGAATGTAAGAGTATCGAAGCATCTATAAGAATATTAAAGATTTGAACTGTTATGGCTCTGATTGAGGTTTATGGAACACACATACACACACGTGTCTGCACATACCTATACCTGCATACATACGTGTGCTATATTTATGATATTATTTTAAGGGAATATGGAGGCATATACCTACAGACATACATGCTGTTGATATTACTTTTCTGTGTTTTAAAATCTTATTTACATTCCTATCCCTAACTAGGTCATTTATATTTTGAGTCATATACATTGTATCTAGCTTGCCTTTGCTAGTAATATCAGCACTTAAAAATGACTAATTCAAGACAAGGTTATTAAAAACTTATTTCTAGGAAATGATAACTACTATTTTAAGATGGAACTCATACTCATGTTCCTTAAAGTGAGCTTTTTACCTTCAGACTTCTATTTACAGCACTTTGATTATTGCATTCACAGCTTGGAATCAGTCACACTTTCTAAATGATGGAATTATTAAAGCATATTTTGATTTAAAGTAGATGTGCAGATAGAGAAGATATTGTAGGAGTCCCTCCCCCACACCTTCTTAGAAATTCCTATAATAATTATTTTAATATGTATTATATAAATTACTTTTTAATAGTATATTTAAATTTTTCCCATTGCAATAGTATAAAAGTATATTAAACTTACTTCAGAAAGTAGATAATTTTTAAAAATCACCCCAACCCAATGATTAACCACAAAAACCCAATTAACACTGCCATTTGATATGCCTCTTTTAACCCTTTTTTCTTTTGTGTTTTAGATATGACCATGGTTGTAGTCATAGTATGACTAAAATTTTGGGTCCTGCTTTGTAAACTGTGTCTTATCAAATATTTTGTGTTACTCTACAGTTTTTACAACCATCCGCTTTAGTACATTAATGTACTCCGCGGAATGGAGCCCTCATAAGTTATTTAAACCATTGTGTTGTTTTTAGACATTCAGGTTGTGTTCTGGTGTTTCTTTATTGTGACTAACACTATCCTAAACATATTGGAATGTAAAGCCTTTTCATATGCAGTATAATTTTCTTTGAATAGATTCCCCCAAAGTGAAAATAAGTACTTTTAAAAATGTTATTTATTTTATTTTTAGACAGACAGAAAGGGAGGGAAAAAGAGAAGGAGAGAAACTCCAATGTGTGGTTGCCTCTCATGCACACACTCCCCTAACTAGGGACCTGGCCTTCAACCCAGGCATGTGCCCTGACTAGGAATTGAACCAATGACCCTTTGGTTTGGAGGCTGGTGCTCAATCCAGTGAGCGACACCAGCCAGGGCCGTGTGTTTGATATTTTAATAGTCCTTGTTTCTATAAATGGCATGACTTTGCTATTTTATCTTAACATCTAAAGTCTGTGATTATTTTTGTTTAAAAATGATTTTGGTGTTACGTACAAAGTTTATTTGAAGGGCAGTATTTAAATTTTCTCTTATCAGTTTCCTCTTGTCTTTATAACACATTTATGGCTTTTTCCTTACAAGAACTATTTACAGTAGTTTGGTATAATTTCTCATCATGTGGCTGATGGGACACAATGACTTTTTTATGTATGTGATTGAACATGTAGTAGGTATAGTGGGGGAAGTGTTCTGAGCAGTAGGTTTGAGGATGCTAATTTGTGGGGATAATATAAGAAATCCCAAAGTATGTCCTTGGGCAGAATTTGGTAAACTTGCTCTGTAAAGGATCAGATACTAATATTTTACGCTTTAAGAAACTACATACAAGAAAGACCAAAAAAAAGGTACATATGTCTCTGTCACATAATCTTTGATTTTTTTGCTTAAAAATTTTTTCAATTTTAAAAATATTTATTTTTACAGAGAGGGGGAGGGAGGGAGAAAGAGGGGAAACATCAGTGTGTGGTTGCCTCTCGCATGCTCTGTACTGGCCACCTGACCCACAACCCAGCCATGTGCCCTGACTGGGAATCAAACTGGTGACCCTTTTGTTCACAGGCTGGCACTCAATACACTAAGCCACACCATCCAGGGTCTGTTTGTTTGTTTTTAACTCTTAAAAGATATAAAACCCATTCTTAGCTCCAGGATTATTCAAAAAGCCCCTTGGCATACTCTTAAAAGTTTAAAAGAGTTAATTGTTAAGAGTCTGCTATATTCACAAAGATTTAATCTTAGTTCACGAGAATAAGCCTTCCACTTACCATTTAAGTGGTAAGTCTTGGAATTACCCTGAGTCTTGGAATTGATTTAAGCCAAGCATTGTGTATGCTGCTACATCCTCAGGACTACCTTTACCCAGATTGGTGGATGCAGCAGTTTGGAGGATTACTAAATAGACCATCAAAAAAGGGACTCATAAGTATAAACTGATTTACTAGGTGTGTATATTTAAAACTGTGCAAATAGAACGGCACAGTTCATGTGATCGATTGCCCAGAGTGGCTGCAGATGTACAAAGCTGCTCATAATGTGCCAGGGTAGCAATGCCTGGTGATCAGAGATGTGTGTGGCTGGCTGTGGGAGGGTCAGCACAGCTGGAAGAGTGAAACGACCATGCCAACCCCCTGGGTGACTGGGTAAGTGTGTCAACCATTTTTCCTGACAGTACCTTTATCCTCGGCAAGTATTCCAGGGTGTATGGTTCAACGTGAATATAATCAAGCAAACTTTCACATACTATTATTTTCCTCAAGTAGCTCAGGAAACAAAATGGACAGAAAGATTGTCTATCTTGAGATGGACAACCCTAAGAAACAAAGTTGTGATGAGTGATAAAGTCTAGTTACCTGTGACCAACCAGATGACACCCCTCAACCCTGAAACCACCCCGCACATCCGGCCCCAGGAGAGTCTTTCAACAAAACTTGTTTTGCTTACCCCTGTGAGGCATCACTTGGGTTTAGGGACATTGACTATTGAATTTTTGCTACAGACATTTAGAATAATCAAAAATGGATAGGCTAAAAACACACAACCAGCTACCTACTAAACAGTTAAGCGCAAATGTAAGCTTTAAAGAATGTATGTCAGTGCCTTCTCTTGTCTTCAGGTTCTAGGCATCCAAGTGAAGTGCTTCCATGAAATTATCACTATTGGTTACAGAGTCTATCATTCTTATGACCTACCGTGGTTTAGAACACTAAGCTGGTAAGTAACTTAAAACTTTCAGATATGAAATCTGACTCTTTCCTAAAGTTTATAAGAGCGCCATTCTGATCAAACAGTGTTCATGTAGTTGACCTTATAGATTGATGTTGGAGAAAGATAAATTAAAAAATGCAACTGAATTTTGAAAAGCAGAAAATCACTTTCAACTCTCGATTCCAACACAACTATTTTTAAATCTCATCTTTCACTTTTTACAGAGGTAGCTAATTTATTTTGAATATATACATCGTTTCTGTCCAGTAAAAAAAAAAAATCCCCTTATATTGGACACATTTTATATCCTTCGTCATTAAAATTTTAGCAAAAGTTTAATTTTGTAAAATGTTACAATTGTGTGATGTTTTGCTTCCCTCCCTCAGTTGACATGAAACCACACCCAAAATTAGGTATCTCTACAAAGAATGAAAGATGAGATATAAAAATAGTTGTTTTTTAGTTTATCCCCATCCTAGGACATGCTTATTGATTTTAGAGAGGGGTCAAGGGAGGGATAGAGAAAGGGAGGGAAACATTGATATGAGAGAAAAATCCATTGGTTGCCTCCCACACACCCCCAACTACACCCCAGCCATGTGCCCTGACTGGGAATCAAACCAGCAACTCTTAGGTTGTCGGGATGACACCCAGGGAACTGTGCCACACTGGCCAAGGCAGTGTTTTTGTTTATCTTTTGAATGATCAGTGGTTTATTCAGGAGGAGGAAGTCCAAGCTGAATGTTTGGACTTCTTCCTCTTGCAGTTGGATCCACCCTCTCCACAGCTCTCATAGACCCAGGGTGGGGTGGGGAGCGGTGGAAGGAGAGGTGACCCCAACGCTGTTGCCTGGTTTGGTCTCCTCTCCAGGCCCCTGGCCCCGTGACATGTGACGTGAGAGTAGATGGGAATGCGGCAGACGCGGGCTCTGATGGGGGCAGTGTAGAGGCGCCCTTGTAAACAGCGCTGGCCGAGTTACCCGCCCATGACATATTATATATGCACAAATGCATGTAAAAATTAGTAAAATAAAATACGTAATGGTTTTAGTATTTAAAGTTTTATATCTTTTGCATACTTTTCAGGGACAATCCTTAGTTATCAAGACCTTGACCGGGAAACATGATAATATGACAGTTCATGATTAACCTAATTAGCCATGCCTTTGAATATAGTTCCTTGATTGGTGTCAGCCAGAAGGACCAGTGTTTTTTTAAAACAAATGTATCACCTTTATTGTTCAGAATAGTCAAAAATAGTTTCTTGATTTTTGGTAATAGCTGATTTTCATGAATGGAAAAGTATATGGGAAATGTTAGGTAGATTAAGTAGTTGGAGAATAATTGTGAAACCATTCAGGACTGATTGTAAATGTAGGGGAAGAGGGTAGGTCAGGATAGGCTCCAGTGATTGTTGAAGGCTTCATGGAGAAGATGAGAGAGACCCTGTCACTTGAAGTAAAAGCAGGCTTTTGATAGAGGAGTGTTCTGACCGGGGAAGCAGCACTCATCCCACTCTAGGCGTGGGACTGAGGAGGCATGTGCCCCACTTGGTGAGATATTCCTGGCCCTCCTGAGCAGAAGGTATTTATTAGGCAATAGAGGGCAAGAAGTTGCATTGGTAGGCTAGAGTAGGCCCAGACAGCCTTACAGAGGAGTCAGAGATAGTTTCCAATGTGGGAGAACAGGAAAATGGAAGCACAGCTGATACAAATAAAAATACTCTTTCCTTTGAGAACAGTGGGATCTGATTCTATTAGCCATGAGATTCGAGGGAAGCCATCATTTCCTCTTCTGCTCTCCTGGCCACCTAGGACTCTGCCCTTCAAAGGATACGCACCTAGGAACTCAAGGGCCGTGTTTCTCAGCCTTTTTTCCTGGCTCACGCACACTCCCATCAACAAGATCTCGTGGGTTCAACCTTTCCCTGGGGGAAAGATAAGGCAGCACTTGGAGGAGGGAGTCCATCTGGAGCACTGAGGAGAGGAGAAAGATGCTAATATGTGCAGGACAGGTGGGAATTGGCTTAGGATCTCTACTATGAGGAGGCACTAGAGCAGTGAGTAGTTCAGAGAGTGAGAGAAAATATTTTCCATACTGTGTCTTTTTAAATATATTTTATTGATTATGCCATTACAGTTGTCCCATTCCCCCACTTCATTCCCCTCCACCCTGCACACCCTCTCCCTCCCACATTCCCCCCCTTTAGTTCATGTCCATGTGTCTTAAGTTCTTTAGCTTCTACATTTCCCACACTATTCTTGCCCTCCCCCTATTTTCTGCCTGCCATCTATGCTACTTACTCTCTGTACCTTTTCCTCCCCTCTCCTCCTCCCACTCCCCTGTTGCTAACCCTGCATGTGATCTCCATTTCTGTGGTTCTGTTCCTATTCTAGTTGTCTCCTTAGTTTGTTTTTATTTTAGGTTTGGTTATTAGTAATTATGAGTTTGCTGTCATTTTACTGGTCATATTCTTCATCTTCTTTTTCTTAGATAAGTCCCTTTAACCTTTCATATAATAAGAGCTTGGTGATGATGAACTCCTTGAATTTGATCTTATCTGAGGAGCACTTTATCTGTCCTTCCATTCTAAATGAAAGCTTTGCTGGAGAGAGCAATCTTGGATGTAGGTCTTTGGATTTCATGACTTGGAATACTTCTTTCCAGCCCCTTCTAGCCTGTAAGGTCTCTTTTGAGAAATCAGCTGACAGTCTGATGGAAACTCCTTTGTAGGTGACTGTCTCTTTATCTCTTGCTGCTTCTAGCATTCTCCCCTTCATTTTTATCTTGGCTAATGTGCTTATGATATGCCTTGGTGTGTTCCTTCTTGGGTCCAACTTCTTTGGGACTCTCTGAGCTTCCTGGACTTCCTGGAAGTCTATTTTCTTTGCCAGACTGGGGAAGTTCTCCTTTTTTATTTGTTCAAATAAGTTTTCCACTTGTTCTTCTTCTTCTTCCCCTTCTGGTACCCCTTTAATTTGGATGTTGGAACATTTAAAGATGTCCTGGAGGTTCCTAAGCCTCTCCTCATTTTTTTTTTTTTTTTGAAATCTTGTTTCTTCATTCTGTTCTGGTGGGATGTTTCTTTCTTCCTTCTGGTCCACTCCATTGATTTGAGTCCCAGTTTCCTTCCCATCACTATTGGTTCCCTGTGCATTTCCCTTCATTTCATTTAGTGTAGCCTTCATTTGTTCATCTAATTTGTGACTAAAATCAACCAGTTCTGTGAGCATCCTGATCTCCAGTATTTTGAACTGTGTATCTGATAGGTTGGCTATCTCTTTGTTGCTTAGAAGTATTGGCTCTGGGGCTTTGAGCTGTTTTTCTGCTTGAGCCATAATGTTTTGGTCTGTTCACACCTGTTATGTATGAGGGGTGGAGCCTTAGGTTTTCACCAGGGTGGGGCAACCCTAGTTGCTGGGTTGTGACTCTGTATGTGGGGGTGGGGTCCAAGGGGGAAAAAATGGCACTTTGCTCTGCTCTCTGTTGCACCTCAGTCCCTTCCACTGCTTCCCTTAAGTGAACTGGGCCTTTCTGGTGCTGATTCCCGTGTGGGTGGGCTTGTGTGCATTCTAGGATTCTGTCGGTTTCTCCAACAGACTTTCTTGTGAGGGTGGGAGTCTCTCCCTGCGCCTCAATCCCCAAAAGTGTTTTCAGTCAGTGTTTTGAGGCTTTATTTCCCCGCACAAGGACCCTGAGTTGTGCAATCTGTCTCACTCCCCAGTTATCTGTGTGAAAATGTGGGACCACTGCCCATCAGCCAGCCACCTTGCGCATGGTGCCCGGCTTCTCAGTCGCCGCCTCACTGGGTCTTCCCATTGCCACCCTATGCCCTGGGTCTGTCAGCCACCACCTGGGTGCCCAGGGTCTTCAGGTGCCGCCTTGCACGCCCGGAGTGCCTTGTGCACCCACTGTCACTGCTTCCTGTGCCTCAGCCCTTCTCTGCTCAGCCACCAGACTCCGCCCCGCCTGCCAGTCTGGATGAATGTGTCTATTTTAACTCCTCGGTTGTGGGACTTCCAAACAGTTTTATTTTCTTTCAGTTTTGGTTGTTACTTTGTTTCTGAATTGTTGTCCTTATTTTGGTTGTTTGAGGAAGCACAGTGTGTCTACCTAGGCCTCCATCTTGGCTGGAAGTCTGTTTCTTAATTATCTGTTTCTGGCATTAGATTTTGAGCTAAGTAATGGTATGAACCATACTCAGTAAACTCTTGTTGACAGATAATTTTTAAATTAAGTGAAAAGCATTTGGTGAAATATATCCTGAACCAATCTTCTGAATTTGGTTTTGATCTTTGTACCATCATCAAAGTGTATAGTTTTATAGTATTTGAGGGGGGAAAAAGCACCAAATATTTTAAAAATTCATTGTTTTTAAATTACAGGTACTTTCTACTTTGTGTAAACTACTTTTTCTATGGAGAGACTGTAGCTGATTATTTTGCTACATTTGTTCAAAGAGAAGAGCAACTTCAGTTCCTCATTCGCTACCATAGATTCATATCATTTGCCCTCTATCTGGCAGGTAAGTTAAGGAAAACATTCTGTTCTGATAATGCAGCTAATATATTTTGCATGTTTATTTTTATTTTGTTATTTAAATTCATAACATCCTATATTTATTACATTTTGATCCAGCTTCTTTTTTAAATTTTCCCAGGTAAAAAGCTATTCATTTTTATTAGAGTCTTAAATAGCAATTAGTCTGCAATGGTGGTTTTAAAAAGTACGTGTTTAACAGTCATCCCATATATTTGAAAATTTTCTTAGCAAATTGTAGTAAAGAAACTTTTATAAATATGTAGATTGATTCAACCAGGTATAATTTACAAAGAAACTTTCACATTTACATTGCTTTATTTGTTCCTAGGTAATTGGGTTTTCATATAGAATTAGTTAGGGTACTTGGTTTTCCTGACATGATTCACAATATGTATATTTATATATATTATCTTTGTTTACAGTATGCTATGGCACATTTTAAATAATTTTTAGATTAAGAATCAGATACTTAGGATAATGTTGGAATTGTAGATTTAAAGTTTCCCCATCATATAAAAATTTCTAAGAAATTGATTTAGATATGTGCTTTTTAAAAGTTGAATTTGCATCATTAAATGAGTGCCTAAAATATCACTTTCTATGTAGCATCTGATTAAATTTTCATTCTTTTACAACATTTTGTTTTTATAGAACTTAATAACTGCTTCACCTTTTCTCCACATTTGTAAATTTTTGTGTAGCAGTCCTTCATTTTTCCACTGGGTCTGTCTCATGTCTGTTGGTAGCTTTGTCAAATGTGCACACAAATCAGATAGCGTATCGGTTCCCTCTTTTTCCTAGATGCCTGTGTTCTAGAGGCACCTGTGGTCCTGTTCCTATTTGAACTGGCTGCTTGCAGGCCTACTGCTTACCTGCCCTCACAATTTGGCCTCCTCATTTCTTCTGTCCTGTGCCTTCCAATTTCTGGGTTTATACCCTCATTTTGTCATAAGCATGGCCTCCAATAGTTTACTATGAAATGTGATTAGAAGGTAAATGTAAAAATACATTTATTCTACTCACAATTGACTGCTCTGGTTAGGGCTCCACTTATTATTAGTAGATTTTTTTTTCAAATTTATTTTTATTTTTAGAAAGAGGGGAAGGTGGGGAGAAAGAGGGAAAGAGGAACATCAATGTGCCAGAGACACAACAATCAGTTGCCCCTCACATGCCCCCAGTTGGGGACCTAGTCTGCGACCCAGGCACGTGCCCTGACCAGGGATTGAACTGACGACCTTTGGGTTCACAGGCTAGTACTCAACCCACTGAGCCACCCCAGCCAGGGCTATTAGTAGATTTGTACTTAATACTCTAGTTTAGAAGCCGAGGTCTCACCCTTGCCTTCCACTGAGTCTTTTTTGCTTGGTTTTCTCTAAAAAAATACCATTAGCTGTCCCTGATTTCTTAGGCCTGCTAAAAGTTATGCAATCTCTTTTCCAGTTTCCAAATTCTGCAGCTATTTCTCCTCTGTTTTCCTTGGCATTTCTTCAGTTCTCTTTGCTTTGTGGGTTTTTTCTTTACTGTTTTCTTGCTCTTTGGGTTTTTGCCTTACATTTTTTTAAAGATTTTATTTATTTATCTTCAGAGGGGAAGGGAAGGAGAGAAGGAAACATCTATGTATGGTTGCCTCTCATGAGTCCCCTGCCGGGAACCAGCCTGCAACCCAGGTGTGTGCCGTGACTGGGAATCGAACCGCAATCATGTGGTTCGCAGGCCCGAGCTCAATACACTGAGCTACACCAGCCAGGGCTAATTTTTTTTTAATGTTATTTCAGTGGGCTACCAGGACAGAATAGAAATCAATGCATGAGGTCAAGCTGACATTTTAAGACAGAAATCCTAACTAGCTTTATATTTTTTCCTGTGGCTTTAAACAACAATTTCCTATTTTCTCAGGAGTAGTCCTGGGAGTTGACTGGGCTTCGGCAGGCAGTTCTAACTGAAGGCCTCACCTGTGGTGGCTGGCAGATGGCGGTAGTGCCAGTCATTTCAGTCTGCTGTGGGTGGCTTGCTCTCAGGCCACAGTCAGTGCTGGCTGCTGACTTGAGCATGTTTGTTTGGCCTCTTCCTGGGGCTTAGATGTCCTCAAGCTTGTGGATGAGTTCTGAATGTGACACAAGCTGAGTATTTCAAGCATTCTTACCTAGGGCTACTTTTTTTATTACTGGTTTTAAAAAATGAAAGCAAGATACATGCTCATAGTAAAAATTATTGCTAAAAGGAAATATTCAGTGAAATTTCCCTCTTACCTCAAAACCTTATTTACTACCTCTAGGAGTTCACTAGAACTATTACAGAAATTTTTTGGTTCTTGAAGCTTATAGGTTTTTATCTCCCATTTCTCCTCTTTTTTTTTTATACAAATGAGAGCTGATTGTTCTATACCCGCTTTTTCCCACTTAATGTAGCTTATGGATGATTTTATCTCAACACATCTAAATCTGTCTCATTTCTTCCATACCTGCAGTTACATCTATATTAATATACATACAGTAACCTCTGCTGGGTAGAATGTTAGGAAATAATGTGACTACCATTGCCTCGGCTTACTTTCCCTTTGCGGTTTGCTATAACTTAACACTTGAGAATAATTTCTCAATTGAGTAGTATGGAAGATGTGTTTTCTTTACTGTTCTTTTTATACATTATATGCATGACAGCCTCCCAAGCAACCTTTTTTAGTAATTGTTCCATACACTATTTTCCAACTCTTCTTTTATAAAAATAAAACCAATATTTCTTCTTCTTTCTTTTTTGCTGACTGACTTCTGTCAGAGAAATAGCCTACCACTTGCAATTTAGGCTCATGGACTCAAACACTGGAGTGCTTTCCAAATGCTAGGTACTATGGATGGTGCTCAGGATACAAAAGGAAATATGGCTGCTAGTGTGTTTTAAAACGGGCTTCCAGAGTTTTAAAACGGGTGAGACATGAGTCCCCCTAGTACATTGCTAAAGCATGGATAAGGGCCTCTAAGAGCAGGCAGATGGGGAAGGAGGGCCTTGCTCTGCTAGGAAGGCCATCTCAAGGGATGGGAAGGCCTTTGAGAAGAGAAGACAGGAGTCATGAAAAGCAAAGAACAAGCAGGCATTTGCCAGGTGAATAGTGGGGAAGGCATTCCAGGCAGAGAAAACAGCTGTGCAAAGTTTGGAAATGAGAGAGAAATCATATCTTGGGCCCAGTACCAGGCATTAAAGTTTAGAAAGGTAGGCAGGAGCCACATCTTGAGAAGCTTTGTATGTAGGGTTTGGAAACTATTGAGATTTTAATTTAAGAGATGATAGAACCAAATTTTAATTAAATTATGAGTTTGGAGACATGAATAGAGTGACTAAATAGGAAACTGCTGCTGTCATCCTACTAAATAGAATGAGGACCTGAGCCATTTAGGTTTGTATTTAATTCTGAGAGTGTTATAAGTTAAATAAAAATACCATGGGCTGATCTTAGACACCAACTGCTGTTTGTGGCAGTTCATGAAAAGTTGCTTTTGTATCTAAGTTAAAGGCTCAAAATGTATTTTTTTGTTGACATAATTATGTCTTTACCTGCAGATGTAAGAAATAATAGAGATCTCCCTTACACACTTTGCCGTTTCCACCAATGTAATAATTTGCAAAACTACAGTATGTTATTGTACCTGGATGTTGATGTTATTACAACCTACAAATGTACTTTCACGATGCAACCCTGTAGTAAGCTAGGAGTTACTGGGTTAACTGACAAAATGTCCAATATCAATCACCAGTAGTATTCTTCATCTACCGTTTTACATGTAGCCTAAATATGGTCCTGTTAGACCACAAGCACCAACATGTCTCTCTCTTGGTTTTTAACTCCCAGTGCCTAACACAGGTCTGGAGTTTAAGTTCTCAGTACAGATTTACTGGATGAACAATGCGGAGGCTGAGAACATGCCTATGCACACACAGTGCTTCCTAGAGGTGTTTTCTCAGCATCAGTGTTTTGTTTGCTGAGTTTCGAGCGAGGCCTTACTGGTGATGGTTAACAACATTTGTGAGCTTACTCTAGCGAATGGCGTTAGACTTTAAAACAGGAGTGAAAAAAATTTAAAAAAAAATAAAACAGGAGTGAGAAAACAAAGTGTGCTACCAGTATGTTGAGAATTGTGTACCTTTCTCTCTGATTTTGCTGTGAAAACTTTTTTGTTTTTTAATATTCCAAGGATCCTGTGAAAATTTTAGTTCTGGCTTTAGAAAATATAGGTCTTCGCAGATTTAAAAAGTAGAGACAGTCCAATCTATTTCATTGGCATTAAATTTTATTAAAGTGTAGGTATCTCAGGTCTGACACCCTCACCATAGCTCAGGAGATTAAATGATGCTTTTAAAATCCAGGAAGACATTCTGACACTTAACATAATTTTGTTGTAAGATGGATTTAACTGATAATAAAGAGAAAATCAGTGAGAGTGAAAGTAATAGGACAGACATTTTTCTATAGTCTTGATATGTTTTTAAGATCTTGGTGATTTGGATATAGGGCTCTTTAGAAACCAGAGTGGCTATGTGATTAGATGTCTAATGATGATGAGTGAATAAGCTTAAGCTGTTTGACCCCTAATATAATTACCTTACCATCTCTTTAGCCAACCAGCAACTTTATATGTAAGTGTGTTTGTCTTCATGTGTGGCTAAATCTTTTTTTAAGTTATATTTTATTGATTTTGCTATTATGTTTGTCCTGATTTTCCTCCCTGTACCTTCCTCTACCCAGCCCACTCCAATCCCTCTGGCAATTCCCACACCATTGTTCATGTCCATGGGTCATGCATAGGTTCTTTAGCTACTCCATTTCTTATCCTGTACTTTACACCCCCATGGCTATTCCATAACCACCTGTTTGTACATCTTAATCCCCTCAATTCTTCACCCATTCTCCCCACACCCCTCCCATCTGGCAACCATCAAAACACTCTCTGTATCCATGATTCTCTCTGTTGTTCTTGTTTGCTTAGTTTGTTTTTTTAGATTCAATTGTTGATAGATATGTATTTATTGCCATTTTATTGTTCATAGTTTTGATCTTCTTTTTTAAAAATATTTTATCGATTATGCCATTACAGTTGTCCCATTCCCCCCCTTTATTCCCCTCCACCCTGCACACCCCCTCCCCCACCATTCCCCTCCTTTAGTTTATGTCCATGTGTCACAAGTTCTTTAGATTCTATATTTCCCATACTATACTTGCCCTTCCCCCTGTCTATTTTCTACCTACCATTTATGCTACTTATTCTCTGTACCTTCTCCCTCCTTCTCCTCCTCCCACTCCCCTGTTGCTAACCCTCCATGTGATCTTCATTTCTATGGTTCCACTCCTGATCTAGCTGTCCACTTAGTTTGCTTTTGTTTTAGGTATGGTTGTTAATAACTGTGAGTTTGCTGTCCTTTATGAAGGGTTTTTCTCAGGCTCCACCGAGGAGAAAATGCCAATCAGCCACAAAGTCAAGCAATAAAGAGCTTTATTGGGGTTTGTGCACCTGGCCGAGGTTCCCCGGTCCACAGAGTGAGGCTGGGGAAGTCGCACCCAAGCAGGGAATGTCGTGGGGTTTTATTTCGTTGGCTCCCCATGGGAGCTGGGGAATGGTGCCCTCTGAACAAAGCTGCAAAACAGCATTGGTGGTCTCTTCCTCAGACTCAGGTTACTGTGAGGATGTCCATCTTGGCAAAGTCCACCCTTCCGGCTCTCTGATTGCCAGCTGTTCATCGGCCATCTTGACTTGTAGTCCAGCCGGGGCTTCCTCCTATCCCTGCCCACCCTAACACTTTCACAGTTTATATTTTTTATCTTCTTTCTCTTAGATAAGTCCCTTTAACATTTCATATAATAAGGGCTTGGTGATGATGAATTCCTTCAACTTGACCTTATCTTATCTCTGAGGAGCACTTCATCTGCCCTTCCATTCTANTTTAGTTTATGACCACACGTCTCAAGTTCTTTAGATTCTATATTTCCCATACTATACTTGCCCTTCCCCCTGTCTATTTTCTACCTACCATCTATGCTACTTATTCTCTGTACCTTCTCCCTCCTTCTCCTCCTCCCACTCCCCTATTGCTAACCCTCCATATGATTTCCATTTCTATGGTTCCGCTCCTGATCTAGCTGTCCACTTAGTTTGCTTTTGTTTTAGGTATGGTTGTTAATAACTGTGAGTTTGCTGTCCTTTATGAAGGGTTTTTCTCAGGCTCCGCCGAGGAGAAAATGCCAATCAGCCACAAAGTCAAGCAATAAAGAGCTTTATTGGGGTTTGTGCACCTGGCCGAGGTTCCCTGGTCTACAGAGTGAGGCTGGGGAAGTCGCACCCAAGCACGGAATGTCGTGGGGTTTTATTTCGTTGGCTCCCCATGGGAGCTGGGGATTGGTGCCCTCTGAACAAAGCAGCAAAACAGCATTGGTGGTCTCTTCCTCAGACTCAGGTTACTGTGAGGATGTCCATCTTGGCAAAGTCCACCCTTTCGGCTCTCTGATTGCCAGCTGTTCGTCGGCCATCTTGACTTGTAGTCCAGCCCGGGCTTCCTCCTATCCCTGCCCACCCTAACACTTTCACAGTTTGTATTTTTGATCTTCTTTCTCTTAGATAAGTCCCTTTAACATTTCATATAATAAGGGCTTGGTGATGATGAATTCCTTCAACTTGACCTTATCTTATCTCTGAGGAGCACTTCATCTGCCCTTCCATTCTAAATAAAAGCTTTGCTGGAGAGAGCAATCTTGGATGTAGGTCTTTGGATTTCATGACTTGGAATACTTCTTTCCAGCCCCTTCTAGCCTGTAAGGTCTTTTTTGAGAAATCAGCTGACATTCTGATGGAAACTCCTTTGTAGGGAACTGTCCCCTTATCTCTTGCTGCTTCTAGGATTTTCCCCTTCATTTTTATCTTGGCTAATGTGCTTATGATGTGCCTTGGTGTGTTCCTTCTTGGGTCCAACTTCTTTGGGACTCTCTTGAGCTTCCTGGACTTCCTGGAAGTCTATTTTCTTTGCCAGATTGGGGAAGTTCTCCTTTATTATTTGTTCAAATAAGTTTTCCACTTGTTGCTCTTCCTCTTCCCCTTCTGGTACCCCTTTAATTTGGATGTTGGAACATTTAAAGATGTCCTGGAGGTTCCTAAGCCTCTCCTCATTTTTTTTTGAAATCTTGTTTCTTCATTCTGTTCTGGTGGGATGTTTCTTTCTTCCTTCTGGTCCACTCCATTGATTTGAGTCCCAGTTTCCTTCCCATCACTATTGGTTCCCTGTGCATTTCCCTTCATTTCACTTAGTGTAGCCTTCATTTGTTCATCTAATTTGTGGCTAAAATCAGTCAGTTCTGTGACCATCCTGATCACCGGTGGTTTGAACTGTGCATCTGATAGTTTGGCTATCTCTTGGATGCTTAGAAGTATTGGCTCTGGGGCTTTGAGATGTTCTTCTTAAGCCATAATGTTTTGGTCTGTTTGCGCTTGTTACGTATGAGGGGTGGCTTGTTACGTATGAGGGGTGGAGCCTTAGGTGTTCACCAGGGTGGGACAACCCACATTGCTGGGTTGTGATGCTATATGTGGGGGTGTGATCAGAGAGGGGCAGTGGTGTTTTTTCTGCTCTCACTTGGATTTCGGTCCCCTCTGCTGCTTCCCACAAGCAAATTCGGCCCTTCTGGTGCTAGTTCCCAGATGTGTGGGCCTGTGCACCCTCCAGGACCCAATGGGTCTCTCCAACAAACTCTCTGTGAGCCTGGGAGCCTCTCTCAGCACCTCAACCCCCAAATGTTTTTCCAGTCAGTGCTTTTAGGCTTTAATTCCTGGCGCTGGGGCCCTGGTTTGCACAGGCTGTCTCACTGCTCATTTTTTTGCCTGGTTTATCTGCGCATGAATGTGTGACTGTGGTCAGCCAGCCACCTTGCCCCCTCACTGGGTCCACCCGTTGCCACCCCACACCTGGGATCTGCCAACCACCACCTGCACACCTGGGTCTGTCCAGCCACTTTTTCCTGTGCGACCCCACTCTGCCAGCTGCTGACTCCCCCTCTCTTACCATTCTGGTTGAATGGTTTGTTGTTGTCGGACTTCCGTACAGTTCAATTTTCTGTGTTTTGGTTGCATTTTTGTTACTAAAACTTTGTTGTCTTTAAACTNTACCCCTTTAATTTGGATGTTGGAACATTTAAAGATGTCCTGGAGGTTCCTAAGCCTCTCCTCATTTTTTTTTTTGAAATCTTGTTTCTTCATTCTGTTCTGGTGGGATGTTCCTTTCTTCCTTCTGGTCCACTCCATTGATTTGAGTCCCAGTTTCCTTCCCATCACTATTGGTTCCCTGTGCATTTCCCTTCATTTCACTTAGTGTAGCCTTCATTTGTTCATCTAATTTGTGGCTAAAATCAGTCAGTTCTGTGACCATCCTGATCACCGGTGGTTTGAACTGTGCATCTGATAGTTTGGCTATCTCTTGGATGCTTAGGAGTATTGGCTCTGGGGCTTTGAGATGTTCTTTTTAAGCCATAATGTTTTGGTCTGTTTGCGCTTGTTACGTATGAGGGTCAGAGCCTTAGGTGTTCACCAGGGTGGGGCAACCCACACTGCTGGGTTGTGATGCTATATGTAGGGGTGTGGTCAGAGAGGGGCAGTGGTGTTTTTTCTGCTCTCACTTGGATTTCGGTCCCCTCTGCTGCTTCCCACAAGCAAATTTGGCCCTTCTGGTGCTAGTTCCCAGATGTGTGGGCCTGTGCACCCTCCAGGACCCAGTGGGTCTCTCCAACAAACTCTCTGGGAGCCTCTCTCAGCACCTCAACCCCCAAATGTTTTTCCAATCAGTGCTTTTAGGCTTTAATTCCTGGCGCTGGGGCCCTGGTTTGCACAGGCTGTCTCACTGCTCATTTTTTTGCCTGGTTTATCTGCGCGTGAATGTGTGACTGTGGTCAGCCAGCCACCTTGCCCCCTCACTGGGTCCACCCATTGCCACCCCACACCTGGGATCTGCCAACCACCACCTGCACACCTGGGTCTGTCCAGCCACTTTTTCCTGTGCGACCCCACTCTGCCAGCTGCTGACACCCCCTCTCTTACCATTCTGGTTGAATGGTTTGTTGTTGTCGGACTTCCGTACAGTTCAATTTTCTGTGTTTTGGTTGCATTTCTGTTACTAAAACTTTGTTGTCTTTAAACTTGGTTGTGCTTGGAGGCACAGCGTTTCCACCTATGCCTCCATCTTGGCCAGAAGCTTCTTCTTTTTTCTTAAATAAGACACTTTAACATTTCATATAATAATACTTTGGTGATGATGAACTTCTTTAGTTTTTTCTTGTCTGGAAGCTCTTTATCTGCCCTTTGATTCTAAATTATCTTTGCTGGGTAAAGCAGTCCTGCCTGTAGGTCCCTGCTTTTCATGACTTTGACCGTTTCTTGCCAACTGGAAACTCCTTGATACTGTGTGTCAAGATGTGCACACACGTGTGTGTGGACAGCCCCCAGCACAGTGCTGTGTGCATAAGTGGTGATCGATCAGTTAAACATAATTATGTATGAAGATCTGTGTGTTAGGAAGTGTTTTTTAATGAATACTTTTATTTACAATACTATAATAAATCCTATGATTTTAATGGGAGGTATAACCATAAGAATAGCCTTTGTAATTAGGGGAAAAGTAAAACTATGGATCCAAATATACAAAGTTATCCTTCCATAGATTTATTGAAATATAGTACATATGTATTTTTACCCATTTAAACATAAAATGTACACGTAATTTTATTATCGTGAACAAGAAAGCAAATTCATGTGTTTCTTTTTCAGATTGTTTTCTTTTTCTTCTTTTTTTGTCCTTAAAGGAGGGGTTTTGAGCCGTATGTTAGCCTGAAACATACAGTGCAGTCTGCACCACCCACAGCAGGGCTAGATCAGGAAGACTACCATGTCCCCAGATTGCTTTTCTTTAAAATGAGTATTAACCTTAGATATGCTAGGAAAACATTGTCTATCATCCCTCCCCATCCCTGCAAATTGAGAGAACTGTATTACCTTAATGTATCTAGGAGTTATATAATTATGTGCTCGATTAAAGCACCCTGAAAAGCAAAATGTTACCGATTGACTTAATGGTAAGACTGGATTAGGTAAAAGTGAATTACCAACAATGTCCCAGATGAAATCACTATTAGGACAATATCAAGTGATCCTACTGGTAATTTTGTTTGAAGAAACACTTAAGAGTGAATGGTATTACATAATTTAAAGAAAGAAAAACACCATGCATATTGCAGTAGTCTTTGTGAGGAGATAAATCATAGTTAACGATGCTGAGAGGTGCCGAGGTTTTGCTGGGAGGGCCAGAGGGGTCCGTTTGGACAGAATATCTGTCTTGTCTCTGCTGTCACCCCATTGGGCTCTCTCTGAACTAAGTCCGATCTAACCACGGACCAATGGCTTAAAACAACATAGAAAATACATTGTTACATAGGCCGCAAAATAAGTCTACCTGCTATAGAAGAAAAGCTTAAAAGCAATCATTTTGAAAAAGGTCTTTTAAACTGCTGATTTCAATGCCATGAATTTCATGTTTTAATCCCTCCCCTTCCACTTTCTCTCCTTCCCTCAAGAAAGTGATGTAATGGCTTTCAGTTGTGCGTCTACACACAAAATTTTTCTATATTTCTTCTGTAGTTCAGCCAGTCAGACTACTCTCTAGGTGTTGACTAGGAGGTGTGGTAAGGTCTGGGAGCCAGTACAAATTCTTTCTTTTATCGCTGTCCTTCACACTGATGTCATCAAAATGGACTAAAGGCAGCTGCAGTTTGGTCCATGGCTCTGGTCAGAGGAGTGTCCGCCTTGCTCACTTTAAATTGGGTGGATTTGCCTTAGGAGGTATAACTCAGATGTGTTAAGGATAATATTAATTTCAAACAGGATGGATCAGTTGACAATTTTCTATTTCAGAATTTACTTTCTAAAGACATTGTAGAATAGACTGCCTTAGTGACTATTTGTATGAAATTAAACTTGGTGTATGCATTGCCAGTATCTACCTCTGAAAAATGAAATAGTTATCTTCAGAAGCTTACTGATGATATATTGGGCAAAATGTTTCATATTGCTTCTCATTATTTGGTACATATTAGATTTCATTTGATTAGGTAGAATTTTTATTTATTAAAATTTGATTGTAATAAAATTGTTCTTTGTAAACCTTGGAGTTATTGACTATTTCGTTTTACTGTAATTATTATAATAAGGTTCTGAGAAATTTCAAATCCACTCTTAACCTGACTCTTGCTTATAATGGTTTGTGGAACTGCCGACTTGTAAGGGTCATTGGGATCTGAAGGTTTAACTACTTTTTAGCCCTGTGTGGATTAATAAAGTCCTCTGTGCATTTTTCTCCACCTATAAAATTGACGTAGTAATAGGTACCTACATGGTAGGGATCCTGGAAGAATTAAATGGGTTGATACTTACAAAATATTTAGACAAGAGCCTGGAGCTTAAGAAGTAGTCAATAGATGTTAGCTACCATAATAATTATTATTAATTTTTATATTTTGTAGAGATTGAAACATTCTTTACATATAGTTGATGGATTAGTTTAACAAATTTTATTCAATTGAAATTCAAGATCTATTTTTCCATGTCCACATATTAGCAAGGAACTAATTCACTTAACTAATTAAGGGGATAGTTGCGAAATTCATGCATTGGAATATATGAGGCATTTTAGAGAATACAAGATCATTTCCCTCAAGAAACTTTTACTCAAAACACTTAATGTAAGATAAGGAGAAATGCTATATGAGTAAGTGGCTAGAGTATATCAGTTGTGGTATGGAAAACTGGCCTATTTGAACTCAGTGAATCTTACACTTGGTGAAAAATTGTATGACAAGCACATGTCTTGTTTTTCTTGAGCAGGTTTCTGCATGTTTGTGCTAAGCTTGGTGAAGAAGCATTATCGACTACAGTTTTATATGGTACGTATTAATCATTATTCTGTAGGTATCCTAGAAACACTTTACTTTTTTTCTATAGTAAGAAGATAAAATGTAACCTGTTTGCTGATGCCCAAATATGAGGGATATTTCAAATTTTGGATGACTATTAGGTTAAAGTGTTGAAGATGAAACACTTGAGAATTTTAAAAGTTTAATTGTTCTTAAAACTTTTAAAAAAATATTTCTAAAGGCTATAAAATTAAAGCCAAATATTTGCATTCCATAAGTTTGTGGAAATTTAGGAATCCAGAGATTCCTAAATAGTAGGTCCAGGAAGCATCTATTTCTCACTATGGAGGTAACTATGCTTGACCTACTGTCAGCTGGACTGCAACGGGGAACTAAGCATTTATCATCTTGGTAGCCATGGCAGGTCATAAAACTGAGTAATTCTCTTTGGCCTAAGGTATTTTATCCAGTTTATCATGGAACGGTGTTCAATGTTTTGTGAAATTTATCATGTGTATGATGAACTTCTCTTATTTCCTTAAAAGATAGCTACTTAAAAGACTAAAATGAAAAATATAGCATTTAGATGTGAATTCATGTATTAGTAAGGCTTGTTTTGGTGTTGGCGTATATTTCCTGTTCATTATGCTTTGCTTTTCTCCATTAAGATTTCCTGTTGAGCATTAGTGTTGAGAAATTATATTGTGTCTTACCTTTCTAATTTCTGGAGATCTTGAGAGGAAAAGAGTAAAATTCTCAATGAGAAATCTAGCAACCATCAAGACAAATTAGAAATAATACGATCTCCTATGCAAATGGAAATGGTGCCTGTTGGAAAAATATCATTGTTGCATTTTAAAGCAATTGGGGTAAAAGAGAACTGGATCCTGTAAGCAGATAAATAAAATAAAACACAATATAACATAGTATTTGCTGAAATAGAAAAATAGGTTTATTTTGAAAAGTCATTTTATAAATTCCAAACTTATGACAGTAATACATAGAAATGTTAGATTTTTAAATTCACATTCTACTCATACCTGTGATGCTAAAAGTCACTGAGGTGGCATCTCTCGGGCTAGATGAAATCGAAGCACAGAGGGCTTTGAAAGTTTGAAATCGCACCATTGAACAGAGCTGTGAAGATCAGCCTTCAAGTATCAAAAGATGGAGGTTAAGGGCAGTTGATCTCTGCTCATTTGAATCATATGAGTTTAGAAACAACTCTTTATGGGAAGAAGTTACCATACCATAATGAATTCGGAAAGAAAAATAGAGTTTTGCATTTTTAATAACTGCAGAATACAGCCAGAGTAAAATGTTCTTCTCTAAATGCCATAACAGCACCAGAGATTTCTCATTATCATTTTAATGATGGTTCAAGATTATAGTTTATTTTTATATGTTTTTAAATTTATCTCAGTGTTATAAGTATTCCATTTGTATATAAATTAAGATTACTTTTTAAAATGTTTTCATGGTTTTAAGATTCCAGTAAGCACCAAAATGAATATAATTTGCTAACAGCATTTATTTTCTATGACCTTATCTTACAAAATTTAACCAAAAATCATGCTAGAAATTAATGTTTAAAATTGTTTTTGCTTCCGGAGCTACATTGATCAGTCATGTTCACTAACTGTTGTGTTGTTGGGCTATTAACAGTTCGCATGGACTCATGTCACTTTACTGATAACAGTCACACAGTCACATCTTGTCATCCAAAATCTTTTTGAAGGCATGATATGGTAAGGGGACAGAATTGTGCTGCTTTATATTTATGTCATAGCATTTTTAAGGCTTTTTTGCATTGAACAGTGTCATAAAGATTTCTACTAAAATGTGCTATTTGTTGTCGCTCTATTCCATTAAAATTCCTTACTAAGTTTTGTTCATTTCAGTGTTTGACATCCAAAGACAAATGCATAGTTAACTGGGAATACTCCTTATCAGGTTTCAAATAAAATGAAGAATTTCCTTATAAACATTCCAAACAATTAATTACATTTTCAGGTTTTACTACATTTTAATGTGACTTTTTTTTTTTTTTACAAAGTATAGCCTATAAGAGAGCATATTATTTATGTGGGATGCAGAAAGAATGTGAAAGTTTGCTTGTCAGTAGTGTGCTGGCAATGCATTTTCTCTGGGTAAAAGCTGGGTAGGTTCTCCTCGGCCTGCAGGAGAAGCTGTTCAGATTTCAGATGCGTGGAATTACTTGCTATATAGCAGTAGCTCGCGAATTCAGAAAGCATTTCTGTAAGTTAAAAATTTGTTTAAAATTATAAAAATTATTATTAGTTAAAAATTAGAGTAGAAAAAACTTATTTTAAGAAATCTGGCTATTTTTCCCCCACATTTAAAAAAAAACATTAATTAAAACTCTTTACAAGTGGTTTTGTAAAGGAAATTGTTTCCTTCACAGCTTCGTGATCTTTAGCCAAGGGTGTGTGTGTGTGTTTGTGTGTATACACACTTTTAATCAATGGGTGGAAGTTACAAGATTTGTGGATTCTGTATAATTAGTAGGGTTTAATACGACAAAAGGCTAAGATCAAATTTAAATTTTTCCTGAAATAGAATCTGTATTAAGAACTTGGTATTAATTTTTCAGATTATACTCTATCTAAATAAAATGACTCATTTCCATTTTGAAAGGCTGCTTTTAAAAAATTCTTTATACTATATAACTTGGTCCTCATAAAACTGAAATTTAAAAATCCATTGCTATAGAAATTGATTATTATTAAAATTCGGTTGACTGGTATCTTCTATAGTGCTATTCTTCTACTATGTTTATCTATAGATTTTGCTCTGTGTCAATGCTAACTGGGCAAATTTGGTTGATATTTGATGTTGTTAATAATGCTTTGGCAAGTGTTACATTCTGAACTAGTGTATAGTGTAACTCAAAAGGTTATTGGGCTGGTTCAGTGCAAATCAGAAACAGTGTATCTATTTATTTGCTACTTAATCATATGAACTTTTCTGACTCTTTTTTTAGGTTCCTTGTCCCAATATCAAGTGTTATCTGCAATGACATAACTGCTTATCTTTTTGGGTTTTTCTTGGGGAGAACTCCATTAATTAAGGTAACTAAAAAATATCAGAAGCAAGCCACTGCCTTAACCAAAAAGATGAGCCACAGGAGAGAATTTCCAAGTTGGAGCTGTGGCTCATTTTCCATTTCCAGGGCTGGGATTTCCCTGAGCTGTGATCAGCAGGCAGGGGGCAGGGCCACATCTCCCATGCTGTCGTCTGGGTTCCCCAGTAAGCTTTCTGTTGGCGCCTCAATGTGGGCTCGACACCATCAGCTACTGTCTCCCCTGAAGGCCAGTGCCTCTTTCCACTGGTTTCTTCCTTCAGCTATTGGTGGTTCTCCAGAAGAGCCTTTGACTCTGCTCCTCCTCAGCTCTCATCCATCCCGTCCTTTACCAGACGTTTTGAAAGTGTACATTACACCATCTGTGCCTACTCATGTCCACTTGTAAGACTTTTACACCCAAACTTACTTCAAAAAAATTGAGGCTCTACAACAAAATACTGGTAACATAAGTAGTAAGGAAAAGTACACGTGAGCAGACCACGTCGTTTTGCTTTAGATTTACTTGGTTCTTTTGACAGGAGGCAAAGAAGGAAATGAATTAAGTTGTCAGTTCTCACTTTGGGGGAGAAAGAAACAAACCAGTTCTTTAAAACCCTTCCACACATTCTTCACCACAGAGCAGCCCAGCACACGGCCTCAGGCTGAGCACTAGGGGTACAAGGAAACTATTTTCTCAAGTTTCTAACACTGCTTCAGCACGAGAGCAAGTGATTCGAGACTTCTACACCAGCTGAGCAGAGTTTGGCTTAGGGAGCCTTTGGAGAGGCAGTTAACAGCTGTAGAAGACTCTTATTGTCTGATTTTGAACATAGATTTCTAGTGAATTTACAAGGCTTGATTAGTTGCATAATATATTCTGATGTAATTAAGTTAAGTTCACCCCTAAATCAATATGCTATGGAACAATTTGATTTCATAAACTATCATTAAAATAATCAGCAGGCACTTTTGAATTGAACACTCAGTTCATGACAGTAATACTGAATTGTCTTAGGAGAAGGTGTATGCCATCCTTTGGTATGTCAGGATGTCAGGAAACCATTTCTGCCAACCCTCTTGACATTGAGCTTTCTGAACACCACAAGAGGTCTATAAAGAGCTCATGTAGCTCAGCTATTACCCTTTTCTGTTTGCAGAAACCTCCCTGCAAATTTGGCCTCTGCCGCTGTTGTTCCACTGAAAGGTTCCTCACAGGAGCCGTCAGTGATCTGATGACCAGCTGTCTGCGCATCAGTGTTTAGGCTTTTCAGGGTGCCCAAGGCAGTTATGCTGCCCTCTCCTCCAGGTTTCCCTCCTGCCCCTGCCATCACCAAGTTCCAGGCCTCCCTCCAGATTTCTCTGCCTGAAAGCCTCATTGACTGGGAAACGGTTGCTCTGATCTGAAACTAAGTCTCTATTCTTAGAAATACTACATTTTATTTCTTCATGGAGACATAGATTGTGACCAAAGGAAGGATATACAAATACTTGGGGAGCAAATTCTGTATCTGGGCCTGTGGACCATTTTGCCATTTCAGAAGTTATCCATATGGCCTTAGGAATACATGGAAATCTGTGTGCTGCAATGTCTATGTTTAGTTATCCTCATTCTATTTTTGCTATATGTCTAATGTTTGAGGGCCTACTGTGTGTTATGTACTGCTAGAGAAACTTGCAAATAAAATGGCATCATGGAAGGAGGGAAAAGGGTTGCAAAGCCATTCCAAGGAGAAAAAAAGCAGAGATGTGCAAGGTACTGTGAGAAGTCACTGAACAGAGCTTGCCATAAGGATTGTGTATTTTGTGAGTGCAGTAACTCTTTTTAAATTTTATTTGCCTTTTCTAGTTGTCTCCTAAAAAGACTTGGGAAGGATTTATTGGTGGTTTCTTCTCCACAGTCGTGTTTGGATTCATTGTGAGTTTGACTAAGATTTTTATATTATTTACATTTTGAAAAATGTTAGCAAGTTGATCAGTCTATCCTAAACCTGAAAGAATTAAATCACAAAATGCTAATAATATATTTATTGAAACCCACTACACAGCCTCTATTCTGTACCCCACTCATTCTCCCAATCAGAAGCACCTGGGGAGCTTAGTCAGCATCTCTCTCCCAGCCCTGGCCCAGGTCGGTCAACTCCCCCAGGTGGTTCTAATGTACCACTAGACCTGAGACCCTCTGCAGTACTGTTGGGTTTTGGCAGTTTCGAGCAGCTCTTCCTCCTTGTGGTGGACACAGGTGCTGGGCCAGGTGGTGGCCTTGCATAAAAGCAGAGAATACAAATGATGGCGAAGAGCTGTACCTCCTTTACACCTGGTGCTGCTGACTTAGCAAGTGTTTCCTGCCATGAGTCCAACCTGCAGGAAAATTGTTTAAAAATAATTGATACTCACTTTTAGCCATGAGTAATAGGTCTTGTTAATGTTTTAAAAAATTAGTTTATAGATATGGTGTGTAGGTTTTTGTTAAAAAGCATCTCATAAGAATCAATAAAGTAAAGTGGATATAAGATAAATATGTTTTAAAAAATTACTGTTAGGAAGTTTAAATTTTTAAGAGTATATTCCCTGACAGTTCTAGAATATATTCCATAGCCAAATATACAGTAACTCAAAACAATGTGGAGCTTTGAGAGACAGCAATTATACAAGTAAGTGAAAATGTATCAGGTTCCGGAATAGGAAACTGTCATAATTTCTCTTTTTAATTTGCTAATTTAGTTCATTCTCAATGAAAGTTCCAATAGGGTTTGATAAAATCAATCAGTGTTTATGTTGTAGAATATATTTTTTAAGATTTTATTTATTTATTTATCTTTAGAGGGGAAGGAGAGAGGGAGAGAAACATCAATGTATGGTTGCCTTTTGTGCATCCCCTGCTGGTAGTTAGCCTGCAAGGAACCGGCCTGCAACCCAGGCATGTGCCCTGACCGGGAATCATTATGTTGTAGAATATTGATAATATGTTTATACATTACAAAGTAGGGATCACCAGAACATTATTAAGTTAAATAATACTATAAGAACTTGGTATTATTGAAGAATAACTTAGAAATACCACAGGAATAGCCCTATCATTGGAAAAAGATAAATAGCTTCCCTGTAAGAATGTAATACATGACAAAAATATGAGGAATAACATGATATATTTTTTAATAAATAATTTTGAGGAGACCGGTTAGAAGCAAAAGTCAGTTTATTACCATTCCTTGTGTCAGTTTGCACTTCTGTTAACCATTCTTGAGCAGTATAGTGGGGTGAATGGCCACAACAGAAGAGATAATAGACTGTTGTCTAACCATTTAATTTTAAAATAACATTTTGATTTATGTATCTTTTTCCACGGCTAAGAACAACTACATTAAAAAGTGCAGTGATGTGGTCAGGAAAAGAATAAAGTTTAGTCAAAGTTTTCTGGGTCAGGTAAGAACAAGGACGTAAGAACTTCAGTCCTGTATCCTTCCAGACCTTAATAATCGGTAGCTTCTACTAACATTAATGACGTGTGCTTTAGAAAAGTCAAATCCTGCTGTCATCCTTGTTTGAATGTTTAAATCAGCTTCTTTTTCTCTTTCCCTCTTTTTGTTATGGTCCCACAGAGATAATCTCATTGATTTCCAAAATGCCTTTGGTTTTCCAGTGACTTTTCAAAGACTTTTATTGGATCAGGTTTCACTGTTGAACTTTGAGAATACGTAGCAGAATGTGAATGCAGAGAAACTTTGGCATCTATTTCTGGCCTTTGTGTTGATGCAAAACACACAAACACACGCACATCTTCATTTAATGTTTCATGAGCTCTTGCTTTGTTATCCAGGCCGCCTATGTGTTATCCAAATACCAGTACTTTGTCTGTCCAGTGGAATACCGAAGTGATGTAAACTCCTTCGTTACAGATTGTGAACCTTCAGAACTTTTTCAGCTTCGTAGTTACTCACTTCCTCCCTTTCTGAAGTCAGTGTTGAGACAGGTAAGATAAATATGGGTATGGATCTTCTGTCCCCAAAATTAAGATTTTTATAAGAAATTGACTTCTGTAGAATTTTAATTATATGATACATAGTGGTTTCACTATCTGCTTAGCATTAGTAGTATATTCTAGCACTTTGTAATTTCCCTTTCTTGAACATAAAATGAATATTACTGTCATAAACCTATTGTTTATTAAGAATTTACTTGCTTAATGGTTTGAATACTGATGATAATTTATCTTGTGTTTTTTATGAAAATATTTAAAAGTATTTCTTAGATCTTTACAACTTGAGTGAATTATAGTAAGTTTTGCATGTAACTGGCAAGAATTGACTCAATTTAAAAATTAATTAAACTTCCAGCTAACAGGGAGGCATATTGTGCCTCCTTGCACAAGTAAAAGAAGGACAACAACAAATTTAAAAACAACAAACAACCAGAACTGACAGAAAATTGAACTCTATGGAAGTCTGACAACCAAGGAGTTAAAGAAGATACATTCATCCAGATTGGTAGAAGGGGCAGAGACAGGCAGTGGGGGCAGTGGGGAGAAGACTCTTGGCAAGGCTGCAGCTGGTGGACCCAGCCAGGTGGTGAATTGAGGACTGGGCGGTCCCACTTTCATGCACAGATAAACCAGGAGGAACAACTGGGGAGTGAGACAGACCGCACAACCCAGGGCTCCAACATGTGGAAATAAAGCCTCGAGCCTCTGATTCAAAACACCTGTGCTGGTTAAGATGGTAGTGGGAGAAACTCCCAGCCTCCCAGGTGAGTTCATGGGAGAGACCCACAGGATCCTATAATGTACACAAGCCCACCTACCCAGGAATAAGCACCAGAAGAGCCCAATTTGAATGTGCGTAGCAGGGGAAGTGACTGAAAACCAACAGAGAGCTGAGCAAGGGCCACTGTTCCCTCTTGGACCCCTTCCACACATGCAGCATCACAACTCAGCAATGTGGATTGCCAAACCTTGGGAACACCTAAGGCTCTGCCCCTTACTACATAACAGGCAGGCTGAGACAAAAAAAATGGCCCAAATGAAAGAACAGATCAAAGCTCCAGAACAAATATGACTAAGTGATGAAGAGACAGCTAACCTATTAGATCCACAGTTCAAAACACTGGTAATCAGGATGCTCACAGAATTGGTTGAATATGGTCACAAATTAGATGAAAAAATGAAGGCTATGCTAAGTGAAATAAATGAAAATGTACAGGGACCCCCCCAGTGAAGGGAGAGAAACCAGGACTCAAATCAACAGGTTAAGACCAGAAAGGAAGACAGAAACATTCAACCAGAACAGAATGAAGAAAGAAGAATTAAAAAAATGAGAGGCTGAGGAACCTCCAGGGCATCTTTAAATGTTCCATAGATGTGCCAGAAGGAGAAAAGGAAAAGCAAGAAAGTGAAAACTTATTTGAAAACACAATGAAGAAAAACTTCCCCAATCTGGGGAAGGAAATACACTTCCGAGAAGTCCAGGAAGCTCAGAGAGTACCAAAGAAGTTGGATCCAAGGAGGAACACACCAAGGCACATCGTAATTACGTTAGCCGAGATTAAAATGAAGGAGAGAATCCTAGAAGCAGCAAGAGAAAAGGAGACAGTTACCTACAAAGGAGTTCCCATAAGACTGTCAGCTGATTTCTCAAAAGAGACCTTGCAGGCAAGAAGGGTCTGGAAAGAAGTATTTGAAGTGATGAAAGGCAAGGACCTACATCCAAGATTACTCTTTCCAGCAAAGCTCTCATTTAGAATGGAAGGGCAGATAAAGTGCTTCCCAGGTAAGGTCAAGTTAAAGGAGTTCATCATCACCAAGCCCTTATTATGTGAAAGGTTAAAGGGACTTATCTAAGAAAAAGAAGATAAAATATATGAATGGTCAAATGATAACAAACTCACAGTTATTAACAACCGTACCTAAAACAAAACCAAAAACAAACTAAGCAAACAGCTAGAATAGGAACAGAATCACAGAAATGGAGATATCATGGAGGGTTATCAGTGGGGGAGTAGATGGGGAGAGAGAAGGAAAAGGTACAGAGAATAAGTAGCATAGATGGTAGAAAACAGACAGGAGGAGGGTAAGAATAATATGGGAAATGTAGAAGCCAAAGACCTTATATATATATGACTCATGGACATGAACTAAAGGAAGGGAACGTGGGCGGGAAGGGATGCACGAGGTGGAGGGGAATAAAGGGGGGAAATGGGGCAACTGTAATGACATAATCAATAAAATGTATCTTTTAAAAATTAATTAAAATTCACCAGCTTGAAAAGTCCTTGATTTTCTTTTTTAGGGGACCTTTACTAGTACAGAAAGCTACTGCTTCTTAAAATCAGTTTTCCAGGTAAAGGGATTAAACAAAACAAACAAGACAAAAAAAACCCAGAACTCATAAATGCACAGGACAGTGTGGTGATTACAGGAGGGAAAGTGAGTGGAGAGGTAGAAGAGGGTAAAGGGTGGACAAATGGTGATGGAAGGATACTTGACTTGGGGTGGTGAACACACAGTACAGTGCATAGATGATGTATTATAGAACTGTATACCTGAAACCTATATAACATTTTTAATCAATGTCACCCAATAAATTCAATTAAAAAATCATTTGCCCTTCCAAAAGCACACTGCTGCCATTTAAAGGCAACCTTGAGGTCTCTCACTAAGGATGGCAACATGCTGACCTGCAGAGCCCTGCCAAGGGCTGCCGTCAAGACTGGAGGGCGCTTACTGAGAATGAGGAAGCAGATGACTGTGTCTACACATGAGTACATGTGTGTATCTGAAACATCTTAAGTCCATAACTTTTGAGGTTAACCAAAAAATTCTTCCCTCCTGCAGTACTCAATACATGGATTCCAAGAATTTTCTTTCAATGTCCAAACCATCTGCTATCTGCTATAAAACTTGATAATGCCAGTCTTTGATTAGGTTTGGAAACAGGTCCAAAGATTGGTGTTCTTAATAATGGTTATAAAACCACACCTGCTGTCCACTGTCTACACTTTCTAGTTTCAGTTTATTGAAAGTGGAGCAAGTACCAAGAATTTAGAAAATGATTGCAGAATTCTGTTTTTATGATCTCCACAAGTCTTTTATAATTGTCTTGTGGTTGCACATTTTGGTGCTTTTAAAAGCAACTAATTTTCCAACTTATTTTCATGTGTTTCCACAGCACTTAGTATTACGAGAAAGACACCAACTTTCCCCTCACTTTGTAGTATAAAATTAAAGTGAAATAAAATACAAAATGTAGTGTATTATATAATTACAAAAACAAAGTGCTGCTGGTAAAACAACCAATTCCAAAATCGACTCAACTGATTCTTGTTAAGTCTACGACTCAAGTGCTGTAGAAATTTCTGGGTCAACTGTAAAGTAGCTGGTTGGCTGCAGGCTTTTCGTGTGCCGGGTGCTGTGAGCATGCAGGGGAACCCAGCGTGCTGGCTGAGGGAGAGTGACTGAGAGCTCCTACTGCGTTTTTCTCCCATGATCCTGCAAAGTTGTGAAAGTAAGGAAAATGTGGTGAATGCTCCGATGGATTGTTCATATCATGGTTTCTAGTGTGGGCGGTGTAGTCAAGCAAATCTTAATGCAGTTAGCCCCACGGCCTCCCCTCTTTTGTTCCCCTTTAGGAAACAGTGAGCTTGTACCCCTTCCAGATCCATAGCATCGCTTTTTCAACATTTGCGTCTTTGATTGGTCCATTTGGAGGCTTCTTTGCCAGCGGATTCAAAAGAGCTTTCAAAATCAAGGTATATTCTTTGTTACATCATTAAAGAATATAATTAGATAATGTAACATAGTTAGAATTTGGTTCTCTATTGGTCTCACACATTAAGCCTCTGGGCAAAAACCATTAGTTTCAGCCTGACAGAAACGCTTCCTGGTTGATTTGAGTGTATTCTTTCTTGTTAGGTTTTGGTCAAGCCATGTCATGGCAACCTCTTTTATAGAAATAGCAACATGACATGTGTTACTGATGTTGGCACAGGCACACAGTCTTGGTCCTTCAGTGCTTATCCAAGAATCCAGCCAGGAATTGTCTGAAGATTAGTGTCCTGCCAGTCTCACTTCAAGGGACAGACAGGGGAACCTTTGACTATGTAGTCTTCCATCCTCCTAGATCAGGGGCCAGCAAGCTTTTTTTTTTTTTTGTAAAATCACATTTATTAATCATATCTTAACTACTCACCTCTGAGCTCTGCCATTGTTGCATGAAAGCCTGGCAGACAATATGTCAATGAGCAAGCATATTATTTACTTTGTAAATGGTTAATAAAACTTTATTTACAAAAACAGGCAGCAGACTGAACTTCATCTGTAGGACATAGTTTGCTGATCCCTGTCCCAGATACTTAAAATTACCCCTGTATTCACCCTGGCTGGTGGGGCTGTGTGGCTTGAGTGCTGGCCTGTGAACTGAAAAGTCGCTGTTTTTATTCCTGGTCAGGGCACATGCCTATGTTGTTGGGCCAGGTCCCCAGTTGAGGGTGTGCAAGAGGCAACTGATCCACGTTTCTCTCATACATCATTGATGTTTCTCTCCCTTTGTTTCTCCTTCCCTTCCTCTCTCTCTAGAAATGAATAAAATTTTTTAAAAATTTGCCCTGGCTGGCATAGCTCAGTGGATTGAGCACGGGCCTGTGAAGTAAAGGGATGCCGGTTCGATTCCCAGTCAGGGCACATGCCTGGGTTGCAGGCCAGGTCCCCAGTAAGGGACACATGACAGGCAACCACACATTGATGTTTCTCGCCCACTCTTTCTCCTTCCCCTCTTTCTAAAAATACACAAAATCTTTTTAGAAAATTAGCCTTACCCCTATGTTGTAAGTTAGATTCTCATAAAATGACATATTTACCCTATTATCTCAGCTTTCCTCATGAGGCTTTTCTAAGTTAAGATTTGGTGTTGTGCCATTAGAAGTTAGAGAAGGCAGGCCTCCCTGAGGTGGCATTTGAGCAGGGATCTGAAAAAAGGAGGAGAATGAGTCCTGCAGAGAATTTTAAGGAAGAGCATTCCAGTGAGTGCAAAGGCACAGAGGAACTAAGTTGCATGTTGAAAAGAGTAAGAACAGTGGGGCTGATCAGACTGTAGAGGTTGGTGGGGCCAGATCATGTAGGGCCCCAGAAGCCAGGGAAATAAGTGAGCTCCTTGAGGACTTGAAATGGGTCAGATAGTATATAAAGTGAGATGCAAAGGTGTATAAGATGATGTCCCTGTTCTCAAGATGCTCACCACCCACAAGGGCAGTTAAGACTCATCCACAAAGAACCACAGTCACAGCCATGCTGGCTGACGTCCCATAAGGGCTGCACACAGCAGAGGGGAACTGAGTTACCCTGGCTCTCTGTGCTTTGGTTAGTAGAGAAAAGGAGGAAGAAAATGTTTTGGCAAAAATTAGCCAAATATTTTCTCAAAAATTGTTTTAAAGAAAGAAGTGTTATATTTGGAATGGTATTTTCTTTAATGGTCTCCGGTCCAAGGTTTCCTGTTGAATAGTGAGACTTTTTTTGCATGTCTGCAATGAAGGTATACTTGCTATGACATTTTAGATATTTTCAGGTTGTCTGAGTAAACTGGGAGAGAGAATCAGTCACAGCCATTTCCCGGGCACTGAGAAATGTGCCTATATGTGTACAATCAATTTGCAAAGGCTTATTAACCATTCCCTCAGTTTAACGCACTAATGTGTCCTGAATGGATTATCTATTTTGGTTTTCTTTTTACTTCAACACTTAAAAAAAGAAGAAACATTTATCATAGTAGTAAAATATTTATGTCAGAGTCAGAACTCTTAGGATAAATACAGGTTAGAACTAGAGGTACATCTGTCAACAGCACTGAAATAGCTCCCCAAAGAGTTTCTGCTTAAACAGAAAAATAAGCCATAAAACTATTAGGTTAGTGATAGCTTATAGCTCTTTTGATTTAGAAAAAAAGTTCTATTAATTTAAAAAGTGCCACATTTAATTAACATTTAATTAGTGTTATTTGAATGTTTGTGGTTAATTCAGTAATTATTCTACTGTGGGCCTGTATTCACAAGATGTGGTTTTAATTTGTTAGACATGTTCTAAGAAGTTTAGAGACATTTTCAGCTAACAATTTTATAGCAATTGATTTTTTTGAAAATTTGCTAATCTGTTGGCTTGTCTTTAAAGGATTTTGCAAACACCATCCCTGGGCATGGCGGGATAATGGACAGATTTGATTGTCAGTATTTGATGGCAACGTTTGTGCATGTCTACATCACAAGTTTTATAAGGTACTTTTAGATTAAAGAAACGTTTTCATACTTGGTTTCTTGAATCTCTCATTCCTATATATGCTGAGTAATGTTCGAGGCATGAATATAGCTAAGAGGAAAACAAACCAAGTCCCTGCCCTCAGAGCTTACATTCTTATTGGAGAGTTGGAGAGAGAAAGGGCAGAAGTGGACAATAAACAAATATATATAGCTTGTTATGTGGTTACAAGTGCCACCAAGAAAAATAAAACCAGCCAGGAGATTACAGCTGTGTGGGTGGAGTTGGGTAGTGGAGGGGTATTGCTATTTCCTATAGGGTGGTTTCTTCTTGTTTTTAAAACTTAATATTTTAGGTCTGCCCTGAAATGCCCCTTTGGGGTGTGAAAGCTAACCATATGTTCACTGCATTTTCTGTGTTTTCTACTGGTGCCTAAGAAGCCATGGATTTCCTTCATAGACTCATTTGGAATGAAACCCATATTTATATATCCCTAAATACACATTTTAAATACATACCCTTAACAGCATGAGAATTTTTATATTAAAACTTCTTATTTTCCCTGAGTAGTGTTTTTAGGGGTTTATATTTTTTTGAGTAGTTGTTAGTTTATCTATTTCATTAATCTTTTCAAAGAGTCAAATTGTGGCATTGTGAACTTTATCATGTATTTTTCATTTCACTGATGTCTATTCTCATCTTTCATTCCTTATCTTTCTTTGGGTTCAGTTTGCTGTTCCTTCTCAAGATTCTAGAAATAAAGCTTACATAATTGATTTTCAGCCTTCTTGTCTAATATATTCACCTACAATTATAAATTTCCTCTAAAGTACTGCTTCATTCTCATCCTAGATGTTGTATTTGTATTTTCATTATTCCATTACAAATGTTTTCTGATTTCCAGTATTATATCTTCTTTGACATTTGGATTATTTAGAAGTGTATTGATTCACTTCCAAACATATGGAGATTTTTCTCATTCTCCTTCCTTTGTTGGGTTTTGCCTTAATTCCATTATGGTCAGAAAACATACTCTACTATTTCAGTATTTAACATTAGTTGAGGCTTGCTTTATACATCAGTATATTGTCTATTCAGGAACTTGTTCTGTGCACACAGGAAACGAATGTGCATTCTGCATTTCTGATTGGCTCGTCATATGTGTCAGTTGGGTGAAGTTTAGCAAAATGTTTGCTGATCTTATGTTTTTTTCTGTCCTCTTATTCTCTCAGTTTCAAAGAGAAAGATTTGTCAAAAACTCTCCCACAATAATTGTAAATTTACCTATTTCTACTTTCAATTGTTTTTCCTTTACGTATTTTGAGTTTGTATTGAATATTATACACATTTAGGCCTGTCATATCTCCCTGTTGAATCACTCTGAATGTCATTATAAGATGTCCACCTTTATAAACTACTTGCTTAAAACTATTTTGTTGGCTATTAGAGTAGCTACATCAGCCTCTTTTGGTCAGTGTTTGCATCTATTTCTTTGTCCATCATTTAATTTTTTTAGCATCCTTTTATTCTTATATTGAAAGTATGTTTTTCTTTTCTAACAAGCATACAGCTGGATTTTGTTTGTTTTTTTATAACGCAGTTGACAGTCCTTGTCTTTTTCTTTGGAGTATTCGGTCTATTTCTGCTATGTATTAACTGATACATTTGAGTATTAGTTGTTAGTGGTTAAGCCCGCAGGATTCTGTTTTCAGCAGATGTCAGCTTTGAGGGCATTAACTTATACCCCTCCCTGCCCCTCCCTTCCTCTCCTCTCCTCTCCTTGAACCTTCGTTTCTCCCAGGAGAGAGAAGTCATGCTGAGCCATGTTGTGTGCCATTTGAAAGCAAATACTTAGACTATTAGAAATACAGTGCTAGCGCCAGGATGCAGCCAGCTGGGAGCACCTGCTGACAATTTTGCATTTAGCTGAACTTGCTAGAAAAGCCTTCCTTTTCTCTGTGGGCCTTTACTCGGGGTTTATCTTATGAAGTTGCTGGATCTTTTGAAGAAATATTAGACAAGCTGTGTCCTGACTTGAGAAGACTGGGGCCGTGAAAGACACACGGCTGCCGTTTCCTGGCATCTGCGGGAAGGTGGCCCCTGGGAAGGCTGTGTCCGAGTACTGTGCGATTTTTGAAATCCAGTATTCTCCTTGTGAGAACATGATGTAGCAAGCATTTCTTTTTTGCCAGGTCATCTACTTCTCATGATTCCATTTGAACCGAACGGTTATTACAAGTCATAAATTTAATTACCCCTGTAAATGCCTTTCTCTGTACCATTCTGCAAATGTCACTTATGTCTTTTTCCCATTGGATTTCACAAGCTGCACTTCACAAAAAAGTGAACCATACTCTTCTATTCAAGTGGACTGTAGAAATGTCAAAGGATAATACACATACACTGAAATCTGAATTAGGTTCATTCTGAATTTGACAAAATAGCACTTCAGAAGATCACACAAGTGATCTCCAATTTACAAATGGAGACCCCAGGGGGTGTCGCAGCAGGGAAAGGTGACAGGGTAGGAGTCCTGCTCTGGCCTTTTCCAACAAAGAGTGCACCAGCGAAGGGTGGAAAGACAAGGGTTGGAGCAGCAGTACTGGAGGAGCTCACACAGAGGGAGCCCTCGAGGACAGGGCCCTGTGCTGGCTGCAGAGAGTGCATCACTTCGCTGGCCTTGGACATTTCTGTTCAGCGTGGGCGCATATCCTCCCCACCGGGACTACTGGGGGCAATGGGTGAAGAAAGCAGGGCTCTCCTCCTCCTTTCAGTTAGAGCAGAGCCACTGTTCTTTTGTTGCTTGTAGTGGAGTTGACCTAAGTCTCTCTNGCAGCAGTACTGGAGGAGCTCACACAGAGGGAGCCCTCGAGGACAGGGCCCTGTGCTGGCTGCAGAGGGCATCACTTCGCTGGCCTTGGACATTTCTGTTCAGCCTGGGCGCATATCCTCCCCACCGGGACTACTGGGGGCAATGGGTGAAGAAAGCAGGGCTCTCCTCCTCCTTTCAGTTAGAGCAGAGCCACTGTTCTTTTGTTGCTTGTAGTGGAGTTGACCTAAGTCTCTCTGAACAAAGGCTGCGGCGCCTGCTGGCAATGCCAGGTAGGAATTCAGGGCTAGGCTCAGAATCCATGTGTCCTGCCTCTTGAACCTTCATAGTTCCCTGGGGTATTTCTTCAACAAAATACCTTCCAGTTCTGAAATTTCTTTAAAGCTAACAAGTGAAAGAATAATTTCATAGCCCCCTCCCCTGGCCACCAGAAATTTCACTTCTTTCCTTACAGGAGTTTTTGTGTCTTGGTTAATCTCAGGATTCGGTATCCATCCCCACCTCTAATTTGCAGGTTGCCCTTTTGAGGCTCTTTTTGAGCTCAGATCTGCACCCCCTGTACTGCCTAACATTGTTCCTGGGTTTGTGTTTGTGCATTCTTTCCTTATCTAGACTGTGTGCCTCTGAATGGAGAATCATTTGGATTTACCTTCCTGCTATTGACACTGTCATTGGTTATTAAAGTGAGCTCTGTTATTAAATAAATAAACAAACAAACAAATAAATAAATAAATAAAAGCGAGCTCTGGATCAAGCAAGAGCTGTTTCAGTTCTGTAAAGATTGATTCTCTAGAACTTCAATGCAGGATTTACTTTAAATTGTGGGTATGTGCTTTCTTTGTCTCTTTTAAAGTAGAATGAACTTTCTTTTTTGCTTTGTTATCAGGGGCCCAAATCCCAGCAAAGTGCTACAGCAGTTGTTGGTGCTTCAACCAGAACAACAGTTGAATATATATAAAACCCTGAAGACTCACCTCATTGAGAAAGGAATCCTGCAGCCCACCTTGAAGGCATAACTGGATCCAGAGAGGGAAAGGCTGAATCAACAATAAAGAATTCTACAGAAAAGCTCTGACTGATGAAATTTTGTAAATGTATGGAAAAAGGTTGAAAATGCAATAGATTGAAGACTTACAGATATGAATGTTTCTTCTCTGAAATTACTGTGACTACTGAACAAGTTTCTACTTGATCTAAGTTATGAAATACATAGCAAATCATCACCAAAATATCCTGTACTTTTTCTAAAGTGTATTTTCTGATGTGAACTTCCTTTCCCTCACTTGCCATTTTCATAATTCAAAAGACTTATTTTAAAGAGTCAAATACTATAAAATAAGTAAATTGAAGAGGTCTTAAGAGTGCTTCTGGTAATGTGCCCTTTGCACAAATATTTACTTTTGCACTTGAAGCTGCTCTCAACTTTAGCAGAATGTTTTACGTAAGGCACAATAGGAAGCTAGTTCTCCTCTTTTGGTTTGAAGTATTTTCTGAAGGGCTGAGTTGTATCCAAAAAAAGGAAAAAAGTCCACTTTTCAAAGTAAGTAATCATTTGCTGGAGGAAAACTTTCCACCTTCAGGTAGATTCAAAATTCAAGAGAGATAAGCTGAAATTTCTAACTTTATTGGCTGGCATCTAACTCTACTCCTGATAAAGTTATTTGCAAATGTAATATCGCAAAAACTTTTCAAGGGGAACAAAGGAGAACTCTGCTATGAAGAACATAATGTATGCATCCTCCACAGATTACCAACGGAGGACGGTAGCTCAGGTGACACCATAAGACAAATGACATGTGGCACAGGCTACCTCTTGGTCAAGTTCTCCGCTTTTCCTTGTGAACTGGTTTCTGTAAGTTTTGTAGCCATGAGCACAAGAGATCAATGTATAGGGGAGTAAGTAGGGGTGTAGCTGAGGCAGAGAGGAGGGTGCTCAGCTTACTGAGTGATGCATCTCTGGATAAGGCTCTGCATGTTGGTGTCCTGGTTGCTTCCCTCCCAGTTTCCTAGGCAGCCCATGGGACACTCACCTGGCAAGAAGGGAGACCCTCCTGGAGACCCAGCCTCAGACGCAGTCCATGGTAGCAGCTAATCTCTGACCCTTTCCTCTTTCTCATCATGTTGTAAAACCTGAGGACATCAGCTGATGATATTTTTCTTCCAAGAATGAAAATCAAGCAGGAAGTGATGCCCACCAAGAACAAAAGCACACAAATGCCAAACCTTGCTCTGATGGACTGGACACTGTAGTGGGATGAGGACAAGTTTCTTAGCAGTGAATGTAAATAAGCTAATGTTGCTGTGTGCTCTTCATAATCGTACTTACTATGTTGAAGAGTCAGCAATAACCCTTTGAAAATTGCCTATTGTTCTTTAGCTAAATGTTCAGAGGAGAAATAGATATATTTTAAAGAATGTTTTATTAATGAAAAGAGTAAATATTTTTGTTTAAATCAGAAACAAATTTTAATTATTTTATATTTCTGTCTTACTACTATACCTGCAATCAAAGATTGTAGCTATGCCTGGGTTCCACCGTATTCCTGGGTTGTAACTATAACTAGCAGCTTCATCCTGTGCACTACATGGTTATAGTAGAGAGTCAAACTCAGTACCAAGTCTGTTTTCTTGGTTTGGCATGCGTTCAGTCAGTTCATCACAGCTGGATGTATTTAGTGAGCGTTATTTCACACTATTCCATAAAAACCTAGAATTCGCATCAGAAATGTTATTATAAGAAGAAATGATCGCTTTTAAAATCACGCTACCTACAAGTTAATTTTCAGCACTTCTCATTATTTGCCTCATAAAAGCTCCACATGTTGATTATAAAAGAATTTAGCATACCAAAGTTTAAAAGTAAAATGGAATTTTTGTAATAGTAGCTCATGTTGAAAACTTGGTGATTTGCACAGTAAGAACTCCTTGGAGATACACAGTTTCCTTGCATTTTCTTTAGAGTAATTGGTGACACACTGCAATGCAGAATTATCAGAGACCTTCAACACATGTATTATAAAATCAATGTTAAAATAAGCTAGAAATATTTGGGGTCACAGTAATATATTTCCTCAGATATTCTTTTAGAGTTGGGTGTACATTATTCTATATGTAAAAAAGTAAATTCTTTTAACAGAGCTCTAAAGTAACTTTTTAGTGTACTTTTATAACATGTATATTAAAATAGAACATATTTTATCAAAAGATAGCCATAAAACCCTGACTTAGATCCTTTTTATATTTGCACTGTGAAGAGGGCTTGAATTCTAGTATAGCAACATGGTGACAGAAAAATGAAAGACTAGGAACTTCCTTCAGAGTAATGACTAGTTCCAAATTTGCTATTTTCAAAGGGACTGTGCTGGTACTAATTGCTTACCTTTTTAGTCTGTGGATGGAAATATTTCCTCAGTGTTTTTCCTTTTGTGGTGGTGTGTATACATTTACTCTCTGCAAAAAAAAAGACCACACCTACCCACCTTTTTTTTTCAATTTACTTTGGTTTGAACGAAGATAGTATCACCTCATTCAGTGAAAAATAAAAAGTCGAAACAATGTACATATATTGTATATGGACAGGAGATAGCTTATGATATGTGTCAATCAGTTCTTGAATCTTTTACTGAAACATAGGAAAATAAACAAGTAAATCACGTTTTGACTTCGTTGTGCCATTTTCTCATTGGAGAAGAAACTTTCAAGTGTTTACAAAACGATGATGGATAAATGTAAGTATTGTATATTTTCAATCACCAGCACCTACAGTGACATCTTCAGAGATAAGGATAACTATGTTCTGGTGAGGACTGAACATGTGTGTTTGTCAAGAGGTGATGTCCTTTTAATAGAGTAAGTACTGATTTTTTGAAGATAAGAATTTTTTTAATTACATTTTATTGCTTATGCTATTACAGTTGTCCAATTTTTCCCCCTTGGCTCCCCTCCACCCAGCACCCCCCACTCCCTCAGGCCATCCCCACACCATCAGTCATGTCCTTGGGTCGTGTGTATAAGTTCTTTCACTACTCCATTTCCTAGGCTGTACTTTACATCCCTGTGGCTATTCTGTAAAGAGTAAGTACTGAATTTCTATGTCATTTGCCACAGTTTATACATGTTTACTTTTGTGACTCTGGTCCAGTCCCCACTAGATCAGTGCAGTCCCCACGAGAGCATTTAAGTTGTGTGGATGCTGAATGGCACCTGTTGTGATAGACCATTGCTTTCTCAGTGTCTGGCTGAATGCCAGCACTCCCTAGGCCCTCAGGCTTTGGAACAAACGAATGGGTTTGGAGTCTGAAGACTGAAGTGTGCACATTCCCACTGTGTCTCTTGGATGGCCCTTCCCTGCCCAACCCATTTTTTTAAACAAAGCTTTGAGATTGGCTTCATTACTCCTATTGCTGGGGTCACTTTAAGGGTTAAGTAAAAAGTTATGAGTGGGCCTTGATTTGCATCCAGCCTAGAGGAACTGATTAGTAATCTTGAGTTTCCTTTCTTGCTCTCTGCTCCTATTTTTGCCTATCTGCTGTGGGAAGTGGCAGTTTGGTAAAACCAAACAGAAAGGTTGTCAACAGAGGGGATGTAACAAGGTATAGCCAGGACCCCCAGAGAGGTCTAGAACTTGGAGTATCCTGGAAATATTAAAAATATAGGACGTCCTCACCCCCACATATCTGAACCAGGGGATGGGACACAGGGAGCAGGGCCATTGAGAGTTGTTCTGCATATCAACAGTTATCCACCTTCATACCAGATATGCAGAAATGGTGATTGTACATATCTAAAACAGTTGGCTAGCCTCATAGGTATGTTAAGTAGATGTAGCCATGCTTTGAGCCTAGGAGATGGGAGTGACTTCAACCCATGATGTAACTGGGAGGCAGCTCCCCCTGGTTACAGAGCCTGCATAAGAGCTTGGAGGTGGTTGGCTCCACACCACAGGGCCAGGCTTGCCCCGACTTACTGTGGCAGCCCAGAAAAGCTGGGAGAAATATGGGAGTGCTGGCAGGTGTAGGCAATTGTGGGAGGAATCAGAAATGGGGCTGCAGAGGAAGATTTGTGCTGGGATTTAAACCCAGGCATGGCAGCCATGTGGGTGGAGCACACAGGTTTGGGAGAACCACATGGTCTGGGGGCTCCCTTAATTATGCAGTTTAGGAAGCAGGAAAGCAAAATGTAGCACCCATGCAGAACTCTCTCTTAGCAGTTAGGAAAAATCCAGGAGAGAGTTGCAGGAAGGTAACGGGTGAAAGGACTCTTGCTGGTGGGCTATGAGAAGGTGCCCTGTGGTTTTGGATTAAAAACTGGAGATCTTGGTAACACAGCTAATGGTGCTGCGAACCACAGGAGGCCTGCCAGCCAAGCACGGATTACCGGGAAGAACCGGCGGGGCGGGGGAGAGGGGGGGCAGCTGAGCCACACACTTCTATTTTTAACCTGAGATCTGGTACCCTTGACTGGGCAAAAGGGAGAAGGAAGAACTGTGTGTTCATGGGTGTTTTAAGGGACTTCGAAATGTTAACAAAGACATTAAGTCATTACTCTAAGTCTGTGTAACTTTTAAATAGTTCCTTTCCTTTTCACTGAAGTCTGGCACTAAAAGCCATAATTCCTAAGGGCAGTGGACAAGGCTAACCTAGTACAGGAGGACCCCGTGACAGAGGGGGATCCATTTGGTAATAGTATCTTATACCCCCTCTCCCATGGGCCCATTCTATAACAGAGAGAACCCTGAATCATCAGGTAATATCGAGAGTCACTGAGTGAGGGTCGATGAATGGATAGTTATTTGATGGCGATAAAGGTAGTTTTCAAATGGAGCAGAGAGAATACAGTCTGGTTCTCTAATGTGTACAAAAAAGGACATGGATAGGTAACACAAGAGCCATGTTGCCCAGAGAGAAAAGCACTGAGGGGCAGTCCAGCTGAAGGTATTTTAGTGAGTGAAAGAAATCTCAAACTTACAGCACAACAGGGTATGGGATTGGGACCCTCCTTAGACCCTCCTCTCCACTGTTCACTCAGCTGGAGTTTAAGGAATCCAGGTGGTTTTCTACTCCAGAATGTGTAATACCAAACTTCTGACACAACCTAGAAGAGTAATAAGTTTGAAGAACATATCTGAATAATCAAGTATATATGTATCAGTTTTCATAAATCTTAAAATCTTATGACAATAAACCAGAGGCTTCTCCTAGTACAGGTAAGACACATTTGCAGCTTACACATTTGCATCTAGGGATGTGTCCTAGATGGCGGCATAGGTAGCTGCTGAGCTTGCCCCCTCTCAGGAGCACATCAAATGTACACCTATAGTTAAAGCAATTCCTCCCACAGACAACTGTGAGCCAACTGAACAGCTGCACAAGAAACAAGAAAAAGAGATGCATAGAGAAGATTGGGAAACCACAAGAGCTCTCCAGGAGCTGATGGAACAACCCAGGGCCAGAGGAACAGGCGAACACCATTGTTTACATTTCCCTGGCACATGGATAATGGGCAAGAGCCACACCCGGTTTCTCTTGCCAACCTGCAGGACGCTGTAGTGTGTCCCCAGCCACCCCTCTGTAGCTAGAAACAGGAGGGAGCCATAGTGCAGACAAGGTGCCCCTCCACCTGAAAACTGATTCAGCAGGCACAGCAAGGTGCTGCTGTGTGCACAAGGAACTAACTCCCCAGCTGGAGAGAATGTGGAACTAGAAAAATGCTGTGATACTTGCTTACAAGGGATACCCTGCCCAGAGAGTATAGAGATAATGGGGTCCTATGTGCTTGTGTGGGACTGACCCTCCTGGAGAGAGTGTGGAAACAGCAAAACTTTGCAGTACTCACATGAAGGGCTACCCCATGCAGAGTGGGTGGGGTATCACTGTGTGTGTATGCAGGATTGCCCTGTCTGGAGAGCATAAAAAAACTATCACAATACAGCTCAGCCTGCACTCAAGACTGCCCCACCCAGTGAAAATGTAGAGCTGGTAGGGCATTGAAAAGAAGGCACTCAGCATGGCCCTGCTCATCCCCTGTTCTGACTGTGGACATTTAAAGCAACAGAGCACACACACAGGGCTGCTACTGTGAACAGGGGCACAACTGAATGCACAAGGAACTGCACTGTACAGATGGGGAGCAGAGCTAGTGGCATGTTGAGAGGCTGGCATGCAAAGCAACCCTACCCAGACCTTGTTCTGATCACAGATAGTTAAAGCAGTAGAGCATGCTAAGGGTGAACCAAACAGCTCCATCTACATTAGGTAGTCTGACCCAGATTAGAGGGCAAGAAAGCATGGGCACACCAGGCTGCTCCACGAAAAATAGACTCCTTAAAGCCAGGCCACAGGACAGGCACCACACACAGCTGCCTTGACTACAACTGACCTGCCAAACTATTCACACACTCTATACAGATACCACTCTTTCAAGACTGGGAGAGAAAGCTATTTTATCCAATTCACAGGAACAAACAGAATGTAAGAAAAAAATGGGGGTGGGTAGACAAAAGAATATGCTGCACACGAACAAGAAAACACTCAAAGAAAAGTCTTAATGAAATGGAGACAAATAATTTACCCAATAAAGAATTCAAAGAAATGGGACTTCTGTCCAAGATGGAGGTGGAGGTAGATACACTTTGCCTCCTCACACAACCAAAAGGACAACAACAAATTTAAAAGTGAAAAATAACCAGAACTGCCAGAAAATTGAACTGTATGGAAGTCTGACAACCAAGGAGTTAAAGAAACATTCATCCAGACTGGTAGGAGGGACAGAGATGGGCAACAGGGGTGGAGAGGACTCATGGCAAGGTGGTGACTGGAGGACAAGGAAAGAAAACAACTGGCAGACTGGGTGGTCCCTCATTTGCACGCAGGAGAAAAACTGGGGAGCATGACAAACCATGCAACCTAGGGGTCCAGTGTAGGAACATAAATCCTCAAAACCTCTGAAAAACCTGGTGGAGGTTGCGGTGATGGGAGAAACTCACAGCCTCACAGGAGAGTTTGTTGGAGAGAACCACATGGTCCTAGAACACACACAAACCCACCCTCCTGGGAATCAGTGCCAATAGAGCCCGATTTGCTTGTGGGTAGTGGACAAAATGACTGGAATTTGGTTGAGAGCTGAGTAAGCAGCATTGTCCCCTCTCTGACCCCTCCCCAACATACAGCAACACAACAGAGGGGTTGTCTGGCCCTGGCAAAGACCTAAGGCTCTGCCCCTTACTACATAACAGGCATGCCGAAACAAACAAAAAATATGGCCCAAATGAAAGAACAGATCAAAGCCCCCAAAGTAGAGCTAAGTGATGAAGAGATAGTCAACCTATCAGATGTACAGTTCAAAACACTGGTAATCAGGATGCTCACAGGATTGGTTGAGTGTGGTTGCAAAATAGAAGAAAGAGTGAAAGCCATTCAGAGTGAATTAAAGGAAAATGCACAGGGAACCAACAGTGAAGGGAAGGAAACCAGGACTCAAATCAGCGGTTTAGACCAGAAGGAATAAATAAACATTAAAGTAGAACAAAATGAAAGAAACAAAAATTTAAAAAACAAGGAGAGGCTGAGGAACCTCTGGGACAATTTTAAATGTTCCAACATCTGAATCATAAGGATGCCAGAAGGAGAAGAGGAAGAGCAAGCAATTGAAAACTTATTTGAAAACATAATGAAGGAGAACTTCCCCAATCTGGCAGAGGAAACAGACATCCAGGAAGCTCAGAGAGTTCCAAAGAAGTTGGACCCAAGGAAGCACACACCAAGGCACATCATCATTACATTATCCAAGATTGAAGATAAGGAGAGAATCTTAAAAGCAGCAAGAGAAAAGGAGACAGTTAACCTACAAAGGTATTCCCATAGGACTATCTGCTGATTTCCCTAAAGAAAACTTGTAGGCAAAAAAGAGGCTGGAAAGAAGTATTCCAAGTCATGAAAACCAAGGATCTACATCCAAAATTGCTCTATCCATCAGAGCTATCATTTAGAATAGGAGGGTAGATCAAGTGCTTCCCAGATAAGGTGAAGTTCAAGGAATTCATCATCACCAAGCCCTTATTATACGAAATGTAAAAGGGACTGATCTAAGAAAAAGAAGATAAAAAATATGAACCATAAAATGACAACACACTCACAAATATCCACAACTGAACCTAAAAGAAAAACAAAAACAAAAATGAACTAAGCAAAAAACTAGAATAGGAACAGAATCAAAGAAATGGAAATCACATGGAGGGTTATCATTGGGGAGGGAGAGAATGGAGGGAAAAGGTACAGGGAATAAGAAGCACAAATGGTAGGTACAGAATGGACAGGGAGAAGTTAAGAATAGTATGGGAAAAGGAGAAGCTGAAGAACTCACATGTACAACTCATGGACATGAACTAAGGCAGGGGAATGCTGGTGGGAAAGGGGTGTAGGATAGAGGGGAATAAAGAGGAGAAAAATGGAACAACTGTAATAGCATAATCAATAAATGTATTTTAAAAAGAAATCTGAATAAAGGTTAGAGTTTAGTTACTAAAAAATTTTCAAAGAAATTATCATAAGCATGCTCGACAAATTTGAACATACAATAAAGGAACTCAGAGAACACTTCAACAAAGAGATAGAAAAATGTAATAAAGATACAATTAGAAATGAAGAATATAATAACTGAAATGAAGAAAGCATTAGAAGGGATCCACAACAGACTAGTTAATACAGAAGAATCAATTAGTGAACTGGAAGATAGAATAGTGAAAATCATCCAATCAGAACAGCAAATTAAAAAAATGAAAACAAAGATAGTAAAAGTGATCTCTGAAGTAACATCAAGCACTGTAACACTTTCATTATGGAAATTTCAAAAGAAAGAGGAAGTGGATGAGGCGAAGATCAAAGAGGAAATCAAACAGGAAATGAAATATTACCTTGAGATAAATAAAAGTGAAAACATAACTTTGCAAAATTTAGAGTGCAAAAAAAAAGATGTTATAAGAGGAAAGTTTATAGCTATACAGGCCTACCTCAAGAGACAGGAAAAATTCCAAATAATCTGAACTTATATATCTGGAGAAACAAGAAAAAAAAAAACCCAATGTGAGTAGAAGGAAATAACAAAAATCAGAGCAGAAATAAAATAACAATGGAAAATTATAGAAAAGATTAATAAAATTTTGAAAGGATAAATAAAATTGACATGTCTTTCACAAGTTTCACCAAGCAAAAAACAGAACAGAAAATCAGAAATGAAAGAGGAGAGATTACAAACCAACACCAAGAAATACAAAGGATTGTTAAACAATGCTATGAACAATTAATTATATGCCAACAAATGAAACAATCTTGAAGACATAAATAAAATTTGGGAAACATGCAAACTTCCAAGGCTAAACCAGGAAGAAGCAGAGAATCAATTAAATTGAAGCAGTAGTCAAAGAATTCTAAAAACCAAAAGCCAAGAACTAGGTAACTTCACAGGTGAATTCCACCAAACATTTAAAGATTTACCATATTTTGCCATGCATATTGTACAGTTTTTTGCCCAAATTTTTTAGGGAAAAATAAGCACATGCATTATTATACATGGGTAGTACTAATTCCGTATTTACATAAATATTTTTAAATTATTTTATTAATACTTATGTGTTAAAAATGTTACTCTGGAAAGCAATAACCATATCCATATGAAAAATAATACCCTGTAATATGATAGTCAGTTTTTTCCAAATATAAATAAATAATTAAATTTAAAAATTAAAATGATTTTTTCCTGAAAGTTTGGGCCCAAAATGTGGGTGTGCATTATACACAGCAAAATACAGTACTACCTATCCTCCTTAAACTATTCAAAAAAAAAAAATAGAGGCAGGAGAAACACTTTCAAACTCACTCTATCAGGCCACCCTTACTCTGATAACTAAACCAAGGACTATATGAGAGAGAGAGAATTATAGCCAATATCTTTGATGAATACAGGTACTAAAATTCTCAAGAAAATACTAGCAAACAAAATTCAATGAAATATATACCATGTGCCACTGAGATTTATACCAGGGATGCAAGAATGATTCAGCATCCACAAAACAATTAATGTGAGGCACCACATCAACAAAACCAAGGATAAAAATCATGATTGTCTCAATAGATGCAGAAAAAACTTTTGACAAAATTCAACATCCATTTATGATATAAACTCTCAACAAAATAGGTAAAGAAAAAAAATACCTCAACTTGACAAAGGCTATGTATAACAAAGCCCATGGCTGATACAATATTTAATGGTAAAAAGCTGAAAGATTTTTCTCTAAAATCATGAACAAGACAAGAATGCCCACTCTCACCACTAGTACTCAGTATACTATTAGAAGTCCTAGCCACAGCAAGCAGGCAAGAAAAACAAATAAAAGGCATTCAAATTGGAAAGGAAGAAGTAAAACTCAGTATTTGCAGATGACATAATCTATATAGAAAATCCTAAAATTCTACCAAATATTAATAGAATTAATGAAACAATTCTGTAAAGTAGCAGGATGCAAAGTTAGTAAACAGAAATCCACTGTGATCCTACACACTGATAACAATCAGGAAAACTTAAGGCCCTGACTGGTGTGGCTTAGTGGATTGGGCATTGTTATGCAAATCAGAAGGTCGCCAGTTCGATTTCCAGTCAGGGCACATGCCTGGGTTGCAGGCCAGTTCCCAGCAGGGGGCACATGAGAGGCAACCACACATTGATATTTCTCTTCCTCTCTCCTTCCCTTCCCCTCTAAAGATAAATAAATAAAATCTTTAAATATATATATATATGATTTTGTGTTGGGTCACATCCATTGTCATCCTGAGTCACATACAACTACAGGAAGCAGGTTGGACACCCCTGCATAGGACATTAAGAAATAAATTGAAGAGGACACAATTAAATGAACATACTACTCAAAAAAATCTACAGATCAATGAAATTCTTATTAAAATAACAATGACATTCGTATCAGAATTAGAACAAGTAATCCAAAAATTTATATGGAACCATAAAGACCATGAAAGAGCCAAAGCAATCTTGAGAATGAAGAATAAAATGGGAGGTATCATGTGTCCTGACTTCAGAGCTATAGTAAAAAGATATAATAATCAAAACAATATGGTACTGGCAAATAAACAAAACAAAACAAAACAAAACAAAAGACACATTGATCATTGGAACAGAATGGAAAACCAAGAAATAAATGCTCACTTATATGGTTAAATAATCTGTGACAGAGGACATAGAACATACAATGAAATAACAGTCTCTTCAATGAGTGAAGTTGGAAAAACTGGACAGATACATGCAAACCGATGAAGCTGGACCCCTCTCTTACACCATGTAAGAAAATGAACTTAAATCAATTGAAGACTTAAATGTAAGAACTTAAAAGCATGAAACTCCTTGTAAACAACTTGATATCAGTCTAAGTAATATTTTTTGGATATGTTCCATCAAGTAAGAAAAATAAAAGCAAAAATAAACAAATCGGACTTCATCCAACTAAAAAGCTTCTGCACAGAGAAAGAAGGAAACCATCAACAAAATGAAGAGACAACCTACTGAATGGGAGAATATGTTCGCAAACCATTTATTGGTAAGGGGTTATCCAAAATACAGGGGTGAGCAAAAGTAGGTTTACAGTTGTTTGAATGAAAAAATACTCATGATAATTAATTAATAATACAAGAATAGCTCTGTGCTTCACACACTCACAACTGAAAGCCTACCTTTGCTCACCCAATACATAAGAAATACATACAACTTAATAACAAAAAAATTAACAGTTGGGTTAAAAAATGGGCAGAGGCTATGAAAAGTTGTTTCTCCAGAGAAGACATAAAGATGGGCAACAGAAATATGAAAAGATGCTCAATACCACTACTCATCAGGAAAATGCAAATGAAAACTCCAATGAGATGTCACATCAACCTGTCAGAATTACTATTATCCAAAGTCAACAAACAGATAACACATGTTGACAAAAATGTGGAAAAAAGGGTACCTTGGTGCACTGTTGGTGGGACTGTAAGTTGTCGTAGCCACTATAGAAAACAGTATGTAGATCCTAAAAAAACTGAATAGGTGTACCGTATGACTCAGGAATTCCATTTCTAGGTATTTATCTTTTAAAAAACCCACAATAATTCAAAAAGATATATGCACCCTTATGTTCTTTGCATCATTATTTACAATAGCAAAGATGTGGAAAAAAATCATGTGTCCATTGAGATGAATGGATGAAGATTTGATACCACACACACACATACACACACAATGGAATATTCTTTACTTACTTACTTACTCATTTATTTTAATTCTTGTACAAGTACACTTTTCTGTCTTTTGCTCCCATTCCAGCCCCCTCACCCCCAGTGCTCCCTACCTCCTTCCCATTTTCCACCCCCTGCCTTAGTTTTTGTCCATGTGTTCTTTATACTTGTTTCTGTGAATCCTTCCCCTTTTCCCCTGAAATTCTCTCCCCTCTCCTCTCCGGTCCTTGTCAGCCTGTTCTCTAAGTGTATTTGGTTATATTTTGCTTGCTTGTTTGTTTTGTTGTTTAGGTTCCTGTTAAAGGTGAGATCATATAGTATTTGTCTTTCACCACCTGGCTTATTTCACTCAGCATAATACTTTCCAGTTCCATTCATGCTGTTGCGAAGGGTAGGAGTTCCTTCTTTCTTTCTGCTGCATTGAATTCTATTGTGTAAATGTACCATAGTTTTTGGATTCATTCATTTACTGATGGGCACCTAGGTTGCTTCAAACTCTTGACTATTGTAAATTGTGCTACTATGAACATTGGGGTGCATAGGTTCTTTTGGATTGGTGTTTCGGGGTTCTTAGGACATAATCCTAGCAGTGGAATAGCTGAGTCTAAAGGAAGATACATTTTTAGTTTTCTGAGAAAATTTCATACTGTTTTCCATAGTGGCTGTACCAGTCTGCAATCCCACCAACACTGCATTAGGGTTCCCTTTTCTCCACAATCTCTCCAACACTTGTTTGTTGCTTTGTTTATGATGGCCATTCTGACCAGTATAAAGTGGTATCTCATTGTGGTTTTAATTTGCATCTCTCTGACAGCTAGCAATATTGAGCATCTTTTCATGTGTCTCTGGATCTTCTGTATGTCCTCCTTAGAGAAGTGTCTGTTCAAGTCCTTTGCCCACTTTTTAATTGGGTTGCTTGTCTTCCTAGAGTGGAGTCATGTAAGTTCTTTGTATATTTTGGAGATTAAACCCTGTCTAAGGTATCATTGGCAAATATGTTTTCCCATAGAGTTGTTTCTCTTTTTATTTTAATACTGTTTTCTTAACCATGCAGAAGCTTTTAATTTTGATGAGATTCCATTTTTTATTCTTTCCTTTATATCCCTTGCTCTAGGGGACATATCAGTAAAAATGTTGCTGCATGAAATATCTGAGACTTTCCTGCCAATATTCTCCTCTAGAACTTCAATGGTGTCACAGCTTATATTTAAGTGTTTTATCCACCTTGAATTTACTTTTGTGAATGGTGTAAGTTGGTGCTCGAGTTTTATTTTTTTGCACATAGCTGTCCAGTTCTCCCAACACCATTTGTTGAAGAGGCTATTTTTATTCCATTTTATGTTGCTGCCCCCTTTGTCAAATATTAGTTGACCATAGAGACTTGGGTTTATTTCTGGGTTCTCTGTTCTGTTCCACTGGTCCAAGTGCCTGTTTTTATGCCAGTACCAGGCTGCTTTGATTACAGTGGCCTTGTAATACAGCTTGTCATCAGATATTGTGATCCCTCCTACTTTGCTCTTCTTTCTCAAAATTGCAACAGCTATTCAGTGTTGTTTGTAGTTTCATATAAACTTTTGAAGTGTTTGTTCTACGTCTGTGAAATATACCGTTGATACTTTGATAGGTATTGCATTGAATCTATAAATTGCTTGGGGTAGTATGGACATTAGGATGATGTTAATTCTTCCGATTCATGAACACGGTATATGTTTCCATTTGTTTGTGTCTTTCGTGATTTCTTTCTTCAGTGTTGTGTAGCTTTCTGAGTACAGGTCTTTTACCTCCTTGGTTAATTTTATTCCAAGGTATTTTATTTTTCTTTTGCTATATCAAATGGGTTTTTTTTTCTTGATTTCTGCTTGTACTGTTTTATTGTTGGTATACAAAAATGCCTATGATTTCTGGATATTGACTTGGCATTCTGCTGTTCTGCCAAATTCACTTATTAAGTCAAGCAGTTTTTGGGTAGAGTTTATAGAATTTTTGGTGTATGCTATCATGTCATCTGCAAACAGTGACAGTTTCATTTCCTCCTGTCTGATTTGGATGCCTTTGATTTCCTTTTCTTGTCTGATCGCTATGGCTAAAACTTCCAATACTATATTGAATGGAAGTGGTGAAAGTGGACAACCTTGTCTTGTTCCTGATCTTAGTGGGAAAGCTTTTAGTTTTGGCCCATTGAGTATGATGTTGGCTGCAGGTGTCTCATATATGGCCTTTATTACATTGAGGAATGTTCCCTATATTCCCACTTTGCTGAGTGTTTTTATCATAAACGGGTGCTGTACCGTATCAAATGATTTTTCTACATGTATTTGTCTGATCGTGTGATTTTTGTCTTTGCTTTGTTTATGTGATGTATTACATTTACTGATTTGGGAATATTGAACCATCCTTGCATCCCTGAGATGAATCCCACTTGGTCATGGTGTGTGACCTTTTTAATGTATTGTTGGATGTGGTTTGTCAATATTTTGTTGAGGATTTTAGCATCTATGTTCATCAGCAATATTGGCCTGAAGTTTTCTTTCTTTGTTGTGTCTTTATCTGGTTTTAGGATTAGGATGATGCTGGACTTATAAAAAGAGTTTAGGGGTCTTCCATTATTTTGGACTTTTGGGGGTATTCTGTGAAGGATAGGGGTTAGCTCTTCCTTAAATGCTTTGTAGAATTCTCCTGTGAAACCGTGTGGTCCGAGGCTTTTGTGTGTCAGAAGTTTTTTGATTACTGCATCAATTTCATCTGCTGTTATTTGGTCTGTCCAGGCTTTCTGCTTCTCCTTCATTGAGTTTTGGAAGATTATATTTTTCTAGAAATTTGTCCATTTCACCTAAGTTTTCAAATGTCTTGGCATACAGTTCTTCATAGTAATTTTTTACAATCCTTTGTATTTTTGTGGCGTCAGTTAATCTCTCCTCTTTCATTTCTGATTGTGTTTATTTGGGTGCTCTCTCTTTTTTTCTTGATGAGCCTGCCTAAAGTCTTGTCAATTTTATTTATCTTGTCAAAAAACCAGCTCCTGGATTTGTTGATCCTTAGAATAGTTCTTTTAGTCTCTACATCATTTAATTCTGCTCTGATCTTGGTTATTTCCTTCCTTCTACTTGCTCTGGGCTGTCTTTGTTGTTGTTCCTCAAGTTCTTGTAGGTGTAGGGTTAGGTTGTTTTTGGAAATGTTTCTACCTTTTTTAGGTAGGCCTGTATTGCTATGAACTTCCCTCTCAGGACTGCCTTTGCTGTGTCCAATAAGTTTTGGTTTGTTGTGAATTCATTTTCATTTGTTTCCAGAAACGTTTTGATTTCTTCCTTGATCTCATTCTTCACCCATTCATTGTTTAATAGTATGCTATTCAATCTCCATGAGTTTGAGTGTTTTATTTTATTTTGAGTTTTTTTCCTTGAGGTTGGTTTCTAGTTTCAGTCCCTTGTGGTGAGAGAAAATGCTTTATATGATATCTATTTTCTTGAATTTGTTGAGGCTTCTTTTGTGTCCTATCATGTGGTCTATCTTTGAAAGTGTTCCATGTGCATTTCAAAAGAATATGTGTTTAGCTTCTTTGGGATGAAGGGCTCTCTATATATCAGTTAAGTCCATTTCATCTAGGGTATTGTTCAATGCCTATTCAAAGATATCTTTGTTGATATCTTGTTTGGAAGATCTGTCTATTTTTGACAGTGGGGTGTTAAAATTTTCTGCTATAATTGTGTTGCTGTCAATATCTTTCTTGAAGTCCTCTAAGATTTTCTTAATATATTTGGGTGCTCCTATGTTGGGTACATATATATTTACAATGTTTATGTCTTCTTGGTGGATTCTTCCCTTGAGTATTATGAAGTGACCTTCTGGGTCTCTCTTTATACCCCCCCTTTTTTAGTCTATTTGGTCTGATATGAGTATTGCTACCCCGGCTTTTTGTTTTCCTGGCCGTTTGCATTGAAAATTTGTTTCTAGCCCCTCATTTTTAGTCTGTGTAGGTCTTTTGTCCTGAGGTGGGTCTCTTATAGGCAGTATATGTGTGGGACATGCTTTCTTATCCATTCAGCTATTCTATGTGTTTTGATTGGAGCATTTAATCTACTTACATATAAGATTATTACTGATAGGTACTTATTCATTGCCATTTTTTTATCTTTGTTCTTCTCTGTCTCTCTCTTTTCCTTCCTTTCCTTAGAGCAGTCCCTTTAGCATTTCTTGCAGAGCTGGTTTGGTGGAGGTGTATTCTTCTAGACTTCTTTTGTCTTGGAAGCTCTTTATTTGGCCTTCCATCTTGATGGAGAGCCTTGCTGGGTAAAGTAGCCTTGGTTGCAGGCCTCTGGTTCTCATTACTTGGAATATTTCTTGCCATTCTCTTCTTGCTTGGAGCGTTTCCACTGTCAAGTCAGAAGCTAACCTTATTGGGGCTACTTTGCATGTTACTTTCTGTTTTTTCCTTGTCCTTGCTGACTTTAAGATTCTTTCTTTGTCTTGGAATTTTGCCATTTTAATGATGGTATGTCTTGAAGTGAGCCTCTTTGGGCTTTTTTGATTGGGCCTCTGTGTTTCCCGGATTTCTGTGTCTTTTTCTCTCATCAAATTAGGTAAGTTTTCCATCATTACTCTTTCAAGTAGGTTTTCTATCCCTTGTTCTTCTTCCTCTCCTTCTGGTATTCCTATTATTCGGATATTATTACATTTCATATTGTCTTGCATTTCTCTTAATCCCTCTCCATTCTTTCTGAGCCTCTTTTTCTTTTCTTGCTCTTTCTGGGTGTTTTTTTCCACTTTGTCCTCCAACTTGCTGATCCGATCTTCTGCTTCATCGATCCTGCTTTTGATTCCTTCCACTGTGTTCTTCAGTTCAGAAATTGTGTTCGTTATTTCCTCTTGGCCCATGTTGATAATTTCTATTTCCTTTTTCATGTTGATATAGTTTGCAGAGAGTTCATTGTAGATCCCCTGTAGTTTTTGGTAGCTCATTGTGAGCTCTTTGAATTTCCTGATAACCAGTGCTTTGAATTCAATGTCTGATAGTTGACTTGCCTCTATTTCTTCTAACATTCTTTCTAAGGCTTCCTCCTTTCCTTTCATTGGGGGATTGTTTCTTTGTCTTCCCACTGTTTGTGAGATTCTTCTTGTTAGCTTCAGCTTCTTAAATTGATTTGTTCTGGCTTCCTGGGTTCATGGTGTGAACTTCTGTGGTATAATACCTCTGAGATTCAGTGTTGTAGTGTCCTTGATCTCACCAGCTTGCTGGTCTTGGACTGTCCTCTAAGTTGACTCTGTGTTTGTCTTTGGGTTTTGATCATTTTGGGGTCTTTCTTTTGTGGGTCCTTCCCACCAGCTGGTTTACTGATGGTCCCTCTATCCACCACCTTTTGTATTTTGTTGTGCTGGTGAAGGCAGGTTGTGCTGAAGCCGATTCTTCTGTGTGTACAAGGTTTTGAGGATTCTCTTTTGCTCTTGTTCAGTTGTTTGTACTGGGTAGTTTTTCCACTATTTAGTTGTATTTCCAGATAGGTCTTGGATTAAGGTTTTTGTGGTTTCCACTCCCTCCTTCACCTTCTTCTGTTGTTATCTGTTGGTGGTTCCTTTGTTGTCAGGTTTCTCCTTACAGTGGGTATCCTGGTGTTCACTGCTTCAACCTACTCTTTTTGTGTGTGTGTGATCAGTTGAAGGGGAAGGCAAAATGATTTATGACAGCAGGAGAGTATTCTATGAGATTTACAGTAGCAGCCAGTAGAGAAGAGATAGGAGATCCTTTGGCTATGTATACTGTTAACTGTAATCCTCAACCCAACTAGCCACTTTTAAGAAAAGGTGGGAAGAAGATATGACTCTTGTTAGGGAGGGAAGGATTGTGAGTTGGATCCAGAAAGCAGTGAGGTTGTGGGATGTCAGATTCTGAGGTCAGGTGAGAGTAAAGGATAGTAAATAGGTGTAGTGTGTGAAAGAATAGAGTTAACCACTACAGTAATAGAGTTCAGAAAACTGTGTGTGTGGACCACTCTGCCTGGTCCTAGGAATTGTAACTCTCCACTCCCTGTGGCTAAGGATGAGGGAGTGACGATCTCTGGAATGCGAGCCCCGGGAGACAAAGCTTGTCTCCTGTAGCAAATGCTGACTCAGTTTCCTCCCTACTTTCAAAGCTTGGTCGAAAGTCCTTGATGAGTACAACCCCTCCGAGGGGGGCAACCTAGGCTAGACACAACCACTTGGGAGGCCATCATGGAAGGACTAAGGGGAGCTGCAACAAAGAGCAATGGACTCTTGCCCCCTGGCTTTGACATAGACTGAGTCCCCATGTTCTCTGAGAGAAACGCTTCCTGGCTCTAATCCTCTTAAGCCTGAATACCTGATGCGGAGGGGTGCATCTCCTTGCCTTGCTAGAACTTGTCCTGGGGAAAAATCTGGCATCACAAAGACTTCCTGATAAACCTGTGAAATCTGCTCTGCTAAGAGTGCTTTCATTCATATGTTAAGGGTTCGAGCAAGAAACGCTAAAACTCTGTTTCTGACAGACTCTGACTCAGACTAGCCCTTAGATTTCTTTGAAATGTTATCTAGTCTTTGATCCTTGCTGCCCTGTATTCCTGTGTATTACAACCCAATAAAAGCCCTTGGAGGAAGAGGCTCAATGCCTTTTTGCCATGAGAAACTGGCCACCTCTTCTTCCCAAGCAGATCACATCATGTCTCAGTCATGTTCACTCTCATCCGTGGCACATGGGGGGACTTGTGAGTAAAGTCACCCCCACAACTGTGCAGTGGGCTAAGATCCAGGAGAGTGTTGTGAAGTATTTACAATTGTACAGAACAATTATTATTTACAATAATATTAGAGCAACAATCATATGACAGAATCTATGTGATCTGGATAACAAGAATAGGGGGTATAGAACTTTGAGTAGTGCACTAATGGAACACAAGTGACGTGAAAGATAGTAAATTATCAATACATGGTGGAAGAGAGAACAGGAGAAACCTGTCAAATGATACAATACAACCAGCCAAGCAAAGAAGACTATACAGAAAAGAGGAAAATAAAAGATATAAGAATAATGAAAAAATAATAATATGAATAGGCAGTAACTTGTAGTTTCTCTGTAATAGTAAAGTGAGATTTGTCTCTCTGTCTCTACTGTTGGGATGCCTCCTCTTTGGGTCTGACTCTGGTCCTTTCACAGTTCCAAGTTTTTTGTCTCACTTGTGGGTTTAAAAAAAAAAGGCAAGAGAAGGGAGGAAGAAGAGATAAGTTTGGAAAGAAAGGAAGAAGGAATAAAACAAGAAAGAAGAAAAGAGGGGGAAAGGTATCGAAAGATAAAACAATAATAAAATTAAAAAATAAAAGATTACTAAAAAAAAACACACACACACAAAACAAAACCAAAACAAAACCCCTCTTGTTGGTTTCAAACCGGCCAAACTGGTTTTTCTGTTCTCACTGGCTGCAGCAGGCTGAGGGGTGATTGGTGTGGCCTTTTGGTCGGTGTGGCCTTTCTCCCTTCCCAATGTGTACTCAGCCAATCTTGCGAGAACTCTCTCAAGAGCTAGTCTGGTGCCTCTCCCCAGCACCCCACGCAGGGGATCCGGGTCTTCTTCAAAGCACTCTTTCCCTGGGGGTCATGGCTATGGGCTTGGATGCAGGGACATGCGCCTGGCCAGGCTGCCTCGGTTGGCCGGTTTGGGTGTGAACCCTTCCCAATGCTATGGGGGAGTGCAGGACATTTTGCCTGGCTAGGTAGAGAGTAGGCCAAGCGGCTGTCACAGGAGAATCCCCCAAACAGTTTTACTTTTTGAGAAAATCCTCCTACACAAGCCTGCTGCTCCGTACAGCCCAATTCTCCAGACAGATTGGTGACTATCAGGGTCAGAGCCCGACACTGAGACTCTCAACTCTCCCAAGCCAGTGTCCACGGGTGATCACGGCCCTTGTGTGTTTGCCTCTTTGTCCTTATTCCCCTCTCTGCAACTTCAAGCAATCAGGTCTCTCCCAGTGCTGCCCAATCCCTGCTTGGCTGAGGAGGGAGGGAGCAGTTGACCTGGCTTTCTTCCTTAGCCCAGCTCTGGACGTGGGCTAAGGCTGCCGCCACCCATGTACCTGGAACCTTATTGTCCTGCAGCTGTCTCCTTACCATGTGGTTTTTCAGTGTCTGCTACAATTTCTGGTCTCTTCTTTTCATATATGTTGGTGTACTGTTGGCTGTTTGCTCTGTCCCTCCATAGATTGGCCAGATTTTTCTCCCTTGTGTAGGGGGAAGTGGAATCCCCTTCATCCTACTCCATCGCCATCTTCCCCCAACACAATAGAATATTATGTGGCAATAAAAAATGAAATCTTGTGTTTGACAAAATGGATGGACCTAGAGAGTATTATGTTAAATGAAATAAGTCAGACTTAGAAAGACAAACACCATATTTTGCCACATGTAATGTGTACCCATGTTTCTGGCCCAAACTTTCAGGAGAACAATCTTTTGTTTTAGTTGTTTAAATTCATTCATTTATTTATTTATATTTAGACACTTGTTTTCTGTATTATAAAGAAATTTTAGCATTTAATTTTTGAACAAATTGTTATAAGAAATTTTATGAATAAATAATTAGAAAACACAAGAATAGATATAAGATATTTCAGTTACTACCCTTGTATAATACATATTCTTATTTTTTCCTCAAAAATTTGAACAAAAAGTGTGCATTAGCCATGGCAAAATATGGTACCTTATGACTTCACTTACACGTGGACTCTAAAAAATAAAACCAGACTTCCGCCAAGATGGAGGCATAGGTGGAAACACTGTGCCTTCTCCCACAACCAAGTTTGAACACAACAAAGGTTTGGAGAACTAGGACACACCCAAAGACCAGAAAAAGGAATTATACGGAAGTCCGACAACTACGAACTATTCAACGGGGACAGTAAGAGAGGCGGAGCCAGCAGTGGAGCTGGGTCGGGCAGGAAAGATCCCCTGACCTAGGCGCGCAGGCAGCCCCGAACCAGTCAGGGTGTGGGGCAGACTGACCTCGGTCACACATTCCCACACAGTGAGACGGACCACACAGGCCCCAGGGGGCAAACCCAGTGGTGGAGGGCTGACGGCGGTGGCACACTCTCGTGCAGTGGAACGAAATGCGTGGGCCTGGTGATGGTGGTGGCTGCGGTGCCAGTGGGGGCCACGGCGGCAGGCGGCAGAGGGAAGCCATTGTCCCTCTTTGACCCCACCCCCACATACAACGTCACAACCCAGCGACTGAGTTGCCCTGCTCTGGTGAACACTTTAGGGCTCCGATCCTGCTACGGAACAGGTACGAGCAGCCCAAAAGATGGCGCAAGAAGAACTCAAAGTGCCAGAGCCAATAACTCTAAGCGACTGAGAAATTGCCAGCCTCTCAGTAGCACAATTCAAGACACTATTTATCAGGATGCTCTCAGAACTGGTAGATTATAGTCACAAATTAGAGGAACATATGAAGGCTAAACTAATTGAAATGAAGGGAGATGTCCAGGAAACCAATAATGATGGAAAGGAAACGGACTCAAATCAATGGAATAGACCAGAAGGAAGAATGAAACATCCCACCAGAAAGGAATGAAGAAATGAGAATTCAAAAAAATGAGGAGAGGCTTAGGAACCTCCAGGACACCTTTAAACGTTCCAACATCCGGATTATAGGGGTACCAGAAGGGGGAAAGAAACAGCCACGAGTGGAAAACTTATTTGAACAAATAATAAAGGAGAACTTCCCCAGTCTGGCAAAGGAAATAGACTTCCAGGAAATCCAGGAAGCTCAGAGAGTGCCAAAGAAGTTGGACCCGATAAGGAACACACCAAGGCACATCATAATTACATTAGCCAAGACTAAAATGAAGGAGAGAATCCTAGAAGCAGCAAGAGATAAGGGGATAGTCACCTACAAAGGAGTTTCTATCAGACTGTCAGCTGATTTCTCAAAAGAGACCTTACAGGCAAGAAGGGGCTGGAAAGAAGTATTCCAAGTCATGAAATCCAAAGACCTACAGCCAAGATTGCTTTATCCAGCAAAACTTTCATTTAGAATGGAAGGACAGATAAAGTGCTTCTCAGATAAGGTCAAGTTCAAGGAGTTCATCATCACCAAGCCCTTATTATATGAAATGCTAAAGGGACTTATATAAGAAAAAGAAGATGAAAAATATGAACAGTGAAAGGACAGCAAACACACAGTTATTAACAACCACACCTAAAACAAAAGCAAACCAAGAGGACAGCTAGATCAGGAGTGGAACCATAGAAATGAAGAACACATGGAGGGTTAGCAACAGGGGGGCGGGAGGAGGAGAAGGGGGGAGAAGGCACAGAAAATAGAATAGATGGTAGGTAGAAAATAGATAGGGGGGAGGGCAAGGATAGTGGGGGAAATATAGAATCTAAAGAACTTGAGACACGTGGTTATAAACTAAGGGGGGGAGAATTGTGGGGGAGGGAGTGTGCAGGTGGAGGGGAATGAAGGGGGGGAATAGAACAACTGTAATGGTATAATCAATAAAATATATTAAAAAATAAAAATAAAATAAAAAATAAAACGAGGTGACAAAACAGAAAATAAAATAAAGACTCATAGGAACAGAGACCAAAGGGATGGTTACCGGAATGGAGATGAGGGGGGAGGGGTGAAAAGACAAAGGTAGGTGTAGTCGATAATATCACGACAAGTTTGCACGGTGACAGGTGGCTACTAAAACTAGTGTGGGGGTCACATTGCCAGGCACAAAAATGTTAAATCACTATATTGTGCACCTGAAACTAATATAACTGGATAATATTGCATAGCAACTGTATTTAGTTTTTTTTTTTATTTTAAAGATTTTATTTATTTATTTATCTTTAGAGGGAAAGGACAGGGAGAGAAACATCAATGTATGGTTGCCTTTCGTGCGTCCCCTGCTGGGAGTTGGCCTGCAGGGAACCAGCCTGCAACTCAGGCATGTGCCCTGACTGGGAATCGAACCATGATCCTCTGGTTCGCAGGCCTGCGCTCAATCCACTGAGCTACGCCAGCCAGGGCTTGTATTTAGTTTTATAAAATTAAATAAAAAAGACGTGTATTTGAACTGTGGGCAGCTCTATATTTTCAACAGTTACACCGAGGAAGGGCCCACATGCCATTCCTCTGCGCAGTCACCACCACGACCAGTCCAGGAGCACTCCCATCCCTCCGTGAACTCCCTGGGGCCCACTGCGGCTCCTCCCCACCCCAACCCCCAGCCGCAAGGCAACTACTGACCTGCTTTCTGTCTATACAAATTTATCTTTTCTGGACAGCTCATATAAATAGAACCATACAATATGTAGTGTTTTTTGCATCAGGCCTAATATTTTTAAATGTATCAGTACTTCTTTCCCTTTTATTAATACCATATTTTGCCGACCCATTTACCAGATGATAGACATTTATTTCCAATTTTTGGGTCTGATGAGAAATGTTGCTATGACTATTTGTAGTCATGTTTTTGTGTGGGGATGTCTTCATTTTTCTCTTGGACAGAGTTCTAGGGATGGAATTTTTAGGTTATGTGATAAATTTATGTTTAACTTTAACTAATTAATTTATTATTTATTTTTGAAAACATTTATTTTATTTATTTTTAGAGAGAGGGGAAGGGAGGAAGAGAGGGAGAGAAACATCAGCATGCCGTTGTCTGTCACACACCCCAACTGAGGACGTGGCCCGCAATCCGGGCATGTGCCCTGACTGGGAACTGAACCAGCCGCCTTTTGGTTCACAGGCTGGTACTCAATCCACTGACCACAGCAGCCAGGGCTATGTTTAACTTTTTAAGAAATGAGCAGACTGTTCAAGACAGCCGTACAATCTTGCATTCCTGTCTGTAATATACAAGGATTCCAGTTTTGTTACATCCTCAACAAAACCTGGCATTGTCTGTTTTTTTTTTTAATTTTATGGTTTTATTACAGTTGTCCCAATTTTCCCCCATTGCTCTCCCCTACCCCCTCCCACCCCAACTCCCATAGTCAATACTCAGCCTGTTTTGTCAAGACTCACCCTGTTGAGTCAAGACTCACCCTGTTCATGGGTCATTTATATTTGTTCTTTAGGTCCTTGCCATTCTTTCCTCCCTTATACCCCTCCCCCAACCCCTCCAGTCCCTGTCAGTCCATTCTTTGTTTCCATGTCTCTGGTTCTATTTTGCTAATTCCTTTGTTTTGTTGATTAGGTTTCACTTATAGGTGAGATTACATAGTATTATTTGTCTTTCACCACCTGGCTTATTTCACTTATCTTAAAACTTTCCAGTTCCATCCATCCTGTCACCAAGGATAGGAGCTCCTTCTTTCTTTCTGCTGCACAGTATTCCATTGTGTAAATGTACTAGTTTTTTGATCCACTCATCTACTGATGGGCATTTAGGCTGTTTCCAGCACTTGGCTACTGTAAATAGTGCTGCCATGAACATAGGGGTGTTTCAATTCTTTTGAATTAGTGATTCAGGGCTCTTAGGGAATAAGCCCAGCCATGGAATCACTGGATCAAAAGGCAGCTCCATTGTTAGTTTTTGAGGCAACTCCATACTGTTTTTCACAGTGGCTGCACCACGACAGCAATGCACTAAGGTTCCCTTTTCCCCACAACCCCTCCAGCACTTGTTGTTTGTTGCTTTGTTGATGACGGCCATTCTGACTGGTGTAAAGTGGTACCTCATTGTGGTTTTAATTGGCATGTCTCTGATGGCAAGTGATGCTGAGCATCTTTTTGTATGTCTCTGGGCAGTGCCCTGTATGTTGTCCTTAGAGAAGTATCTGTCCAGGTCCTTTGCCCATTTTTAATTGGATTGTTTGTCTTCCTGTGGTTGACTCACATGAGTTCTTCATGTATTTTGGAAATCAAACCCTTGTTCCAGGTATCATTGGAAATTATGTTCCCTTTACATTTTGCTGATTTTTTTAGCCATGCAGAAGCTTTTTAATTTGATGTAGTCCCATTTGTTTATCATTTCCTTTATTTCCCTTGCCTTAGAGAATGTATCAGCAAAAACATTGCTGCTTGGGATATCTGAAAATTTCCTGCCTAGGTTTTCCTCTAGGACTTCTATGGTGTTGTGGCTTATGTTTAAGTCTTTTATCCATTTTGAGTTTATTCTCATGTGTGGTGTAAGTTAGTGGTCTAGATAGCCATTCCAGCTCATGTGTAGAAGTACCTCAAGGTGGTTTTAGTTTGCATTTCCCTCATGGCTAATGATGTTGAGAATCTTTTTGTGTGCTTGTTATTTGTACATCTTCCTTAATGAAATGTCTATTCATTTCTTTGTTCATTTGTACATGTTTTTTTTCTTGTTGAGTTATAAGAGATCATTATATAAGCTAGATACAAACCCCTTATTAGATACAGTAAGCCTTCACTTAATGTTGTCATAGGTTCTTGGAACTGAAGTGAAACAATGTATAGCAGAACCAAGTTTATCATTGGCTAACTGATATAAATGAGACTTAATTTCCTTTGGTATTTCATCAACATTATAACAAAATGACATTGAACAAAACAAGTTTGTTCAAGGACCTGCTGTGTAGACTTGCAAATATTTCCTTCCAGATTGTGGCTTTTTTTTTGTCCCATTCCTAAGACATTTTCTAAAAGAACAGTTTCAAGTTCACAGCAACACTGAGGGGAACATACAGAAGATTCACATATACCCTCTGCTGTGGGACCCCCTACCCACCTGCCACATGCTGGCCTCTCCCACCATCAACATCCCCACCCAGACTTGTTACAATTGATGAACTCACACTGACAAATCATAATCACCTCAGGAACATAGTTCCCATTATGATTCATTCTTGGTGGGATCCTTTTGGGGGGTTTGGACATACCTATAACAAGTATACATCATTATGGTATAATACAGAGTAGCTTCACTGCCCTAAAATTCCTCTGTGCTTTCCCTATTCATTCCTCCCCTACCCCAACACCTGATCTTTTTATCATCTCCATAGTTTTGTCTTTTCCAGAATATAATATAGTTGGGATTATATAGTATGTAGCTTTTTCAGATTGGTTTCTTTCACTTAGTAACATGCATTTATGGTTCTTCCATGTCTTTTCATGACTTGGTAGCTTAGTTCTTTTTGGTGCTGAATGGTATTCTATTGTCTGGATATATCACAGTTTATTTATTCACTCACCTACTGAAGGACATCTTGCTTCCTTCCAAGAGTGGCAGTTATGAGTAAAGCTGTTGTAAACATCAGTGTGCAGGTTTTGGGTGGACATAACCTTTCAACTCGTTTGGGTAAAATTCAACAATTATAGCTACTGGATAAGATGGCAAGTTCATGTTTGGTTTTGATTTTAATTAGCTATTTTTAAAGGTCTTTTATTTATTTCTTTATGTTTAGAGAGAGGGGAAGGGAGGAAGAAAGAGGGAGAAAAACATCAATGTGTGAGAGAGATATCGATTGGTTGCTTCTCAGGTGCCCCCAAATGGGCACCTGGTCCACAACCCAGGCATGTGCCCTGGCTGGGAATCGAACCAACCATTTTTTGGTTGGCAGGCCAGCACTCAATCCACTGAGCCACACCAGCCCTGGCTCATGTTCACTTATGTAAGAACCTTATCAAATTGCCTTCCAAAGTGAATATATCAATTTGCATTCTGGCCAGCAATAAATGAGAGATCCTATATTTCCACATCCTTGCCAGTATTTGATTTTGTCAATGTTCTGGATTTTGATCATTCCTACAGGTACCTAGTGTTTGAACTTGCATTTCCCTGATGCCATTTGATATGCAGCACCTTTCACATGCTTAGCTGCTCTCTGTATATCTTTCGTTTGGATCCTTGGCTCATTTTTAAAACCCAACTGTTTGTTTCTTTCCTTTTGAGTTTTAAGGGTCCTTGGTATATTTAGGGTGGCAATCCTTTCTCAGACGAATCTTCTGCAAATATTTTCTACAGGTCTGTAGCTTGTTTCTCATTCTCCTGATGTTATGTTTCACAGGACAGGAGATTTTACATTTAATGAATTCTAGTCTATCAATTCTTTCTTTCATGAATCGTGCCTTTGACGTTGTAATGATGAGGCAGTTACAATGGAGTATGTTGTTACTATGATGCAACAACTTTGATGTTGTCAGTCATCGCCTAACCTAGGTTAGGTTCATCTAGGTTCACCTAGGTTCATCTAGGTTTTTCTATGGTCTAGTTTTATAGTTTCACATCTTACATTTAGTTTATAAGCCATTTTGAGTTATACTTGTGAAAGATGTAAGTTCTGTGTCTAGATTCACTTTTTAAAATATTTATATCCAGTTGTTCTACCAAAGTTTGTTAAAAGACTAATTTTAGCTACATTGTATGGCCTTTGTTGCTTTGTCAAAAACCAGTTGAATGTATTCATATGCTTCTATTTCTGGGCTCTGTATTTTGTTCCATTGATCCATTCATCTATTATTTTGCCAATACCACACTGTCTTGATTATTGTAGCTTTATGGTAACTCTTGATGTCCGGTGGAGTCAGTCTTCCAGCTTTGTTTTCCCACAACATTGTGCTGGCTGTTCTGTGTCTTTGCTTCTCCATACAAATTTTGGACTCGGTCTGCCAGTACCCGTGAAGCACCGTGCTGCAGCTTGGATGGGAGTGCATGGAGTCTGTGGATCATGTTGGGAAGGGCTGACATCTTGTTGCCCAATACCGAGTCTTTGATAGAAATATCCAGGAACATGGAATATCTATTTATTTAGTTTTTTTCATTTCATGTACCAGAATTTTATAGTTTTCCTCACAGATATCTGTACATATCTGGTTAATTTATAGGTAAATATTTCATTTGGGGGGTGCGAGTATAAATGGCATTGTTTTTAACTTCCAATTCCACTTATTCTTTGCTGTTACATAGGAAAGTGATTGACTTTTGTATATCATCCTTTCTATCCTGAAACTTTTTTTGTAGTTAATTTGAGGGGGTTTTTTTGGTCAAATTTAAAAAAATTTTCTGCCTAAGATCATGTCAGCTGTCAACAAAGATAGTTTTGTCTTTCTTCCCAAGCTGAATATAAACTGCATACTTCTTATTTCTTTTATTTATTTGTATTTGTTTTAGCACATTAGTGCATTAGAACTGTCAGTATGATATTTAAAAGGAGTGGTGAGGACATCTTTGCCTTGTAGCTGATCTTAGTGGTAGCGCTTTGAGCTGCTCACCGTCGACTATAATGCTAACTGTAATTTTGTGTAGATAGTCTCTATAGAGTTGAGGAAGTTCCCCTCTATTACTAGCTTACATGAAGGGGTTTTGGATTTTGTTAAATGTTTTTTTCGGTTTTTTTTTTGGCATCTACTGACACAATCATGTAACTTTTCCTTTTTAGCTTATTGATGCGGTGGAGGACTTTGACTTTCAAATACTGAACCAGCCTTGCATAATTGGGATAAATCCCATTTGGTTGTGGTATAGAATTATTTTTATGCATTGTTGGACTTGACTTTCTAATATTTTGTTGAGGATTTTTGCATTTATGATCATGATAGATATTGCTCTACATTTTTTTGCAATGTTTTAGCCTGGTATTGGTATTAGGGTAATGCTGTCCTCATAGAGTGAGTTAGGAAGTATTCCCTCTATCTCTATCCTCTGAGAGATTGTAGAGAATTGGTATAATTTCTTTCTTAAACGTTTGGTTGAATTCACTAGTGGATCCATCTGGGCCTGGTGCTTTGTTTTGGGAGGTTATTTATTACTGATTCAATTTCTTTAGCATATAGAAACCTTTCAAACATTTTATTTCTTCTTGTGTTAAGGCAAATTGTCTTTCAAAGAATTTGGTTTGTTTCACCTAGGATATCAAACTTACAGACACGGACTTTCCCTTATTATCTTTTAACTCCCATACAGTTGGTAGATGTCTTCCTTTTCTTTTCTGATATTAGTAACATGCGTCCTCTCTCTCTCTTCCTGTCTTTTTAAAATGTAGCTTGGTTAGAGGCTTATTGATTCCATTGACCTTTTCAAAGAACTTTTGGTTTCATTGATTTTTCTACATTGATTTCCTGTTTTTAATTTTATTGATTTCCGATCTAATTATTTCTTTTCTTCTGCATACTTTGTATTTAATTTGTTTTTCTTTTCCTGATTTCCTAAGGCAATAGGTTATTGATTTTTGATCTTCTCTTCCTTTTCTGTAAAGATTTTATTTATTTATTTTTAGAGAGAGGGGAAGGAAAGAAGAAAGAGAGGGAGAGAAACATCAGTGTGAGAAAGAAGCATCCATCCGCGGCCTCTCATACACACCCCAACCAGAGACTGAAGCCACAACCCAGGCAAGACCCTGACCAGGAATCAAAGTGGCAGTTTAGTTTGCCAGACACTGCCCAACCAACTGAGCCACACTGGTCAGGGTGATCTTTCTTCTTTTTTAAAGATGTGCACTGCTTTCCCCACATCCCACAAATTTTGATAAGTTTTGTTTTGATTTTAATTTAGCTCAAAATACTATTAAAGTACATGGAGATATTACACCATATTTCTAGATAACACATGAGCCAAAATAGAAATTTCAAGAGAATTTTTAAGATTTTCCTGTTACTCCAGGAAGCTAAACAACAAAACAAATCAGCAAGCAAAATTTAACCAAAGACACTGAGACAGAGACCAGGGGGACAGTGACCAGAGGGGAGAGGGGAGGGAATTTCAGGGGAAATAGGGGAGGGATTTAGAGGAACAAATATAAAGAATACATGGACAACAACTAAGAAGGGTGGAAATGGGAGGGAGGGGGGAGCACGGGGGTAGGATGGGGTGGGAGTAATAGATAGAAAACTGTACTCAAAAAATAATTAAATAAATTTAAAAAAAGATTTTCTTGTTATCTGTTTCTATTTTAGGTCCTTTATGGTCAGATAGCAAACACTGTATGGTTTCTATTCTTTTAAATTTATTAAGATGTGTTTTATGGCCCACAGTCTGGTCTGTCATGGTGACTGTTCCATATGAGCTTGAGAAGAATGTGCATTCTGCTGTTGAGCGATGCAGTCTGTACATGCCAGTGATGTCCAGTTGTTGAGTACAGCTCCTCACTGACCTCTGGCTGCTGGATCTGTCCATTTTTGATGGTGGTGTGTTGAAGTTTCCAACTCTGATAGGGCATTAATCTGAATCTCCTCACAGTTCTTTCCATTTTTTGTCTCAAGTAGTTTGATACTCTGCTGTTAGGTGCATGGTTTGACTGTTAATGTTCTTAATGATATCTTTTGAAGTGTGACAACTTTTAATTTTGATGCTATTTGGCTTACCAATTTTTTGTCTGCTGAGGAACCTGTGGGCAACCTCGGGGTTGGTGGGGAGCTTGTGGGTCACTCCCACCACCTCCAGGCCCCACTCTGTATGTATATCGCCTGTCCCAGGAATATGCTTGTCTAACCACACATTGCCAGGCCTATCGGGCATTCACCCACCCAACTCACTCTCTGCTGAAACTGTCACTTCTGCTGACAACTTCTCTGGGTACAAGTGTCACCCACTGTTTCCAATTGTGTGAGCTCTGACTGCTGAGGTCCTCACAGTCCTGTCCTGCTCGGACCAAATGAGCAGCAGGTAGGGGAATGGAAGCAGCCCGGGGAAAACTCCCTGCGGACACCGCTGTACAGCAGCTTTCCAAGCATAAATACTTCTGATGTTGCTGCGCACCTTCCCTGGATTTCCAGAGTGCTGGAATGGTCAGTGCTGTCCAGGTGTACAGACTCTCTTGGGAAAGAAGCTATGTTGACCTCTTCCTCTGGCCCTAGTGGGGAATCCCACCTGGGCAATTCTATTTTATAGGAGGAAGAGAAGGGATAACCACCCTTAGTCCAGATATGCCACCCTCGGCTGAAGAGAATTGGCCAAGTGCACACACTATCAGAAATATAAAAATAAAACCACGGCCAGAAGAACTTCACAGAGGTTCTACGTGAGAGCCTTCAAATGCACCTTCCAATCCTCAGAATAATTCCCAGGCTACCTGGGGCCACATTGCAGAAGTTGCTGCGACTGTGGTCTGTGCAGAAGGGCCCTTGGGCCAGGCTGGAGCTGGGGCTGGAGAGAAAGGGAAATGGGGGTGGGAAAGGCCCCAGCAGCACCAGGGACTGGAGCATCCCGAGGCTGCTAGTGCAGGCTGTTTCCGTCATGGCTCCCTTACCAGACACGCTTTTGAAAGTACATATATTGGAAAGCAGCCTGTCTCTAAATCACAAAGGCATTTTAATAAGGACCTGTAGGGGATACAGAGAGGGAGTGTGGGTTGGTTTGTGCTGGTCCCTGAGAATAAAAACGGACTGGATACATTGCTGGAGGGAACAGAAAGTGGTGCAACTGTTCTGGAAAACAGTCTGGCAGTTCCTCAAAATGTTAAACATAGAGGTACTATAGGGTCCAGCAATCCCACTCTTGGTATATATCCAAGAGAAATGAAAATGCTCATCCACACAAAAACTTGTACATGAATGTTTATAGCAGAATTATTCACAACAGTAAAAAAAGTGGAAACAATCTCTATGTCCATCAAGTGGGGAATGGATAAAAATGTGGATTGTCTAACAATTAACTAAAGTACTGTACTTGGTAATAAAAGGAACAAAGTTCTGATACGTATTTCAATATGGATAAATCTCAAAAATGTTAAGTGAAATAAGACCACCATTATTAAAAAAAGTCCCAAATAGGCAAATCCATAGTTAGAAAGTAGATGAGGTTGGAGATGGGGAGAATAGTGACTGCTTATGATATGAATTTTCCATCGGGGTGATGAAAATGTTCTAGAATTAGATCGTAGTGATATTGTACACCTATGTAAATACACAAAACCCTAGTGAGTTGTACACTTTAAATGGATGAATTTTGTAGCATGTTAGTCATATCTCAGTGATGTTGTTAAACAATCTGAATAGAGCATCTGTAACAAGGGGGTTAGCAGGGACGATATTCCAGGACTGTGGAGGGTCGGGGAAGGGCTACCAGCTGACTCCACAGCCAGGGACCACACAGCTGGTCCAGCTGCACTTATTTAAATGGCCTTATGGGCACTGTTGAGGGGTGGGGCTGCACTGGAATATTTAAGCATCCTGGGTGGGCTAGACTAGGAGGAGGGCAGGCTTTCTTCTCCAGCATTGCTGCAAAGACCTTACAGCTTCCGCGCAGGCCTGGTGGGCAGGTGGTGCCCCGTACAGAGAGGATGCCTTTCTCAAGGGTGCCCTCCAGGGTTAAGCAATGGGATGTTTAAGATGAAATCCCAGCTAAAGTTCGAAACACAGGTATTCAGGTATGTGGTATGTAAAAGCCCAAATTCAGCACAAGAGGATGTATGATTTCCACAAAAACATAGCTCATTAATGTTGAGTCTCCATCACATCATGCAAAGTGAAACGGGTCAGCACAGGACAGACACTGTGATTCCACTTACAAGGTATCTCAGTGAGTCAAACTCTCAGAAGCAGAGAGCAGAATGGTTGCCAGGGGCCAGGGGTGCTACTCAATGGGTATAAAGTTTCAGTTGTGCAAGAAGAGCAAGTTTAGAGGTCTGTTGTACAACACTGTACCTAGAGTCAACAATATTATATACTTAAAAAATCTCATGTCAAATGTTCTTAAGATGACAATAATAATAACGTGAAAACAGAAGCTTAATAAGTCAGGGGTCACTTCTCATTCCTTCCCTCAGCATATTCATTGAGCAGCTACTCTGTCAGGCACAGTTGTGACCCAAACAGGTACAGATATCAGCCTCCAATTAGCCTGCAATTTACTGGGGCCTTAGGAGGGTAAAGCAAACTTTATATATTATGTCATATTATGGGGAATTGACAGGCAGGCAAACTGCAGTTGTCAATGTTGCAGGGTGGCCAGGAAGGCTTTTCTTCTAGGTGACCAGGAAGTGGCAAGGGAAGGAGGAAGAGAGCACACTTGGGTTAGGCTCCCCCTGGGCAGAGGTCACAGTCAGGGTCGGGGCTTGTAAGCAGGCACGCAGAGCAGGCTGTAGGAGGGGAAGGCGGCCAGGAGCTCTGTGGGGCCATAAGCAGGGACTTACCAGTCCCTGGCACCTGCACACTCACTGTTGCTGCTGAGAACTATCGCTGGCAACGGCCTAAGTACAAAAATCCCAACAGCAGGTTAAAACTAAGGGTGACCAGTGTTAAGGAGAATTCACTCCGCTCTCCCTGAGTGGATATAAAGTCTAGGCAGGAGTATCCACCTTTAGAAGGAAGATGAAAATGGTGTGTCGCCTAGACAAAAAGGCAGACAGGAAGGAGGCAAATAGTTGCAAAAGAACCAAGAGGCCAATCTGGGGGAAAAAAACCCACATAGGAGAGAATTTCTGGGAAGACTTTGTATTATATAAATTAGTAAGAATAAAGGATCAAAGGTGAGATGATAATATAAATACTGCAGAGCTAAGAAAACAAAATTGTGAATTAAAAGCAGTAAAGAATGAAATAAATTTGCTGAAAATTTAATTACAGATATATACAGGGATGCAAGCCTCTCATCGACAGGCTAGAAAGTTTCTGAAGAGGGCAGTTTGCCATTTTTGTCTTACCCTCCTAAGGCCCAGCAGACTATGTTATCAGCATGGACACATTACTTACTACTTCAAAAGAAGAAAGAAGCCCTGGATGTTGGGCTCAGTGGATTGAGCAGCGGCCTGCAAACCAGAGTTGCTGGTTCAATTCCCAGTCATGGCACACGCCTGGGTTGTGGGCCAGGTTATGGTGGGGGGGGGGGTTGAGCAGGGCATGTGAGAGGCAACCACACATTGATGTTTCTCTCCCTCCCTTCCCCCCCTCTAAAAAATAAAAATCTTTAAAAAAAAACTTGAACCACAAGCCTACTCAATTATATCAGCCTGCAGAGCCTGACTGTGATGATTCTTAAGTTTAAAACCAAAGACTCTTTACATTGACCTTTGCTCCCCGGGTTTCCCTCTAATTTGTGGGGCAGAGCTTGAGGGCAAGAACCTAAAGGAGTTGTTTTTCTTTAAATACCTCAGCCCTCTGCTCTGAAGTGCAACTTCCCCTTGTCTTAGTTGAGCAGGAAGTATGATATCTGAAGGCAGAGGTTGAAGTTCTAACCTTTATGTTCTTGATAAAGCAGAGCATAATTATGCATGGAGGGTACAGAAATAACAACCTAACTATTTTTTCACTGTAGTTGCAGAAAGAGAGTGAGCGAGTGAGCAAGAGACACAGAAAGAGATAGAGATATGCAAATTGGGAGCTGTTTGTAACAAGCATTGGCCTGGGAGTTGGGAAATTCAGGGGTAGAGCTGAGAATGAGAGTTAATGGGGATAAGCAGCATGGCTTTGGGGCCACCAGATCCCATCTCTTGTGTTAAACGAGGGTTTGGGCAGGATGACTGCTCAGGGCTCTTTCCAGACCAACATTCTGCCTGTTTTGTTTTTGCCTGTAGATGAACTGTGTGAATGGCTTTATTGAATGTTTTAGCACATCATTCCTATTACATAGATTTCTAAATTAACACTCCAGTATATCAAGAGCACACTTACATTTGAGGAACCTCAGATAAGGACAAGTTGCCCAGAACCACATATTAGTTGGCAGAAGAGGAACTTAAACCCCAGAGCAGCTCTCTGGAGCCAAGCTCCTCCTGACCAGTGTATAGTAGTAGGAAAAATGTACCTTATATAAAAAGTTTACCATTAATTTTTTTACATTATCAAAATTTTAGCATCTTGAGTAGAACGTGATTTTAAAAAGACCTTAACTTCAGAGATGCACTCTTGGTCTTTGCGTGGCTTTGAGTGTGGAGTTGGCATTCCAACAGCTGGTGTGGCTACCACCTGTGAGCCAGCATGGCGGGGCCTGCTCCTGCAGGTGGCAGGTGGCAGGTGGCAGGTGGCAATGGGAGCAGAGCTGAAAGCTAAGTAAGGGCCCATAGTTAGGAATCTTGTTCCCAAATGAGATTGTGTACAGGCCACTTTATTCTTTAGAAGGCATGTCACACACCTTCTCCTCGGAACATTGCTTCTCAAGGTCTGGTTCTCAGACTCCTGGGGGGCCTGAGACCCCTTGGTGGTCTATGAATATGAAAACTATTTTCATAATACTAAAATGTTACCTGCCTTTTGCCCCTGCACTGGTATTTGTACTTAACTGAGGCACAAAAGCAACAGTGAGTAAAACTGCTGGCACCTGTGCACAAATCAGGCCAGTGGCACCCACCTCCTGGTGGTGGTCATGATATTCTTCACTGCCAAGTACTCGCAGTACAAAGACCTGTTTCACTTCAGAATGTCCCCTGAGAAGCAGTAAAAACGACTACTTTTATTAAGTATTAAAGCTTCAGCTGTGTGACAAAATGCCTCATGGGCCGCACCGTCGTTGCCCAACAGCGTGACGGACAAACTATGGTTTTTGGCAGCCTTGTTCTTGAAATGAACCAAGTGAGCTTCAAAGAAAACATCAAACAGTATTTATTGCCAGTGATAACATCTTAGATTGGAAGCAAAATTTCTGGTTTTGAAAAACTTGTATCCACCGTTTGTTTGACTTAGAGTTTCCTGAGGTGATACTGGTGATACTTTGATACAAGTGATGTGATTTTCTGATACGACAGATACTGAAATATGTCAGCACTTGGGAGGGCTCCGTACACTACAGCAGTGATGTAGCTCCTGACTACATCAGGGAAGGATTATTTTCTACAGGACCAATGCATGCTATAAAATTATGCATGGGTAAGACACACATAAAATGCAAAACAGACCAACTGATTTTAAGGTAATAGAGTATGAAAAAGTCGTCGATGTAGTTTCAGATGCCACATCATAGGCAATCTCTAAGAAACTTAAACTATTATCTTTAAGAAACAATGATTTGAATAGACTCTTAAAATATGCCCCCCTTTTCTAACCACATACCTGTGCAAGGCTGGATCTTCCTCATACGCTTCAACCAAAGCAAACTGTTACCAGATTGAATGTAGAAGCAGATATGAGAATCCATCTGTTTAATTAAGCCAGACATTAAAGGGATTTGCAAAACTATGCTACAATTTCAGTATCTTCACTAATATTTTTGGGGGGTTTAAACAAGTTTCTTGTTCAAAGACATATGTAATTGATGTTAATATATCATCATTTACATCATTATATAAGTGAATATATTTATTTTAAAAGTTTTGATTTATAATACGACTATTGATGGATGCAAATCACACAATAAAAGCAGTTGGAGTCCTTGATAGCTTTTAAGGATCCAAAGGTCCTGAAACCAAGGAAGGCTGGGTGGGAGAAGTGCTGTTAGCCTACGTCCCAGCCTCACAGGCAGCTCCCAACACAGGCAAACCTGGTGCCTGGAGAGGGGAGTTCATAGCTGGAACTGCCGCAGCCTTGGTCTCTTAATTTCCACTCCAGAGCTCTGCAAAGCACCATGCTGTCCCTGGGTGTGACAGGCTGGCTTGGTGCCATTTCTAGCAAAAGTCAAAAGGAACAATAAATGATGCTCCTTTTTACCACGGGTGGGGGAAAACCACCACACTGATAACGTGAACAGGACTACTCTCATGCTGCACCAGCTCCATCGGACTGTTCCCTGCCTGAGGCCCCAAATGGGTGGACCCACGTTGAGGGGGGAAGAGGAAATTCTAGTGACGATGAGGAGCAAATGGCAGAAAGGGGACTTACTGAGGATCACTGTGTCTGTCTGTCCCTCACACCCTGAGGAAACTTTGGCCCCACCCGGACCGCAGCTCTCCCTGAGGTCATCAGGGTGGCAACACTACACCCAAGTAATGGGAACTGCCTGTGTTCTCTTACCACTAGTTTTTTTACTTTTGAAGAAACAGCTATTTTCGTAAAAGTTCTTGACATTCTTGTATCTTCTGACTCTAAAGTGAAGTTGTATTTAGGTGGAATTTGTAATAAGCACAAGATCCTCAAATTTGGGACTTTGCTGTTCAAGATAAAAATGAACTGTTGTTTTTTAAATTAACACACCTTTAAAAAGAGGGAAAGTCAAGTCACTGAGGTGCTTGGAAGGCAGTTTACAGCCAAAGAAGGTAGTAATTATGAACAGGGGCTTGTGAAACCAGACATCTTAGATCTAAGTCTGTGATGCCAAGACTAGCTGATTGACACCAATGGGGGGGGTGGTGGTGCTCGTAGAAAAGGGGCGGGACACCAGGATGTCTCGGGTATGGATGTGGTGGGGTAGATAATTTACTGGTGCTCCCTTCTCACAGTACGATGGATACAGAACAAGGCTCAGAAAAAAAGTAAAAGCCATTGTGTCTCCCAAGTCACCTGCCTTCCCCTGCAGCTGTCCACACACACCCTGGCCCAGCCATCCAGCACAGCAGGGGCGCTCAGATCACAGAAAGGCTGGTGTGTCAAGATGGGCCAAACCAGAACCTGCACCAAAATTAACAGCCCCTATTTCTGCAAGCAGAGATCTTAAGCAGGTGCTTCTGAAAGATAAATTCACCACTATTAAAAAACTAACAAAGTTTAGGGAATTATTAGACCTCAGTGTTGCTTTCTTTTTCCTTCCCTGAAGAACTGGCTTAAAAAACAACTTTTTGGGGAATGATACATAGTAGGTATTTATTTGAAATGAAAAAGAAAAGTACCTGGACTATTGCGTTTAATCACGTATTGTAATTGTGTTACTCTACCTTTTTGCATCAGAGACAGATACACAATGAACATTCGGTTATCACAGATCGCACACTAGGTAGTAATTCTTCAGGCCTTTACATAACCACCAAAGAACAGATATTGGATTCTGCAATATAGTACAAAAGTCCACAATGAATCCAGTCTTAGCCAGTATCTTCAATTTACTTCTGTTGCTGTACAAATAATCAGCCAATTTCTAGGGATTACAAGTTAATAACAGGACAAAAAAATATACATTGCACTGACACAAAAAGTCAGCCGTGTTAATAGTTCATGCAACAAGTAACCAAACTTGCTGAAATTAAAAATTCTTTCTAAAAACAGTTTTAATGGCATAAATATTTTATACACAGTTCATTTACCAAACCCAAAATGTATTTAAATGATACAAAGAAAAAATAAGTTTCTACCAACTTTATACATAAGAAAGTGCAAAATAACTTATCTAGAGTGTTTTGCTATTATCCAGATGGATGGCTGCTAGGGGCTGCTGTTCTCCTCTTCCGAAGTGTGGCATTACAGTGGCACACTACACACACGTTAGAACACGGGGATGTAGAGGTGGACAGGCGGATGGATGAGGAAAGGAACTACACAGATCAGGCAGGAGCCCTGTGAGGTACTGAGAAAGAGTCAGGTTGTGGATGTAAATGCTGAGAATAGAGGTTGGTAAACAAATTTACACGGACCAAAGAAAGACATTCCGAGAAACAATTAGTTCATGTATATGAGCGTACTTGTGTGAGCGATTGTGATTTCTGCATTAGAAAAACAGAAACCCCGCTAAACAACAACAGCTGCCCACAGCACCAGCTGCCAGAGGAAATACTATCATGAGGGTTTTGGTTTCCACCTCCCGGTCATGGAAGTTGTGTTGGAAAGTTCAAAAGTGTTCATCCCATGTAACTTATTACAAAGAAGAATTGAGGAATCACCTTTAAGTAACCACGTAACACACATTCATATGTTCAAGTCTTTAAAGAACACCTCTGCCACTGGGTTTGGGGTAACACGGTTCACGGACACAGGAGGACACTTCTCAAAAGTGCAGAACAGGGCTGGACAGGGGCAAAGCCCACGGCTGTGTGACAGCATAACTCCTGCAAGTGCCGAACATCCTGTACTGTTTATTGATCAGGACTGAAGGAAAATGGGGAGGGGCAGGGAAAGCATGGGGAGGAATAAGACACAGAAAGGAAAACAGAACGCAACTTTTCTTCAAGTTAAAGTATTAATGCCAATAATCCTTTTATTAACAAGTATATTTGAACTTTTAGAAATGGAAGTGTCTTAATCAATTTTGATATGTAATCATAAAGAGACTGTAGGCTCAAACCTAGGTAAATAAAGGTTTAAATTTAGCAAGCATAAGGCACTAAAGCAGCCTTTATATTTTCTCTTGGAGACCTAGTTATCAGGAAGAACATATTTGTTCTTAAGCTGGTTTCAGCCCATTAGGTACAAGATTACTATTGTACCAATGCCTACTTTTGAATGCATGTGCATATATGTGCATTTTAGTGCATAAGGGTGCCTGTCACCAGGGCCTGAAGACGCACGGTCAGGAAAGCCAAAGCCACTGTCCTCTGAGGGCCTCCACGGGGTGTGCAGGCCTGTCCTTCCTTTCTGGGCCATCAATGATTCTACACTTTTCAGTCACCGGGCTTTTAGAATTGTTCATAATATTATCACTAAATATCTGAAAATGTTAAAATCTAGATTAATTGTTTCATTTGTTTATATATATATATATGTACACACACACACACACACATATATGTACATTACACACATTTTAAAAAATCCCTTCACCAAAGCCATTTTTTTCTGTAAACTAAACTTATCTCTTAGCCTCTACCAGCTTTAGTCTCCCTGGATTTGTGTGTTCTGTTACCAACTAGTAGGACAAATTAAATAACTAAATATTAAAATACTGTAATTATATTCATAGCAAAAACAAAAAAATAGACATTGATACAGTATAAATCTCACTGTTTTCAGGTAGATGGCATTAAATGGTAAAGGTTAATTATAAGCAGTTTTGACATGTTCCAGTTTTATAACAAGGTTTATATGTTAACTCTGTACATTGGTTTTTTTTTAACCCTTTTTTTGAAAATAAGCTATAGTAGAACTTTTAGTGTCAGCAAAGACACATACTCACTATGCTCTATGCAAGAGAAGCTAATTTGGGTTACATGCAATTCTATTTCCCTTAGTTGAGGCAGAGCTATTTCCTGCATTGCGCTGGTCTCCGGACCACCTCCGTGCAATGCTGAGAAGGTACGCTATGACCAGATGGCAGTCCCGACAGCAGTCTACAAGGGGCCCTGTGACACCAGAACATTGAGGTGGTGTGTAGCCAGGTGCAAGATGCTCCGGTATTTCCAGGGTATCTTACGGCTGGACTCTCATTCTCCCACGCTGTTTTTGAAGGTCTGCAATATTTTGGTTACTAGCCTAGTCTGAGTGGAGATCCTGCGGGCAACGTGAACGAAAGAACATCAGGCACACAGGCTGAGTTTGGGAAGGGGCAGGGAAAGACCACATATAATGTCTTTGAGGATTTAAAAAAATTTATAATTAATTGGAGAGAGATGTCAGACAAACCATAAGAAATTCATTGAGTTAGTGGTTAAGTTTGAAGTCTCATATTACAGGCAGTAAAGTCCTTATTTAGAAAAAAGGCCTTTAAACCTATTTACAATATACACAGTTACTTGCAAAGAAGTCTGATTTACAACCATTTTTTCAAAGCCTTTTGTTGTTGGTTTTTCCAAATAAGGGTGAGTAGCTCTACAAAAATGAGACACACACACACACAAAAGACGACTAATAAGTGAGGATTTTCTCTTGGAGACAGCTATTGTTAGCAGGGAGAGTCAGATATTGACACTGCCGCTGAGGAACCCCCTCGTGTTCTTCTTGTGCCGTCCACCCAAACAGTGTCTGCTCCACCGCTGTTCTCTACGCTCATGTGGTCGGTGATCCCTTGGAATGCAACACTGCAAACACGCGGCACGAAGAGATGTGTAAACGGAGACTGATGCCTTCCGAGCTCTAACAGGGAACCGGGAAGGGGGGTCTGGAGACCATAGTCTCCATCAGCATGTTGAATCTTCAACAATTTCGAGGCCCATCTTCTGAAGCCCTCTCGTGCTGTAAGTTGTAGTAACAGTTCTGACAAACACGCACTGGGGACGAGATTTTCAAACGTTTGATTTCTGACTGAAACCGACTGCACCTAAAGGAAAGGCAAAAATCAAGCAGTTATAGGTCCTCTCCATGTCTGACCACTGGCTGAGAAACACTCATTTGAAAATCAAAAGGGAAGCTTGCAGCACACTGCCCAAGGCCACACTGAGGTCCTGCGCTTGACCAAGGACCAAAGGAATGCTGTAGTTCTTATTTTAGTCTATGAAGAAAAGGAGTATTAAATCGAGGCAGGCTATTTATTTGATTGTAGAAAATTTAAAACAATGTTGAGATTCTCCTCCAGGACAAAGTCATGGGGTCTGAACAGCCACGGCCACCCGCCCTGTGCAGGCCTACTCCTCGGGCCCTACGAACTCACAGGATGCCAACGTCTTTACTGGAGCCAGACTTTTTTCTCGTGGCAGAAGACTTATTACACATTTCAAACAACACGCTGGTCATTACCAAGTTCCTTTGGACTTTATAAACACTTGGTTTGATCCTCAGTTGTTTCTTAAACAAGTAATTTGGTCCAAATGTTTTCATTGTGTTTATTTTGATAAATTCCTTGAAGTAGACAATACTTAAGAGATGTTCAAATTCTTTAAAAAGTATTCCTATTACTGGAATAAAGCAGGGTGCAACCTTGGACACGGTGCTTAATCACATTAAGCATGGCTTCTCACAAGACTGAAATAGAGAATTCTATCTCCTCGATTAATCTACCAGTAAAAGTGTTCAGCGAACAAGTAAGTGTTCAGCAAAATAATAAATCTCTTATGCTACCAGCATTAAGAGATTTAAAGGACTGTTATTACACTTTGAGGAGACCCTAAAGAGTGCTGACCAGGTGTTTCTGGTGATTATTTCTGCACTTTTCAGTATGACGGAGATATATCACAATTGCAACAAAAAAACAGACAGAAAGTGAAGACTGATTTAGACTGACACAGCAATCTGGTGTTGGGGCCCAGAGCAAATCAGAACCTATGTGTTGGGCATGATTAATATCCTTAGAGCTTCACCCTCAGAAACTCGAAAAGCCCGCATCTTGTCTTACTTCTGGCAGAAGAGCTGCCCGCAGTTCCTGCAGTGGTGCCGTCTCTCCGTGAGGGAAAACCGCACGGAGCAGCCCGAGCAGCTGTCACCGCCTTCGTCCTTCACCCAGTGGTCTGCGGCAGAACGGCCTGGCTGGTCACTTACAGACCAGCTGAACACTCGGCCTCGACTGTCGCCAACAAGGATCCTGCTGTGATCCCTGCGGGAGACACAAAAGAGTCACTTCAGGGGCACCTCAGCACAGCCTTCTGGCTGAAGGGCTCTTTCCATTACCCTTGAGACTCTCCAGTTTTCAGTGGGGATACGTGTGGAGTGGGGGTCGGGTGCATGAAGACACAAAAAGAACTGAGCCCGAATTTACACTTCCATCTCGACTCTCTTTGTATCAAACCTTACCGTATCTCTGAAAGAGGAGGAAGGCAAAGTTTTTTGTTGTTGTTGTTTAATTTGGAATTAAAATCTACACACTGCCAGGTTTTTTATTTTGATTCGTCTGTTCGAGCCACATATGAAAATGAAATCTGTTTTCCCCAAAGACGGGCTTGGAGTATGTGGCCCCGGGCACAGCTGACAGATGACTCAGTTGTAAGAATAGCTGGAGAAGGTCTGACACTCACTTGGAAACACCCAGGGCGGTGATCTCTGCTGGGTGTGCGTTGTCCTTCCGATCAAAGGCCGTGTGCATAGTCAGCTTACTCCTGAACACCAGCTGCCGTTCCCATCGGTACCCTGGAATGGAAAAGTCCAAGACGTGGCAAATGGGAGTGAGGGAAGCCAATGTTTGGTAGGTACACCCTAATATGGTGCTCTCCAAAGTTGGGGTACCATAAGATACCGTTACTGCAGTTCTCAGCAGCTGCTGCCTCAGTAGAAGGTAAAGCAATCTAGCTTAACATTTACCACGGGCCGGGTGGGAGAGTGTCTCACTTGCAAAGACGAATATAGAGAAGGGGGAATCATCGATGCAAGAACCTACAATTTCTCCAGTTGAGAACACTGCCTCTGTCTCAAAGTTACCTGTGAATACAGTTTTATTTTTATCTGTAAACAATAATTTGCCTATTTTCAAAAGCTTTCATAATTTTTCAATGAAGTTATGGGTTTGAGGCACCTCTCTTTCAAAAATGCCAAACATATTGCAAACACTGTTGTGGGGTATACTCTCTGAATCCACTTTACATAGAACATTTCCGAGGCTTTCTCTCTGGGTGGTCCAGGTCCCAGGGATGGGGCTCAGGGACAGCTAGAGCCTCCTCCACCAACCCTCACACCACCCACAAAGGACCCGAAGGACCCCAGACTCCAAGTTACCAGGCTTCAGTCTGCTGTAATTCCGCACTTCAGTGGGGTTGGGGTGAGGGTGGTTAAGGGGACCCTGCGAATGGGCTCTGGTCTGCCCCTCTGAATAGTTCACGAATACAAAGCCATCTTTCTCATCTAGACTGAGCTGGTCAGACCAGCGCCTGGAGTCATCAGAGCCACTGTCTGTACACCAGGGGGCTGCGGCTCGGCAGGAAGCTGCCCGGGGCCTGTGGCCGGTGCTGCTGGGCTGGCTGAACGTGTCCTTGGGATCCTGGCTGCTGCTCTGCTCCTCTGCTTCTGAATCGCTGCTGTCCTCATCCTGGGCTTCCTGTCCTGGGTAATGCATTGGGAGAATTAGGAAACACATTTACAACAGGTAGATCTAGTTTCGTCCCACTGGTATTTTTCCTCTATCAGTTAAGACAGAATAGACAAAGTATTTTAAGATAAGTATATCAATAAAAAATTGGCACAATTTTCAGCTAAATTACATATACAAAAAACCCCAGCAGAATAAAAACCAGAGTTCATAAAATGCTTTGGCCAAAATATTCATTTTTTTCAGAGTCTGGTCACAACCTTTGCAAATCTCTCACCATCTGCCTCACCGCCACCATTTAGCTGGATAGTGCCAACTGTCCCCCGCAGCCTGGCCCCTTCTTATGGAAAATTTTGCACATGCCGTTAGTTCTACTTAGAGCCAACTTCCTAATCTCTGTGCATTCCCATGTTACACATCTTTGAAGGCACAGCTTAACTACTTCTTTCCCCAAACTCTTACCTAATGCCTGCAGCAGAAAGTAGTCCTCTCTTGTGGACTCCTTCAGCAGTTTCATGCCTTTTGTGTATTTGTAACTCTTACCCCAAACTATTACTTCTGGACAGTCTTTCTAAAGACAGAGATCAGCTTGAGGGAAGGGGCCCCAAACACAGCGCCTTCCATGTAGCAGTCAATATAAATGATGACATAGATGAATAAATTACTGATAAAAACTTTAATTTAGGATTTTGGGTTTTTTTCTTCTTTCCATTGTTACTTTGTACTTCCTCACATGAACCCCTACTCCCCTACAACAGAGTGGACTGGAAGGGAAATTAGGAAAAACAAACACATATAACTGGAAAAATGAGAGAGTAAGAACAAGGGTGCAAGCACCAGCCCACTAAGCACATGTATTTTTTTAGCAGGACAAACACTTCATTTGCCTCCCTCTACTCAGTAACACTAGTGGTAGGTGGCTAATTTGAGTGGATGTTTTCACCTTAATGGCTTATGAGTATGAGCTTTAAGGTCTTGACACAAGCAGTCTTGGAAACAGTTCTGATCTCTGGGGAACCACTGGCTTGTTTTTCCTCTCACCCAGGCAACTGCCCTCAACCCCAACTTCTATGCCGCCCAAGGTCAACTCTTCCTGTGGGCTGCCCTCTTGTCTGCCACTTCTGCAAAACACTGTCTACAACATGTGCGCCCAAGGAGGAAGAAGACCAACAAACGTCTCTCCTCCCTCAGTCTGACCCCTTCTTCGATCTCACTTATTCAGCTCATCTTCCACTATTATTTACTTAAAATCTTTGTTAAAGGAAGGGAAAGTGACCCACTTCTTACTGGAATTAGTCCAATGTCTGACACACAACTGAACTGTTATATCCCGAAACACCCAGATGACCTTTTTCAGTGGAGCTGCAGTGGCGAGTGTCAAAATTTACACAGTAAAGTAACAGAAGCATTAAGATGCCCTGTCCATTGGATCACTGCTGTTTCACAGCAAAGTAAAAACCACTTTTGGCTTACAAAGAGAAGATATTTGTGCCTTTCTGATAATAAACCCTTTCCCTTAGTAATCCCCTGCTATTGTCCAACTCAGACGGAATTCCCAACATACAAAAATTAACCACATAGAAACAATCAAAAGGCCAAAGTTAAAACCCTTTCCAGGAAGACTCTTACAAACACTGTTCTAAATCAAATGGGGTTAAGTTCTCTGTACATCAGCCTGGTTTTATGGCCCATCATTCCGTATAGAAATCAGCTATCTCTATAGTTCATTTTGAAATGCTTCACAGATAGAAACACTAGGCTTCAGTTTGAATGAATGCCCTTCTTGAGCAGGCCCGGGGGGCGGGGACACTGGCCCATCTCTGTGAAGAGTTTACAAACATGAGGCCAGCCTGTCATCCACACTGAGACTACCAAGCGATCGGCAGACAAGCCGTGGGCCTGAGGTGCAGGCCATCTGACTCGTCCAACACTGTGCCCTCCAGATTCTGCTTTGTGTTTTTACAACTGAAAGTCCAAGCCTTTGATACTCAAAGAGGTTAGTAACTGTGTGTACAATGGGATGTGGAAGCCACTCCAAGATGCTTACCCTGCCAAGTACTGCCCAGTGAATCAGAGAAAGCTCTGTACACCCACCCAGCTCCTTCACACACCAGGTGCCCAGCAAGCTTCTGGCAGTAACGCCCAACCAGCCTCAGGCTCTGGCTTATTGTTTGATGTAAGTTTATACATAATGATTTAAAAATATGAAAACTGTCAAATAACATTTTAGAAAGTATTAAATACCTATTTGTGCTTCTGGACAGTCTTCCTGCATTTCTACAGCTTCAATGGGCTCAGGAGCTGGTGTTTCAGGAACTTGCAAAAACTCCATTCTCCAAAACTGAATTTAACAATGGACATGTTACTAGGTGAAGATGAGTTCTTGAGGTTAAATAAGTAACTTAGTTTCTGTCATTGCGTATAACTAAATTTCCCTGTATCTTGAAAAATATGGCCAGAGACTGACTACATATAACAGCGCTTCTCACACTGTGTTTGAGAAGATGCCTATGGGTATTTCTTGGTGGAGGGAAAAGGACTGTGGTTAAGAAAGTTTGAAAACCATGGTCCAACTAAGTACACTGTTTTACTTCCTACAAGAACACCTGACAGCCTTGCATACACCAACATATACTCTGGGTCTCTGAGAAGGCTTTCAGGAAGCCGGATCTCCACACGTAGTTGGCAATGGAGCTTTTCATGAAGCCTCAGAGGCGAAGCCGCCTCCCTCTGGGGAGTGGCTCTGGGCTGTGCCTGCTGTCTAAGGTGCAGGTCTGGTGGGAGAGGACAGGGAACAGCTGCACTGTTGCTCAACATGTCACTGTGACTAACCGGCAGCAATCGGCTGCACTCTGCTTTCACTGGGTACAACCACAGAAAAGAAGCACCAAGTAAAGTCTCAGAGAAAAATCTCCAAATATTAGAATAGACTATAAAGGTAAACACTGTGGATTCCATTTTCTGTAGCGGCCCCGCAGAGAAAGCTAGGACAAGGGTAAACTATCTAGGGTTCAGGGGATCACCTAGGACTACAGTGAGGGAATGGATGACCGCAGGCCTCAAATGTTTTCTAGCTCTTTGATTCTAGGTCGAAAAAAGACAGTCCAAGTTTTCCCTAAGAAGTCATTTGGTGAGCCAATACATGCACATTTGTATTTTTAGCAATCCCAAGGTGACACGAAAACCACGCTTAAGCAACTTGCTTGTGTCAAACTCCCAGGTGCTTATTAGTAGCACTAACAGAGCTACCTGGTGGGAAGAAAAGAGGCTGAGTCACTAATGTGCTCCACGTCTGAGAACACATTGGCTGAGGTCTGTCTGAATATGAGAGAGAATTTGACGAGTAATATGACAGCCTGTCCAGGTGTCCTCAATAGTGGATAGCTGCACGAGTTTCAGGAAAACTAGGGCAGTGGATATCCTAATGTGTATTTCACACTGCTGACTTACCCGAACCACACCGTCCGAGTGTCCTGTTACTATGACGTTCTGTGTGTCCCACTCGTTCATCTCCGACACGCAGCAGCAGACAATCTGCTGGCTCCTGCCTGTGAATGTGTTCACACTCACAATAGGGTTCCCGTTGATGCTCCACACATGGATATATGTGCCAGCACAGGACACAATGTCCCCCTGGGAAGGTAGAGAAAAACTCCTCACTCACTTCGTATTGCATTCCAGTTTCAGAAGTAAACTGAATCCTTGGCCTGGCTCTCACGGAGAGAGAGTGGGTAATTTCTGAGGAACCCTGGAATTCAGTGCTTGCTAACTTAAAAAAAATAGCCTGAACAGAGGCCTCTTTAAGAATTCAAGGTTGAGAGGATGCTGTGGCCAAGGTGATTTCAAATGGAGCCAGAGGCGGGACTTTCATGTCTACACTTCTGCATCGTGCTGAGCAGCATTTTCCTCCACGTCAAAGCTGTCTGAGAGGGTGAACTACTCTTCTCCCATTTTTTACAAAATCTATTTACACCTTTCAGAGGTGAGAATCCACCTCCACTTTATTTTACAAAATGAGTCCAATCACAAAAACCATAGGTTCAAAGAGAAATTCTTCAATTCAGTTGCCTCTCTCTTCAATAAAGGAGAAGATGAAATCTTGGTAACATTGTAATATCCTATTTTAAAATTTGTATTCACAGGAGGGTGGGAGAATGAAAAGGCAAAAAAAGGTGAAACCTGGTATATAAGTCACTAGATAAAGAGAATAAACCCTAAGATTTCTAGAAGTTATAATTCGGGTTTCTGTGAGGTCCCAAAACAGAAAAGAATGGGCTTTTCCCTCAAACTCTACCAGGCTAGGCTCCACCCAACCTGGTGAGACTACAACTCACTAATGTTAAAGGAATTAAGATGCTTCCTGAAGCATCTGCTATGTTAGTTACTAGCTACTGTGGGGGACCTTTAGACTTTCCATTTCAACCTTGTGAGGTTAGCTAGTAGAGGTCCTGCTTTAGAGAGGATGAAAGTGAAGTATAAAAAGCTATGTAACTTGCCTAATATCAGAGAGTGAAGATTTGAACCCAGCTCTTTCTGGCCCCAAAGCTTACACACCATACCACAGTGCCTCTCTTACCCCGACGACAGCCTGCCTGTCACGATGCTAGCTACTGAATTTAGTCCCTCCTGCCCTCTTCTTTCTGCTCTTCTTCCACCAAGATGGCAAGAATCAAACCAAAACCCTAACAAAAACAATATTTAGCAAAGCACTGGTGTGTCTACCTCTGTTGGTCACTGAGTCATGTCTGGCAATAAGTATCAGCAACGGAACCTTAATTAATAGCCTTGGTCTATGCAAGAGACGAGGGACAGCCTGTCCATCCTGCACTGAGCAAGACTTTCTTCGATGGCTCCAGGGAGCCAGCCTCCATGGGAGTGCATTAGAGACAATCCTGTGGACGTGAGGGCTGGGCAGTTAAGAGGAGGAGCTGAAGGGCAGCAGTGAGGTACCTTAGGCCAAAAATGTAGACTGAAGTAAGCAGACTTAATACTAGCTGCAAAAATATAACACAAATAGAAATCTTTTCATGAGGCTTTTTCCTACGTGTTATTAAAAGATTACAAAAGCATCTTACAAGAAAAAAATCACTTTTCCACAGTGTTTGCAGCAACTATTATAATCCTATGGGTGTCTACTGGCTCAAATAACAACTAGCTATCAATAAAATTCTCAGTAGTTAAGTGAAGAACCCCACACAAGGTGCTTGAGAGAGTGATCAAATGCCTGACTCACAGCAACACTGCATCCGCGTGGTTCTGTCATACCGACCTGCTGGTAAGGCTCTCTGCACAGACATTTGCATGACTAGCCCCTGCATGCTGTTCTAAAAATATCTTAAACCCTTCAAATACACCAAAAAGCAAATTTGACTCTTTACCCTGCATAAACCCATTCACTGCCAACGCCGATTACAATTACTGTTACTAGACAATCTTAGCTCCATTCACTAGAACTGAATTTGTATCTTTTTCCTTTTTCTTTGAATGACTGACTACAAGGTATTTGACTAACAGCATCATACTTAGTACCTTCTGGTAGAAATAAAAGATAGAGCATCCCTCAGAAGGAAAGCTGTCTGTGTGTGTGAGGGTGTGACATGGCTAGAACTACTGTGTCATGCAGCATGATTTGGGGAGGGGCTAAAGGTAGGCAGGGGTGAGAATAGGTAGGTATAGCTGAGAAGTGATGAGGCTCAGGGACCTCTGGTTGGTTTGCAAGACTGGTGTGCCTACGTGGGCATCTTCCACATATGGAAGTGATGACTGGTCCCTTGGGCACATAGATCTCAACTTTTGTAAATCTATGCCTATCTTCCCAACTTATCAACACACCTTATAGCAATAATGAGTATCCTTGCCTGGCTCCTCCTCAGGTGAGCTTGGTCAGTGCATTTATTTTATCCTGACTCATCTGTCTGTATATAAAATACTAATTTTAGACAAGTGATAATATCCTTTGATAACTCTGAGGTGTTTTAAAAATAGTTCTGTCACAATTTTTCTTTTGTTTGGGTACCCAAATGTTACTTTTTTCACTTTACATAATAAAAAAATTAAAATGTATTTCACAAAAACTTCAATGTAATTTTTTCCTGATTTCTGTTTCTGATATTTCATTGTTGGCTCTCTAAAAGCTCTCTAAAAGCCTTTGATTTCTGAATATTGACTTTGCATCCCGCTGTTTTGCCAAATTCACTTATTAGGTTGAGTAGTTTTTTGGTGGAGTCTATAGAATTTTCCATGTACACTTTCATGTCATCTGCAAACAATGATAGCTTTGTTTCCTCCTTTCCAATTTGGATGCCTCTTATTTCTTTTTCTTGTCTGATTGATATGGCTAAAACTTCCAATATTATGTTGAGTAGGAGTGGTGAAAGTGGGCATCCTTATCTTGTTCCTGATCTTAGAGGAAAAAGCTCTAAGTTTTTGCCCATTGAGTATGATGTTGGCTGTAGGTCTCTCATATATGGCTTTTATTATTTTGAGGAATGCTCCCTCTATTCCCACTTTGCTAAGTGTTTTTACTCAATGCAATTTTAACATTCTGAACTAATCATACAAATTATTTTTTTAAAAAATGCCTATTCTAGAATGCTTTGTTTTGAACCAAATTTTGCTCTTTAAAGTATGCAAGTAGTGAGTGAATTTTAAGACAAAATGCTGAGTTATAAACTTTAATAGTCATCTACTTTTGCAAACAACAGAAAATTCAGAGAAATGAGTCCTTATCAACTAGTAATTTTCTGCTTATGTTGGCTAGACCTTCTTGTTTTCCTAGACATAAACCAAAAGGGCAATTTACTACTTACTGTTAATTCATTGATACAAAGAGCAGAAACTGGAGCTCGATGGCCTCGGAGCTGGGTTAGAAATGATAGCTTGTTCAGATCCCAAATGATGCAGGTTCGGTCACGGGACCCACTGACGATTATGTGATAGGCTAATGAAGCTGTGGCACAGGTAACTGTATCAGTGTGGCCAAGTAAGGCCTACAAAGCAGAACAGAAAAACCCAGGCTGATCACAATGACAGGGCTGGTTAAGGACAGCAGTGTGTGTGGGGGGTCTTCACTCTGCTCTAGCCGATTGTTCCTGCCTCACCCCCCGGCTGAAGGAGCAGTCTAGAGGACTCTGGAGGCACTAGTCTCCATTTTTTATTACTTCTGTCCTGGCCTTGGGCCAGTGTCTTAGAAGGAGAAGAGAACAGCAACTGCTACCAGCTTAGGTTTCTTCCTACCATTTCTACATGTGTTGATTATGGCCCCCAAAATATAGACTTTATACTCTGTGTCTATTCTTTTATGCCACCAAGTCCTGTTAAGTCTATTGTAAGGGGCTCCAACTGGATGGGTTTTTCAGAAAGTGCACACACGGTGAGAACAGCACGGTTGTGGTGCATGGTCCTGGGAAGATAAAGGGACAATGTAGTCCTTATGTGTCTGTGACCTCCTGTCACTGAACTGGAGACATCAGGACATTTGTGCCCAAGAGGGATTCTTTCTTCAAACTAGAATAAGACCTTCTTACTAGAGTAGGAAGAGAAACAGGACCCCAGGAAATGGCAATGTGGGAAAGTAAGTATTTTTAAGAAAATACTGTTAGGAGTTCCTAACAATAATCTGAATTTACTATTTAAATAGTGAACTGCCTTAAAATTTGGGTAATACAAACATCCTTATTGTTGCTTAGTTAACTCTAGAAGGCTGTTTTTAATAAGAAGTGCTTTCAACTGAAAGTGACTGGCACACTAGCTTCAAAGCCCATTTTCTAAATGGAAAATATTGTAAGCAGGAGTTTGGATCAGCAAACTACACCATCAACCTTATTATATATATGCTCATGTCAAGACTGTATCTCTTTGCACGGCTTACCTTTGGACCTTGCACCCAGTGAAGTTCCTGGCCTGCACAGATGGTTGTTGGTGTGTAAGTACAAGGGGTTTAGTTCTTTTCATAGATATTTTATTTGAGTTTGGCTTTGAAATAAACTTTGTAGTCACACAGAACTCAATTTACATCCTGACTTTACAACTAAGTGTGATATGGCCAAGTATCTTAACCTCTCTAAGCTGTGTTTTTTTTCCCCAAGTATAATTAGAGCTAATAACTATCTTGTAAAATTGTGAGGACTGAAGTTTTACATTTCTGAACATTCACCACAGTTCCCTAAACACAGTAGGTGCCCAATAAATGAAAAATATTGTTGCACCAATTTTCAAATTTGTATAATAAAAAGTATATATATACTCCACTAAAAAATTGTATGATAAATTCACTCACAAACCAAATACTAAAAGGTGATCACTTAATCATAAAAGGATTTTTGCTTTAAGTAAAAATTTATAATAGAGTTGGTATGTAAGTGATGAAAAATATTTGTTAATAACATCATCAATGGTTCTACTAAGTATTTACATGGATTTGTTATATCTTTAGGGATATGATAAGAAGACAGAGAAAGACAAAAGAATAAAAGATTTAATGGCTTAGCTGAATGAAGAGCATCCAGAAAGGAAATCAGTATGAGGCAACAGCATTAATATAATCTGGTTTGTAAAAACTTCATTTATATGTAATTTTATAGAAACATTTATAGTATTTAAATATATTTTAAAATCTATTTCCTAAAGACAGTTTGCTTTGAATTTTTAAAAAAGGCCAGCTTAGGTCATTTCTAGAAACAATATCTCCTGATTTCATTTCTTTTACATTTGAGACCCTTTCTAGCAAAAGAACACATATTCTTTTGGTTTTGTCCATTATGTCTCAAGCACATAAAATTAAGGAAGTTTTCTAGTTTCTCTAGAGTGTGGGCAGCAAAGATGGAATATCTTCCACCTGTTATGTTACCTGTTTGAGAGACAGGGTCTTGGCCTTTTCCTTTGAGGTGCCCATCTCCCACACACACACAACTGTGCTTGTCCCGCCTGTGACAACCAGCTTGGGGTTGGGACAGATTGCGCAGAGAATCTGGCCCCACTCAGACAAACATTCATAAACAGTCACTGCCTGTAAAATAAAACAGATGTGAGACACACATGCCATCAAGTACTAAAATATCTGAAATACAATGAGCATACTGGGTGAAGAACAGAGATTTCTATGCAGGTACAAATGACGGAGTACATTCTGGGCTGCTTCCAATTTAGCAACTCTTCCACACTGAAGCTCTACTCTGAACTACCTGCTACAGACTCCTAACCATGGTTGCTGCTAAAAACCTTAATGGAGGTCTCGAGTTTGTCTAGTCCAGGAAAATGAGATTCAGACTATATGATGCTCTGTAAGGTGCAGCGGGAGAATCTGGTAAAAGGATGTGTTTGCCGCAGCTGGTTAAAATATAAAAGGAAAGCATGAGTGCTGCTGATGAGAATGTTAACTAAATTTGTTACAGTGCAACACAGAGACCTGCATAGACTACATCCATCTTGCTTTCAGGAGGGGAGTGCCAGTGGGCAAACAGGGCATTAAAGGATTATACACATGGTCTCTCCCAAGAGATACTTATGGGGCTGCTGATGCTTGGGGGATGGGGTGGTAGGTCTTCTGTTAGCCATTTAAGAGTCCTAAAATCATAAATGGGCCAGGCAATGACTCACCAAAATGAAGCTCTTCTGGTTGGAAGAAATGCTGACTACTGGCTGGTTAGGATTCTCCAAGCAGGGGGGGACTGCTTGCCCCAGAATACAACTTCCCGAAAGGCTTCTTTCTCCTACTTGTTCATTAGCTCCTTTATCCTGATCTAAGGCAGACAGCTCTCCCTTCCTCTGGGCCTTGGAGAAACAGCTGACAAGCCCTTGGCCTAGGCTCACCCTACTCTCTTTTAAGCAGGATATCCAGCCATGCAAGAGTGAGATGAAATGAATGAGAAAGAAATGATTCAAACCTTGTCTGACTCGTAGTTGCCCAGCCTGCAGCTGAGGTCTGCATAGCCCCAAGTGAAAGTTTTGTTCCAGGTTGGTGGGATAAGCACCTTATTCTGTTCTACTGCAAGAATGCCTTTATCGGTGCACACTATTTGTCCCACAGGTTCTTTGAGTTCTACGCAAAACAAATCGACACATTACAACAGGGAGAGGGAAAATGAACTTCATTATTCCATAAGGGATGGTAAAGTAATCTCAGATATTCATACAAATCTAGCACACTGACACCCACATTAAGACAATATGACCTTAGTGGCAGAGCTTGGCTTTTCAGTCTCCCACAGCCCTGCCAGGGTGATGCTGACCACGACTGGTGTTCTCCAGGCCTCTCTGTCTCTGAGTACTTAGGTTTGGCTCCTAGCAATCGGGGCTGCTTTCCTGATCTCTGGAGCTGCACAGAGTAGTAACCTGGATGCTCCCCAGCATGCCACACAGAGACTTGCCACCAATCTAGTCCTTCAGCACCTCTCAAGTTACAGTCAATCCTTAGACTTTTGGACTAACGGCCGTGATGTCCTCTGAGAGGCCCAGATGCCCTGCTCTGCCCCAAGTCTCTGCCGACCGAACCAGTGCTCCAGCACCATGGCTCGGCGGCAGCTGCAGCCGGCACAGGCGACGTCTGTGTAACAAGGCAGACGGCCTCGAGCTGGCAGCCAGTCCAGTGCACCAGACTCTGAAGCTCCAATATTTGGGCTTCTTTAGACGGCAACTTCAACACTTTGCAAAAATACATTTTTCTTAAATCCTAAGGGGAAAAATCCACTTGAAAAAGTACTTTTAGATGTAAATACTTTTAATTGGCATATTAAAATACAGTCTTATAACTATTTCTAAAAAGGCAGAATATGTATAAATGAAGGTGACAAAAGATTTTTTACATATATACTATAAAAGTTGAGTGACAAGGTTTGGTATTTTAGAGTTTTTGTTAGCAGGGGAGAAAATGTTTCAAATTTTTTGACATAAAACTGAATAATCAGAAAAGAAAACAGAACAGAAAAGTAAAACGAGAAAAATCTAATGAGTATTTAGTGATTTAACACAAAAAAGTACAACACATATTACAAATTACACGCATATCCAAAAACCCGTTAAGACTGCTGGATTCATACATGATCCCACAGAATCATGAATCAGAAGTTTATTCTCTCCCACCTTACCTTTCACAGGTGTTAGAGAAGGCCTCAGGTTGTCTAGGTGATGGAAAAAGATCTTGTCACTGGTAGATCCTGGTGGGACAGAGATTCCTGCATTGTCTCCATTAAGTCTACTCCTCACTCGCTTTGGTGGATGAGGTTTCTTAAATAACTGGTAAGAGAGAAGACGACACATTTTATAATGAAAGCTAACACTTATTAAGCCCCATTACAGGCCAGGTATTATGTTAATTCACTTGTACATCATAGCAACCAGCAGGTACAGCGTAGCTACATTCTGAGGGAAGAAACCCAAAGTGGCTCAGAGGCTGCCTGACATCTCAGACCTTTGTTAAGTAGGGACAAGGCTATGCTACCACAGCTTGAGTTACTGTGTTATACTGATTTCACAATAGCTTTGACAATGACCTCAGACTATAGTCAATTGATGATTATTTCCCAGTGATACTTGAAAATTAACCAGGCTGTGCTACTGAGGGCAAGCAGACATCCTGTGTAATTGGGCCACGTCTGGCTTCAACATGGCCCTTCTCTCTGAAACACCATTTTGGTCTCTTTTAGGTGTTACTAATTTGCTACAAGTCTGAACTTTGTTGCCTTTTTACTTTGCCATGCTGTAAAGAAAAAAAAAACACAAGAAAGTCTTTGGCATCTCTGTTCATTATTTCTACAGGGCTAAGAAGTATTACTGTACATTTATGATTACTATTTTTCAAATATTGTTCACCTTCAAAATACGTGTTGAGTTATTTCTGTTAAAGAACAGAAATCTGAGGAAGGTATTTGGGAAATCTTAGATGAAATGAGCTTTAAGATGAATATAATACAATCACACTTTGTGAATTTGACATTTTGGATTTTCAGGAGGAAAAAAATGCTATGTATAAAGAAAGATATACATTTTAGGCTCCCAAGCTTCTACATGTACTACACATTGTTCTTATTTTATCTACATATTAGAGTTCTGATATTTTCTACAAAAGTTAGTAATGACACAAGCCTCTGAAGTTCTATAAAAGGACCTCCACACTTTAAAGCAAGTTCCTGGATGAACTTACTGAAGAACTTTTACATAAGGGACCAGTGGGAGCCAGGATAGGGTACAGAGAGGTGCGATGTGGTGGCCCTGAGGCTTACATTTTTGTAGGGTTGCTATACTTGTCAGTACTCTATATTAGTCACTGGAATGTTCTAGAACTATATTATTATCCAGACTCTTATCTTCTAGACGGCTTGACTCTTATACTCAGGAGTGGAACAAAAATCCTGCAACAGTGTATGCATCTTGACTTTTCTTGTTCAGAATACTTTTCCCCCTGAGGGAATAAAATAGTTTCTGCGCTCCTAATCCTTGCAAAACAGGAACTAAGATCCTTCAACCTGTGATCAGTGTTTATCAACAGCATATCATCCATCTTTAATTCAAATCACCACTACCTGTTCACTGAGCTACTTACGGTAAGAGCTTGCTAGGTGTTTCTATGCTCCTCATTTGGCTCTCCTACAGAGTGTGTGTGCGTGCCCACATGACTACATGTGTACATGACTTAGCCAGAATGATCCTTAAAGTCTGGATATGGCCATGAAGTTTCTTTGCTTAAACTCAGCAACTTATTACTGCCTCAGGACAGAACCTCATCTCTGTGCACACTCTGGCCCCACAGGTCCCATCTGCTTTCCTGAGTGTGCTCCTGACCTCCTGTCAGATCTTGTGCAGGTGCAGGAAAGCACACCCTGCACTAGTCCGAGAGGGGAAATTCTCTGTGAACATCATTTCTGTTTATTTGTATGTAAAAGGTGGGAGAAAGCAATACTCTTGGAACCTACCAGGCGATATTTACAGTCCTTTATTGAAAACTCAGTCTAAATTTAAGTATTTTATGATCATCTAAAGAAATATTAAGCATTTAAAAAAATGAAACAGAGAACAGTGATCATAAAAAGATCCATACCTGTTTAGGGATCTGACCAAAGTTATTAATGAATCCTATGGTGGCTGTCTCCTTTAATGGGTCATTTATGTTGTAGATATCGACTTGACCCTCGTAAAACAGGTGATGGAAGACATTTACAGCTTCTACTGCAGCAGGGCCTTGCTGTTTATAGCCAAAGATCAAGTCAATCCATTCATGCAGGTGGGCACTCACAAAATCACATTCCAAAGCCTGTAATTTCAAAACAAAGGTTCAGTCACTGCCTGACATTTATTAATTCCTCAGAAAGTAAAGAACTGGCCAAAGATCGACAGGAACTAAAATAACTAAAAATCATAAAAATAATATTAGTAGCGACCAGATGGGTGACACACTGCTCAAGGTCCTCTTTGTATTGTACGGTCAATGACCCAGTGAAATTCAGTTCAACGGCAAAGTACACTCTCATTACCTCTCGGTGGACTCTGATGAATTCCCGTGGGTCCCCTTTTGCCCAGGGTGGAAGGATAACATCTCCAAGCTTGGTGCCATTTTGTTTACAGCCTGTGCAGTTGGATACATTAAAGAAAATGAAGAAAAGTGATAAATAATAAGTTCATATTAAGTAACAGGGAAATAGTGGGTTTAAGTGCATTGACAGAACTATGAAATCTTACCACCAGAAAGGACCCTCAGAGATCATCTACCCTGTTGTTCCCTAAGACTTCTCCTTAGTTCACTTCCTCAGAGAGATTCACTGAGTGTTAGCAAAACTGAGGGGTGCTGACGATCAAATGACTTCAGAAAATGATAACTTATGCAAAGGTGAACATGGTTCTTTCCTGCAAGACTCTTCAGAGGTACTGCTAGGAGGTACATTAGACATAATGCCTGAAATTTAACCGACCACAGGAGTCTTTAATGAAACATTTTATGGGGCTACTCTTTTGAGTTTCAAAAAACCCCTCAAATTCAATTCCCTTGGGATGGGTGGCTCATTTGGCAGACCATTAACATTTCCCTAAACTCTTCCTTTCGTGGGCTTTTCCAGAAAGCTTACAGTTTGGTGAGTCATCAAGAGTTAAGTAGTACTAAGTCTGTCTTAATGTTTTGACAAAATTTACTATTCACATGGAGGAGGTTATTGAAAGAGTACCTAACTCCTCACTAACTTTCAGTTTGTTCTCTCTGCATAAGAAGAAATGAAAACACAAATGTCTTCTTGAGCTATTTGGAATACATGGGCGTTCTCATATTTCTGATAACCTTAAATTCTTCAGAGAGCACTGTAGAACTGATACATATTTTGCTGTCAAGATTCTCATTAAAGAAATAAAATCTAAAACCTAAAGGAAGAAATCAAGGAAGACACAAACAAATGGAAACATGTACTGTGTTCATAGATTGGAAGAATTAACGCTATCAAAATGTCCATACTACCCAAAGCAACTTACAGATTCAATGCAATACCTATTAAAGTACCAATGGCATATTTTACAGACATAGAACACTTCAAAAATTCATATGGAACCATAAATGACTCTGAATAGCCACAGCAATTTTTTAAAAGATTTTATTTATTTATCTTTAGAGGGGAAGGGAAGGAGAGAGAGAGAGAAATATCAGTGCATGGTATTTAAATATCAGTGCATGGTAAATTATCAGCACATGCCTCTTGTGTGTCCCCTGCTGGGAACTGGCCTGCAATCTAGGCATGTGCCCTGACTGGGAATCGAACCTCAATCCTTTGGTTCACAGGCCCGCGCTCAATCCACTGATCTGCATTAGCCAGAGCACCACAGCAATTTTGAGAAAGAAGAACAAAGTAGGAGGGATCACAATACCTGATACCAAACTGTATTACAAGGCCACTGTAATCAAAACTGCCTGGTACTGGCATAAGAACAGACACACAGACCAATGGAACAGAACAAAGAGCCTTGAAATAAACCCAAGTCTCTACAGTCAATTAATATTCGACAAAGGGGGCAGAAGCATAAAATGGAGCAAAATAGCCTCTTCAACAAATGGTGTTGGGAGAACTGGACAGCTACGTGCAAAAAAAATGAAGCAACTTACACCATACACAAAAATAAATTCAAGGTGTATAAAAGACTAAATTAAATATAAGTGGTGACACCATAAAAGTCCTAGAGGAGAACACAGGCAGGAAAATCTCAGATATTCCATGCAGCAACATTTTCACCAATATGTCCCCTAGAGCAAGAGACAAAGCATAAACAAATGCAACTTCATCAAAATAAAAATCTTCTGCGTGGCAAAAGAAAATATCAGTAAAATGAAAAGGAAACCACATGCATGGGAACATGTATTTGCCAATGATACCTCCGACAAGGGTAACCTCTAAAATGTATAAAAAACTCACAGTACATCCACTCCAGAAAGACAAACAACTCAATTAAAAAATGGGCAAAGGACTTGAACAGACACTTCTCCAAGAAGGACACACAGAGGGCCCAAAGACATATGAAGAGATGCTCAGCATCACTAGCCATCAGAGAAGTGCAAATTAAAACCACAATGAGACACCATCTAAAACCTGTGAGAATGGCCATCATAAACAAATCAACAAAAACAAGTGCTGACAAGGATGTGGAGAAAAGAGAACCCTAGTGCACTGTTGGTAGGAATGCAGACTGGGGCAGCCACTATGGAAAACAGTATGGAACTGTCTTTTGACCCAGCTTCCACTGCTGGGATTATATCCTACGAACCCTGAAACATCAAGGTAAAAGAACCTATGCACCCCAATGTTCATAGCAGCACAATTTAGAAGAGCCAAGTGCTGGAAGCAACCTAAGTGCCCAAGAGTAAATGAATGGATCAAAAAACTTTGGTATATTTACCTGAAGAAATATTATTCAACATAAAGAAAGAAGAAGCTCCTGCCCTTTGAGATGGCATGGATGGCTGTGGAAAGCATTATGTTAAGTGAAATAAGCCAGGCAGTGAAAGACAAATACCACATGATATCACCTATAAGTGGCACCTAATCAACAAAACGAACAAACAAAACATAACCAGAAACATTGAAATGAAGAACAGTCTGACAGTAACCAGAGGGGAGGTGAGAGGGGATAATGAGGGGGAAGGGTTGTCAGGAACATGTATAAAGGACACACAGACAAAACCAAAGGGGGGGTGGCTGGGGTGGGGTGGGAGTGATGGAAGGAATATGGACATAACTATACTCGAATAATAATTAAAAATGTGGGGGGAAAAGGGCAGTTGAGATTGAAAAAAAACAACCTTACTCTCATTGTAATAAACAAACAAACAAACAAAATCTAAAATGTAACATTTTTGCTGTTAATGTATCATTTAACAGAAAAAATGTCTGGAAAGATTATGGGGCTACCTGGCAGAAACAAAAACATCAAGTTGTGATAATGCACATTAACCGACATTAATTCCACATAGTTTTGTTATTTTAATGCATTATTAAAATAATGTATTTTGTTATTTTAAGTCATAGCCAGAGATAATCTTTAAGATATTAAATAAACCATTTGCTATGAAATCTACCTACAATAAAACACATTAAATGGGACTGGCATCTAAGAAAACATGTTCTTCTTCTTTTTAAAAATAACACCAAAGAGTTAACTTTAGCATACAGTTTTCTTAGGTACAAATCAGATGATCACTGTAAAAAGTGACTCTATAAACAAAAATGTTGTCTCACTAGCTTAACAGCAGTTGGTTAGATAAATAGTTGCATTAGAAATTCTCATGGAGAAGCGCAATTGTTCAAATTTTGGAACACAAAGGCATTCCAGGTAAGGGCCAATAAAAATATTTCCCTTAGAAATAATCTTGTTTTCATCACTGTTATTTCATGGCTTATTTACAATGTGATATTAAGTGAGAGATACAAAAATCAGTTTATTGTTTAAAGAAATGTCCTGACTTGGTTAGAAAAATTACCATATGATTTAAGAAAAAAATAAAACAATCAAGTTATTATAACTTGATTGCCCCTGTTCATACTCTTACTCCAGCCCCTCCAGAACTAATTTTTTAAGAATGAGAAGCGAGTAATAATTTCCAGGCTATTTCAGATATAATCTGCTTTTTAAAATTTTGCTTATAATCCCTATATAATTATGTGACATAATTGTATTTAATCAGCACTATCTGCAGTTTTAACATGCCACTTCAAGGGAACAAGGCCTAAGAAAGCCCGTGGCTTATCTAATCCTGAGGCCCTGCAGAGCTTCCCTGCGCGTGTATCCACAGGTCTGAGGACAAGACGACCAGGGATGAACGCTCCTCACTCTAGAAGTGGGGAAAAACCCAAGTGCTTTTTCTTTTAAACCATTTACTATCTATTCTGTGCGAAGAGGCAAACAGTGTTCCATTGCTTTGTTTTTACTGGGGTGAAATTCACATAACAAAATTAACTATTTCAAAGTGCACAACTCAGTGGCATTTAGTGCATCCACAATGTTGTGCAACCACTGCACCTCACCGGCCCCCAACATTTCATCACCCCAGAAAGAAACCTTGTAACATTGAGCAGTTGTTGCCCATTCCTCTCACCCCTGCCCACCCCACCCCTGGAAACTACCTATTCTGGATATTCCATACACATGGAATCACACATTACATGACCTTCTGTGCCTGGCTTCTTTCACTTAGCATAATGTTGTAAGGTTCAGCCATGTTGCAACATTTATCAGTACTTCATACTTTATTGCTGAAGTCCTTTATCACATGTATATTCCACAATTTGTTTACTCATTGACAGGCAGGTGGGCTGTTTCTACCATTTGGTTATTGCAGACAGTGCACCTTCAAACACGCAAGTACACGGACTAGATTTCCTGTTTCAGCTCTTCTGGACATGTACCTAGGAGTGGAACTGCTGGTTCATATGGTAATTTTGTGTTTAACTTTTAGAAGAATCACCAAACTGCTGCCCACAGAGGCTGAACTATTTTCTGTTCCCATCAGCAATGCACAAGGGCTCTAACTTTTCCACACCTTTGCCAGTCCTTGGTATTTTCTGTGAGTGTGCATCTTTTTCATTCTAAGCCATACTTTGATATAAGGGACACTTCACTGTAGTCTTGATTTGCATTTCCCTAAGAACTATTGATACTGAATATCTTTCATGTGCTTATTGAACATTTGACTCATCTCTTGGGAGAATGTCTTTTGGGGTACTTTGTTCACTTTTAAATTGGGTTGTTTATCTTTTTGTTGTTGAGTGGTAAGAGTTCTTCATATTCTGGACACTAGGCCTTTATAAAATACATCATTTGCAAATATGTAAAGGTTTTCTTTTCAGTTTCTGCATAATGTCCTTGAATGCAGAAGGTTTAATTTTGATCAGTTTCAATTTATTTCTTTGATTCTGTTACTGTAGCTTGTGCTTTTGATATCTTATCTAAAAATCCATTGCCAAATACAAGATCATAAAGATTTAACACTATGTTTTTCTCTTAGAGTTTTATGGCTTTAGCTTTTATATGATTTCAGGGGAAAAGGATGATTTGTTATGAAGGTGAGCATGCCAGATACACAACACTTCTTTCATTACTTATTTAAAAGTAGAGCATTTAGTTGGGTTTGTCAGTAGTCTGGCTAAAATATTTTGTGCAACATAGATTATTATAACAAAATCTAGTGTTTCTGAAAGATTGAGGGTATCTTTTCCTTTCTGTAGCTTTCCATATTGGTCTCTTTGAAAGTGGCGTCTCTAAGGAAAAGTGGCGTCTCTAAGGAAAATTGTAAGTGAACGTAATACAACACTAACATGTAGCCATATTCAAATACTGTGTGTGCATTCTCTGTTTTTTTTCTTGTTTACCATCTATTCTGCTCTTTCTAGGAACCATCACTCCCTCCAACTCTAAATCCTAGACTTTGGTGTCTTTAGCTACTGTTGGGTGAGCTCCAGGCCCAACCAGAGGTATTACCGTAAGTCTTATTACTGTAAGACTCAATTTCGGGACTTTTGCTGGGGCTACTGAGAGAATCTTACCATCTTTCCCACAAGACCTGCAGCTGTAACTTCACAAGGTTAGGGCTGCTGATGGACAACTAAGGAAAAATATTTTTAAAAAAATTTAAAAGGAGAAATCACTCAAATGATTAGGCATGAGTAGTTTTTAGGAGTTTCTATTTATGAAACATCTTGAGGTAGTATTGTAATGATTTACATGTTGAATTCTAACTACAGAATAAAGCATGAGGTATAAAAAAATACAAAACAGCACTGGCTGGTACAGTTCAGTGGATTGAGTGCCAGCCTGAGAACCAAAGGGTTGCCAGTTCGATTCCCAGTCAGGGCACATGCCTGGGTTGCAGGCCAGGTCCCTAGTTTGGGGCATGCAAGAGGCAACCACACACTGATGTTTCTCTTCCTCTCTTTCTCCCTCCCTCTCCTCTCTCTAAAAATAAATAAATAAATAAATAAATAAATAAGATCTTTGGTTACAGCATGATGCTCCATCCAACTGGGCCACACTGGCCAGGGCTGAAATTCTAATTTTAAAACATATTAGCATATAAGCTGAGAATGCCTCAAGCAATACACAATACTAAAACAAAACATAAAAATCTGGGTACACCACTCAACTATTAATGGGTTTCAATTGTAATAATTTTCAAATAAATTTTGCCTCACATTTGTTTTAACTAAAATAACAATATTCTAACCAGTAGATGTAATCTGTGTCTGTTTATCAATGTTTCCCAGATCTAGGTTTGGAACAGCTATTTTTTCCATTTTTTTGAAGTTGGATTTCAACCTAGTAAAGCTTTTTTCCCTTTAAATTTACACTTTAAATTTTACTGAATTGACTGGAGTGTGAACAGCTATTTTCAAAAAATGTTTAATTGTAGACACCCAATTATAGTAACTAGCAGCAGCTGAAACTGCAAGGACATCTTGTCAGTGTAGACCGCAGACAGTCATTGTATATAATGACAATCACATGGACAACATTACTAAGATAAAGCCATAGCTCTACGTACCCAGATCAAAGTTGTTGGAATTCAGCAAAAACTCTGGTAAGTAAAAAAATTCTGGGATCAGTTCTTTCACATCTGCCATGTTGTGCTTTGATGCAGAATACCAGGCCTCCCGGACACTGTGGAACATCCGGTCAGCCAGGTCAAAGTGGCCCCCCTGTGGACAGAATGAGAAGGCACCTCTCTGTTAGAGAACCACTCCCATCTCACAACTTCCAGTCAAGCTCAAGCAAGGGCTTGAACACCCCGAAAAAATATTTGGTGATATTTCCACTTTCCCTCAGCCTATGTCAGATACACAATATTTTAAATGACCAAAAAAAAAAAAAAAAAGAAAGAAAATTCTCTTTGGGATATTTCTTACAAAGGGTACTCAATGCATTTGCATTTGCTAAAATAAAATGCAAATATAAAGTCATTTAAAAATGTTAGTTTTTAGAGAGAGGCGACACACTAAGAAATATGAATTCTTCCACATTTTGATGATGCTCTTTTAAAGATCGTAATGTTGTCATTTATAGTTGGAGATGCTCAAGTTTTATGTGCTTGACTGGTTTCATAAATAATACGACATTGAAGTTCTTATACCAGTAAGAATTAAATGGAGAACTGGAAAGGTGATAGAAAAGATACAGACTGATAAAACAAACTCAAACAGAAATGGGCTTTCTTTTGCTTATGCAGCTTCACAGATACACCACCCCTTTCCTCAAACTCCCTGTGCTGTGCTTTAAGAGAAGGCAGAATATTTGTCTCTACGATGCAGTTCACTGTGGGAAAGTGCCAAACTCCACACGATGGCCATCAAGGCTTGCTACAATTTTGACTTCTCCACACACTTACTCTGCTCCAGACACTCTGGCCTTTTTGCTGCTCCTCATACATCTCAGGCACACACCACACTCAGGGTGCTCACGTGGGCTAGCGGTCCCTTTGTCTAGCATACACTTTCTCTAGATACGGGCATGAGTAACTCCCTCACCTCCTTCCAGTTTTTGTTCAGATGTCGCCTTTTCAAGATGTACTCTGACCACTCTGTAACACTTCATCATAACCTCCCTCACCTCCAATTCTTGTACTTTCCATTCCCCTTTCCCTGATCTACATTCTTCTGATAGCATTTACCATATTCTAAAAACATTTGACAATACACTTATTTATCTGCTTGTCTATCTCCCTCAATGAAAACAGTGTGTAAGCTCAACATGGCAGAGCTTTTCTCCTTATTTACGCAAGTCCTCTAAGCACCTGGAACACCATCTAAATAAATGAAAGAGAATGTGGAGAAAAGCCATTATAATAAAAAAGACAGCAAATGTCTTTTTAAGAACTGTTTATTAAATTCAAGCAGTTCAGGCTGAATTCCATATACATGGCAAGAAAGCATATGAGGTCCATCCAGAAGGTATCCAGCTATGTATTATGAAAAATAAGAGACATTTAGTGAAGAAGAAACAAGAAACATTGTATGTAGGACGACACCTCAGTCCTCTTCAGAGTAGGCACTTGGGGACCTCACACAGTTCTCCCAATCACCATCAGCTGCTCCACTGTATTTTTCTGAATTTCACTGACAGTCTGAAATCTCTTCCCTTTCAAAGGTGACTTCAGTTTTGGGAAAAGCCAAAACTCACAGGGTACCAAATCTGGCCTGTGGAGGGGCTGAGTCACCTGGGTGATTTTATGTTTCTCCGCAGAGTTTTTGGTGCTGCATGAGTGGGTACACTATCGTGATGAAACTGCCAACCACCAGTGGCCATAGCTGTGTCCTTCTCAATTATCTTAATAGTTTCCATGGAGGAATGTTCAAGCCTAATGCAAAATTTGGTGCAGATTCCTTGCTCTACTTGCTCAGTCATTTTGATTGTGATGGCCACACAGTATACATGTTCACTCAAGAGCATCTACTGACCCCACTGACTAGGTACAGTGAAGTTGTCACTGTTGACACATGTGCATTACAGTCCACTCTCCTTGGCTCCCAGGCTACATCGATGTCACACAAACTGTTCTCATTTTATACACAATGGCTGGACTTTTCCCAGACAGACCTCATGTACTTACTTGCTTTTTTAGCTATAGGACCTCAGCACTTCACTATAAATAAATGTTAATTCATTTATTAATTTTGGTTCAGCAATGTTTCACTTTAATTGTATTTGATTACTTTTGAGACTGAAACCTCACAGTCTTCTTGTCAAGCAGGATAACAATATTTTTAAGCAAGCAACAATTTTAAATAGAAAGAGGGCTTGTATAAAATGAGAGATTCTCAATTCAAAGTTCTACCTGTAGCCTTAAGAAGATCTGTGTGAAAGGCTCCATCCTCACTAGGTATGAAGCCACAATCATTGCAGATGAATAGTGGGTCCCATAGTGGTAGGCTGGAGTTTCTCCTGCTCAAAAGAAGATTAAAGCATAATTGAAAACAAGAGTAAATACAAACAATTGGTATTAATAGGCTTGAAAATGCTAATGTGAGTGGTAATTGTGACACTAAATACAGTTAGTGCTGGCATTTGTAGCATGAAAACCTTATGCTGACACTGCTACCCCTCACGTACTTGGTAGGAATCAAAAGTAAATATGACTCAATGTGTTTCCCCCAAAACTAAGCCTATGTAGCAATTTGTGCTTTAAGGTTTTTATGTAATAAATAACTCTTAAAAGCAAACCATCTCCACTGAAGCAGGATATTTATTGACTTACAGATACTGTTCACTAGGTTCTGGCTTTGAAAATCTGTTATTTCTCTAAATTGTCTATAAATACTGTGCAAATTTTACCACTCTTCTTGACAGGGGGAAAAGAAGCCCACGTAGGGAATACTGTTAGGCTTAGGGTTTTCTTTTTTTTCTTTCTTCTTTCATTGTTTTGCTTCTTTGCAAGGCATGCATGACAAACATGAAATATAGTAAATTTAAGTATACTGAACAGTATTTCAATTTTTTGTAATGCAACAGGATTTGGAAAAGAGAGTTAATAAATGAAAAAGTCTAGTTCCTGGCCTAAATATGATTCAAATTAAAGACATGTTATGATGGAAAATTTCTGCCCAATACGAAGCACACATACTTAGGTTTCCGTCAGTAACCTCACAGGCTATCTAAAAAAATGCCTTCTAGGCATGGCCATCAGTTGTCACATAAAACCTGATTTTCGACTCTAAGAGTTATATAGATATGTGGATATATAACATAGACAGATGTAATGATATATAAGCAATTTGTGGAAAGATGCAAGGATGTCAGACCACTAAATAATGGCTGATTTTTGAAATTAGGTACAAAGTCTAATGATAAGAAAAGTTATTTACCATTAGGATCTTCCCAGTCTTTGTATCGCTTCTTATATTGAGCTAATCGTTCATCTGTCTGTGCTCCCATCGGCTTAGCCAGGTTTCTAAATGTCTTGGGGTTAGTAAGATCTACCTCCTAAAATACAGAACAAAACACATCACTATACATCCTTTATCCTCACCATCATAGATACATATGGTGGCAACAGCAGACAGTGGCGACTCGTAAATGTGCTAGTATCTGAGGGGTCACCTTGGCAGAACTGGACTCCAAAACAAGGCTATGTACCTACAGTTAGTCTCACGTTACAGAGAGGTGCACGGCAGTTTGTGAACTGATTCAATTTGGAGGCAACTGCTTTAGAAATTAAGTGTTCACAGAGGAAGGCACTCAGGATCCATGTTTGGAGAGGAGTAGGAGTAGGAGTAGGAGGGAAAATCCTTCCCATTCTTGGCAAGGACACAGGAGGAGACTTTGGACACAAAAGTTCCCATTCATCTTTATCCTCCATCACCCACATAACCAGATAATCAAATCTCCTCGCTGTTCTGTTCCCCTCTTCCTCTGTTTCACTCTTACTTCACTTCTGAGCATTTCCTTCTTACAGGTGATTGGGAAGTGAAAACAGAGCACTCAGTAATTCGTTCACATCTAAAACACAGTGTCAGACAAGATCAAGTAACTTTCCAACTGAGATGGAATTTTTTAGACTACCTACCACGGATTATCTCAAACGCTCATTTCTAGTTGACGCAACTCACATATTTGCAAGGAAACCCAAATTTACCTCCTGAAGGATTTAAAAGTAGAAATTTGAAATATGCACCTGTGGGATATTTAATTTGTATTCTTTTTATAGGGCATAAGACTGACCAATTTTGCCAAACTTATATTTTAAAAGCCCTGGGCAGGAGAAACTGATCCACATTTATATAAGTCAAGTTAGTACATTTGTCCCCTCAAATTCTATATGCAAAATACTTAATTAATTGTTTTTGTTAATTCAACAAACGTTAAAGTATATACTAAGTACCAGGCATTACTCTAGATGTTGGGAATTAAGAGACACATAAGATAGTCTTAGCACTCAAGGACCTCAGTCGAGTAGGGTCAGACACAAGTCACAATTATGACATGCTGTAAAACAAAGTACCACAATATATCTTCAAGGCAGTGTGTGAATCCAAGAAGAGGAGAGAGAGGGCAGAAGGCTCCCCAGAGGTGATGCTTATGTGTGTCTTGCAGGGTGAAATGGAGCTAGCCAGGTGAATCTGTAAGTGGGAGAGCTGTGCATGAGCACTGGGGAGAATTCCACACCAGGAGCATAGTGGCTGCAGAGGGCAGACATCGGGAGACTGACAGGGTAGCCCAGAATAGCAATCCTGGGAGTAAATAAAGGATAGATTCATAAGAGCTCCTTTGTAAATGGAATGCTACAGAGGTTTTTAAATTCTCTTCAAATTGTGATGACGACTCACTGAATCAGTTTAAACAGAGGGATGACAATTAGATTTGTGTTTCTGAAACTGGCTACAGTGTAGATAAGAGACAGATATCCACCAGTGGATACAAACTGATTAGCACTTAAGAAACCAAATAGAAGTTATGAACTAATACCCAAGAAGTTTGTCAATTACCCACATTCCGTATAAGCCCAAGCTAAAGCTCTTCTCATCTTCTTGGAATAAGTGTTGCTGAGAACATTAAACTATAAAGCAAATAAAACAATGGAGCCATTGCATTATCTTGTAGTTACTTTAAAATGTGTTCCATTTGCACAAAATGATTTGAGATTTACCTCTGAGTCGTAATCTGCCAGGATCCAAGGAAAAACAGGATATTGCATGAGATCATTATACGATCTGCCAGCCAAAGTGTTCAAGTGCATCAAATACTGGAAGTTACTTATTTCACCTCTCTTGAGAAAGATAAATAGAGGTTTATTTTAGAGCAATCAATTATCTCCACTATATTCACTTTAAAAAATGTTACATGAAAAGTGAGGTAAAGGACAATTTCTTTTCTTACAGATTTTAGAACATCAACATTTTTTCTCCGAAGAACAAAAACAACACGTTTTTTCTTATGGTACATATTTTACAGGTCATTAAAATGCTTTTAACTGTATGATTTACAACATCCACCTATAAATTATGAAGGAGGCTTACCTCCCATCTCTGAGTGACAGACTTCTCTCCAACCAAAGTGCTAAGCAACCCAGATCTGGAAACAAGAAATAATTAAACTGTAGGCAATAGCATTTTATTTTTTATTTTTATTTTTACTTTTTTAAAGATTTTATTTATTTATTTTTAGATAGAGGAGAAGGGAGGGAGAAAGGGAGAAATACATCAATGTGCGGTTGCCACTCACATACTCCCACTGGGAACCTGGCCCACAATTCAGGCATGTGCCCTGACTGGGAATCGAACTGGCAACCCTTTGGTTCTCAGGCCAGCACTCAACCCACTGAGCTACATACTAGCCAGGGTGGCAATAGCATTTTAAATCTGACTAATCATAATGTTGAAAATTTTAAGTCACTCTTTCCTGGAATTTTTCAAACTATGGAGGATCTATTATTAGGCCATAAAATTGGTTTAGTGGGTTACAGTTAGCAATTTGAAATATGAAATGACATGGAATCAAACAAAAGGAAATAGGATATTGGAAGGCAGCACAGATAGTAATGGAAAGTATTTTCAGCACATTTTATCTTAGTTTTTCTAACTCAATTTGTGTCCTGGGATGCAGTATAGAATATATGAGGTCTGCCTGGAAAGACTTCAGCCATTGTTTATAAAATGAAAATGGTTCACCCAACATTGATGTAACCTGGCAGCCAAGGAGAACAGACTGGAACGTGCGTGCAGCACAATGACGACCTCACTGTACTAGTCAGAGGGGGACAGTACACACCACGGAGTGAGCATGGGTACTGTGTGGCTGTCACATTCAAAATCACTGAGTAGAGCAAGGAGAATGTGCATCAGACTCTGCATTAAGCTTGAACATTCCTCTGCGGAAACTATTTGGATGACTCAGAAGGCTGCAGCTATAGGCAATTGGTGACTGGCAGCTTCATTGTGGCAACGTGCTCCCTCGCACAACCCATCTCCTGCAGAGTTTCTTGGTGAATCATCAAATCACCCAGGTAGCCCAGACCTTCTTCAGCCCAGATTTGGTTCCCTGTGACTTCTGACTTTTCCCAAAACTAAAATCACCTTTGAAAGGGAAGAGATTTCAGACTATCGATGAGATTCAGGAAAATATGATGGGGCAGCTGATGGTGATTGGAAGAACTTTGTGAGGTCCCAAAGGTGCCTACTTTGAAGGGGACTGAGATGTAACTGTCCTATGTATGATGCTTCTTGTATCTTCTTTTTCCCCTCCCCCCTTCTTGTATCTTCATTAACAAATGCCTCTATTTTTCATATTACATGGCTGGATATTTTCTGGACAGGCCTTGTATTTTTTACTGTGGTTTATGGCAAAAGAATTTGAAAAACATCCATCTAGTCCAACCTTCTACCTTTTCCAATAATCACTACATAAAAGGAGTTAAATACATTATGTTGCAATAGCTGAAACAGTATACAATATCTTACATGTAACAGTTGCATGGCATATTTCCTAGAAGACATGTTGATAAGTGAATGAGAGTATGTATATACTGACAGAAAAGTCATTCCTGCTCATGTCATTCAATATTATGGACTTTTTTTATAGCAGCCTTTTCTAGAATATTATAACGCCCCTCTTTAGGCTTAACAGCTCTATAACATTGCTAACTAATATTTTGAAGATTAAAAAAGTGGTTACTGAACCAGTAAGCAAACACTTAATTATATATTTTTTTGTCTGAAAGGAAATTAATAGACTCAGCCCAATGGTACAGATACCACTTTGCACTCCTGGACAAATTCTTCCCATTAGGAAAAACGGAACAGAGGGCACCCTCCCTCAAAAAAAAAAAAAAAAAAAAAAAAAAAGAGCTACGATCACTCCTCAAGTTTATAAGAAAGGGAACAATTAGAAGACTAAAGCTGGAAACGAGTATCTGCTTCTTGCCTCTGAGCTTTTAGAAGTTCTTTAAGAACTGCCAATTCAAGGCCCTGGCTGGTGTAGCTCAGTGGATTGAGCGCGGTTCAATTCCCAGTCAGGTCACATGCCTGGGTTGCAGGCCAGTTCCCAGCAGGGGACACACGAGAGGCAACCATACATTGATATTTCTCTCCCTTTCTCCTTCCTTTCCCCTCTAAAGATAAATAAATAAAATCTTAAAAAAAAAAAGAATTGCCAATTCAGCACAAACAGTAGTAGCAATAATATAGCAAGCTGAAGATTATCTGGGCAGGTAAAAGTACTAGCAATTTGACCACAAATAGAAAAAAGGCTTACTGTGCTCTCAGGTAGCCTTTTGCTTCCTGTGTTTATATTAATAATGCGGATGACTAGGAACAGAACATGTTTCTGAGGTTGACAAAAGCATATATTATTTAATATTTATGTTTGCTAAATCTCAGTTAAAGAAAAGTAAAAGTAACAACCTAATGAGAAATATACTAATTTAATATATTTAGATATAGACAGACCAGGACTCAAATTTTATGTATAAATTACACAATCTCCACTGAAGTTTTAAGTCATTTTCTTGCATGTTGTAATAATTCATTTGTAGCCAAAAGCAGTGCTTCTCTTCCAGTGGATCATAAAGGACTTGAAGTCCTGTGTGACCATAAATCGAGGTGGGTATAGGGATCCTTAAAATGGCTACACCACCTAAAACAACTTTCTAAGAGTAGCAGCAGCTGAAAAGAGCAACAGGAACCATTGACAGGTTTGAACACATAAAAGTGTAAGTTTAAATTTAAATGTTAAAAAAAATTAAGAGGAAAACTAGGCAATTTGCAACAAATATAACAAGCATAACAGTAATACATTATTTTAGAAAAATTCCATAAAAACTAATAGTAAAAACTCAAAAGGAGAGGTTAACTATTTAATTACTATGGTGGTTATTTCAAAATATACATAAAAATATCAAATCATATTGTACACCCCAAACTAATCAAATGTTGTATGTCAATTATATCTCAGTGAAAAGAAAAAGTAATCAAAGACCATCACCACCACAAAACTCAGAAAAAAAAAATGGTCAAAAGTTCTATGTAATTCACAAATGATGATTTTAAGTGGCTAACAAAGATTTACAGAGCTCTAGTACTATTAATAAAAGAATGCACATTTAAAAATTTAAAAAAAATATTTAAAAAATTTTTACTGATTAAAAAGTTAACAAACATGTTATGAAAATAATTAAACTTATTCACGAACAGTGAAATATAAATATGTATAATTTTTATGGAAATTCAGTTGGTTTTATGTACTAAAACTCCTCAAATTCACACCCCTTTATTTTACTAAGGGGACTTTACTCTAAAAAATAATCAGGAATCACACTTCCATTATTATGACAAGGGAAGATGATAAAAATGAAATACCCACAAATAAAAGGATGTTTTATACATATGATAAATAGGCAGCAAATACAGTAATATTTCTGAAGAATTTTTTAAAGCAGGAGAAATATTTACATAAAACTCTGAATGGAAGAAGAATAGAAATCTGTACAGTGTATACTCAATTATGCATGCAGACATATATGAATGCTTAAAAGACTCCAAGGAAATTGATTAAAATATCCTAATTTTACTATTAAATCAACCTACCCCTGCTCCACACTTGTGTTTGGTCGTTGCCCAGATACGGACTCTGAACTGTCTGTTAGAGATGGCACCACAGCCAAAAATCTGGAATATTTAAAAACAGCATAGAATTAGACATGAAACCTTAGATAGAATCTAATGGGAGCTTAAGAAAGGATGGATATTTATTAATGATGGCCACTCTGACAGGTGTGGGCTGATATCTCATTGTGGTTTTAATTTGTATCTCTGATGGCTAGTGATGCTGAGTATCCTTTCATATGGCTTCTGTATGTCCTCCTTGGAGAGGTGTCTGTTCAAATCCTTTGCCCATTTTTTGACTGGATTGATTGGATTGTTGAGTCATGTGAGTTCTTTATCATTTTGGAGATTAAACCCTTGTTTGATGTATCATTGGCAAGTATGTTCTCCCATAAAGTTGGTTCCTTTTTCATTTTGATAATGGTTTCTTTAGCTGTGTAGAAGCTTTTTAATTTGCTGTAGTCTCATTTGTTTATTTTTCCTTTATTTCCCTTGTATTGGAGATATATTGTCAAAAATACTGCTCCAAGTACTGGCGAGGCTGTGGAGAAAAGGGAACCCTAGTACACTGTTAGTGGGAATGCAGACTGGTGCAGCCACGTGAGAAAACAGTATGGAGATTCGTCAAAAAACTAAAAATGAAACTGCTTTATGACCCACTGATTCCACTGCTGGGAATACACCTTAAGAATCCCAAAACACCAGTTCAAAAAAACTTATGCATCCCAATGTTCCTAGCAGCTCTCTTTATAGTAGCCAAGTGCTGGAAACAGCCTAGGTGCCCATCAGTAGATAAATGGATGAAAAAACTATGAGTCATCTACACAGTGGAATAGCAGACAGCAGAAAGAAAGAATTTCTACTCTTTGTGACAGAATGGATGGAACTGGAGAATATTATGCTAAGTGCAATAAGCCAGTAGGTGAAAGACAAATACTGTATAGTATCACTTATAAGAGTAATCTAATGAAAAAAATAAACTAACAAAGAAAACAAAACCAGAGGCATGGAAACAGAGAACCGACTGCCAGCTGCCAGAAGAAAGGGGTGGGAGGAACGCTGCAAAGAAGGGGAAGAGACTGGTCAAAGAACACGTACGAAGGCTCCATGGACACGGACAACAGGGTGGGGATGGGCTGGGGGAGTGGGGAGAAATGGAGGAGGGGAAAGGGGGAAACTGGGACAACTATAATTGAATAAACAAGAATAAAATTTAAAAAATGGATGGATGGTTCATTTACATCTTAATTGTTGCATTTACCTCTCCATTTCCCAATAAATGGCAGGCAACAGGAATACACAATAGTTAGAATACTGTTACAAAAAACGGATAAGATAGTGCCTTCCAAAGCCAAATAACAAGGTCCACAGCAAAATCAGTCATTAGGAATTTTTACCTACGCTGCCATGTTACTGGAAGAAAAGGCCTTGCAACACTAATTCACAGGAATTGAGCGAGCTTAATGAAGTCCCAGAGTGATTAACAGCTAAGTATGCACAAGACATGAAGAAATCATGATAGCTAAGCAAACGACAGGACAGACATATCACTGAACAAATGAAAGTACATACAAGATAAGAAACTTATGTGACACTCTTACAAATTTTTTTCAGAGTTGCCTATGATGTCAATATCAATTTTTTAAAGGCAAAGAGAATTATGCAGAAATTCTTGGAGTGAATGTGGACACAAAAATTTCTCAGAGAAAGAGAAACATCTCCTTGTAATGGTGTCTAGTTATGAAGAATAAACAATTTCTTAGTGTTGAAACAGTATCACTTTTAGAAATTAATACCAGATAATTAAAATTTCAGTCACTTTATTAGTTCTTCCCATATGTGAATTATCAATCCACATGCACAACCCCTTGATTCAAAGAACAACCCATCCCCAGGTGCTCGCTGGTGATATTACTGTAGTGTAGTGATAAGCAATGCTGCTTGATATTAGTCATTCCACATGGCAATCACTTAAAATACAAAACTTCCTTTACTCCAGTGCTGGCTGCAGCATCTATGCCACCCTTCAAATAGTAAGAGGAGGTCTCTCATATCTACTATCAGTGCACAAAAGCCTTACTCTCCGTACATCCAACAAAAATACCTTTGAGTGCCATGGATATGTACTGTTTTTTACAATGTAAATTGTAAATATATTTTATAAAAAGTAAAGTATATTTACATTAGACTGACTGCTTTATTTTGTTGTGCTACTTTTTCAGTGATGAGGGCATCCAACTTCCCTTCCAAGTCCAGAGAAAGTCTCATATGAATCAAAGGTCTAAGGATACTCCGTCTCTTTATTCAATGTGAAGAAAGCCTGTTTTGAACCTAAAGTATAATTTTTGAAGCTACAGCTTTGGCATCCATTTTTACATTTGTAGGCATAGGATTTAGTGATGAAAGTAGCTTTTGAGGATAACTATACTTACCAGAAGAAAAAAAGGCATTTCAAAATAAAATTGAATCATTATAAAACCTAGCTAGAAAAACACTGTTTTAAAGAGGTTGGCAAAAATGAAACAAACATTTTTCTCAAATAAGTTAATTCACTGATCTAAATTCTAGATTTTTAAAAACCACCTAAACTGATACTAGTTTCCCTTGCATCTCCTCCCAGGATAGCATTATAAAGTATCTGTAATAAACAGTACCTTTGATAGACTTTATTTCTAATTCCTTTCTGAAAAGCAAGGAGGTAATTTCGTCCATCTCCAGAGAAAACTTCCACAGCAATAGGCTGAAATGATCAGAGAAAAAAACATTAAGAAAAACAAAAATAAGGTTATGTATGAACTTTTCCACTATTAATTTCTATAATGTTGAAAAAAATTAACTCACTGAAGAACACTGAGTCATAAATTTCTAGCAGATTCTATTACAAAATAAACAGAGCCAATTTGTTGTGAATGTGTTCTCACTTTGCTTCTAAAATATTTAACAATAGAATAATGTTAAATAAAATAATTATAAAGTTATAACTTTGTAAAAATACAAGGGTGTAAATTTTAAATTAAAAGGTAATTTAACGTTTTAAGTCATATTTTTTTTAAAAAATGCATTATACAGAGTTATGTGCCCATGCAATATGAGTTTGCTTATCACATAACCAAATTTAAGGAATAATCTAAGAAATACTCTAAGGGATATAACGCAGGTCCTAGAGAGGGCTTTCATGGCATGTGTCAATTTTAATATGTATTCTGAATGAAGGAGCACAACAAAACATTTAGTACTACTAGATCAACCCACCTGCAGGAGATACCTCCTCTTATGTACCTCCTTGATATCTTCATATGCAAAAATGCTGCATGTTCTCTTGAGCTGACTGGGGCCTTGCCTGGCTCCTCTAGGGATAATGGGCTCATGCATACTATAGGCATCCAAGAAAAAGGACATAAACAAAAACACAGCAAGAGATAAATTTGCAGTCCAACAAAAGCTGTTATTTTTAACACATAAATAGGACTGGGGAACAGTATATCAGAAATTTCAGTTAAAAAAATATGTTTAAGAGAATAATTTGTCAGCTACCTGGCATATAAACCACCTCCTTTGCTAAAGTTAATTTTTAAAAATCCCATTATTGCTATCAGGGTCAACTTATCTATCAGGCAGAGTACCTAGGTCTAAGTACTTCTAGAAGCTCAAGAAAATGTTTTAATTTCTTTTAAAATCAGAAAAATATTAAACTTTTAGGTGACAGAAAATATTTTAATATATGATGCAAATATATTCATCTTTAAACCAACAGTCATAAAATACAGTTTTTAGTATTTTTATATGGAGGAAGAGGCCCATGAAAGTCATAATGTGGCCCTGATTGTTGCTGAAAGTAATTATTTGAAATATCTCCTGGGAATGAACTGCAGAGACCATGTCCACTTCACCAGTGTAAGGTGTTCAAAATGTCAAAGGGAGAGAGGAACATGTTAACTTTCTAAGCCTTTAGCTTTTGATCGTCCTTCTATCTTTGTCTGGTAGAAGAAAAGGAGATGGATAAAACTCACTTAATTCCTGCCTTTGCTGCAGTCACACGGCTTGTAGGGCACTCAGAAGACACAGATGCTCTTTTCTCTGTTAGAATGCTGTGCGGCTACCTGCGTTTTCTCTACAACTGTGTTTGTATAGATATTTTAGTGCTTGGGAGGCTGTGGAGAAAGGGGAACCCTTCTGCACTCTTGGTGGGAAAGCAGATTGGTGCAGCCACTGTGAAAAGCAGTATGGAATTACCTCAAAAAATTAAAAATAGATCTGCCTTATGACCCAGCAATTCTACTTCTGGAAAGTTATCCAAAGACTCATAACACTAATTTGAAAGAACATAAGCACCCTATGTTCATGGCAGCATCTTTTATAAGAGTCGAGATTTGGAAGCGGTCCAAGTGTGCACCAGCAGATAAACAGATAAAACAACTATGGGACATTCACACCATGGACTACTACTTGGCCTTAAGAAAAGAAGAAGGTTTCACCCTTTGTGACAGCATGGATGGATCTGGAGAACATTATGCTAAGTGAAATATGCCAGCCAGAGAAAACCAAACACTATATGATTATACACTAATGAGCAATTCCATTACATATGGAAATGTAATGAACAAAACAGAGACGGACTCACAGATAGAGAGCAGGCTGACAGTTTCTGGGGGTGGGGTTAGAGGGTGGAGGGAATGAGTAAAAAAGAAAAAGGACTCATGGACGTGGACCACAGTGTGGTGGGTGTGGGGGTGGGGTGGGTGGAGGTGGAAGAGGGTATTAGGGGAATAAATTGTAATGGAAAAAATTCAAAAACAAAAAACAGGTCAAAGGAAAAAAATGGAAGAACAATTTGCAAATATAAGGAATTTTGTGTCTAATGTTATTCAGCCATAAAATTTTATTTAGTTTTCATTGTGATATAACAGGATTTTCTTTATTATCTGTAAATAACAATTACCCCATGAATATTTAATAACAAATACACACAAACTGAAAGGTAATATTATTTAGAACACAATTTTTGGATGAACGAATCTATTTGAATATGTTGTTTTCTAGGGATAGCTGTACTTTGTGTATCTTCATTCATTTACTTACTTTGGAGGTAAAGTCTCAATGTCTCTTATTTCCCTTGTTGCTGTCATTGTAAATCCATCAATCACATAAAAATGTTCTTTACCAAAAAGGAGTAGCCCCTCACTAGTATCTAGGCCTTGTACTCGAGCACAGCGGTACATGTGTTGGATCTAGAAAGGAAACCGTACAACATTCATTAACACAGATTTTTTTAAAATCTGAGATAATTTCTTTTTTGATGTAACTGAAGCAAAAAGTTTTAAAACATGTATTTCACGGGCAAATAGGGCTTTACCGAGTTGTTGCTCTGTGATGGCATCCCCTGAGCTAAGCATATTAAATCTGAGTTTAAGCACAGTGGGAAGAATCTGCTAAGACAGCAGTTTGATTTGCAGCTGATCTCAGTAAAAGGAAACAACCATTCACTCCTATCCATCCATTCATCTTTTTCTTTCAATATTCACTGAGTACTCATTATAAGCCAATCACATATGTTCAAGGTTCTACCAGTGATAAACGAGTTAGATAATGAGGAAGACAGTCAACAAACTTGGCAGGAAGGGTATGTAAACATGTAAACAGATCAGAATTGTGCCTTTTGTGAAGCAGGAGGATACAGAGTAAAAAAGGTCTGCAACCCTGGCCAGGTAGCTCAGTTGGTTAGAGTGTCGTCCCCATAAGTCAAGGTTGAGGGTTTGATCTATGGTCAGGGGACATACAAGAATCAACCAATGAATGCATCAATAAATAGAACATCAAATCAGTGTTTTTCTTTCTCTCATAAATCAATAAATAAAATTTAAAAGAAAAATGAAAAAAGAAAAAAGTCTGCAGAGCCTAACAATCCTGAGTGAATTAGCAGTTCTGTTACTTATAGATTTGGCCAAGCTTCCTAATTTCTCTGGGCTTCTGTGTCTTTGTAAACTTCAAATGTACACTGGCTTGTCATGAGAGCAAGATAATGTACATAATCATGTTAGCAGTTGTTGGCTGTCTTGTCTTCCACACAGCTCACTTCCTTTTTCCATAACAACGTTTGGAACTAGAGCTGGGGTATTTGTCCCTATCTGCTGTTCCAACCTGGATCCTGCCTGCCTGGCAGACTGTTTGCTGTGCTTTTGTAACAAGCCCAAATTGGCAGTAGTAGTCTTTCCCTCATAGAAGGAAGGAGTTGCTAAATTTCTCAATGTATTGTCTTCTTTCCAATGAGCAGGATATGTTCCTAGTAACAATTCTTTCTTCTTTAAACTCAGTTCAATATGAGTCAAGGAAAAAAATTAACAACTAATCCAGAGGCAAACAAATGTCAAATAAATGTCAGTTTGAATATACTTCCTGCACTACTGAAACTTAAAGCAATTGGAGGAAAAAGTGTGCTCACGATATTAAAAGTTTAACAAAGACAGCATTAGAAAATAATTTTCTCCAAAATACACAAATATGAGTCAATTTTCATAGCCACATTTGAACTACTTCAACAATGAAAACACAGAATGTTACAGAAAAAACACTGATGTATTTTTTAAATAACTTTTTCATAGTGTAACATGCATACAGAAAAATGTTTTTCATAAATACACAACTTCAATTTTCAAATGCTAAATATAATGCAACCAGCATCTAAATCAAGAAACAAATTTTCCTAAGATCCCAGAGCCTCTCTTCTGCTTCATTCATACCTAATATACTTGGGTTTTTAAAAATATTCTCATTCTAGATTAACCAGGACATGCATTCGGACAGAATTTTAAAAATTATATTCTGATTTCTGGTTACTACTTTTTAGCGGGTAAAATTTCAAGGGGTATTCCAAGATCTAATATAACTGGCAAAAAGACCATCCTTTATAAAGAGGATAATCACCATATTATTTATTCATTCCTTTATTCATTTATCCTTTTATTTATTCAACCAACTGCTCCTTCATTCAAAGGTTTATTGGGTGTCTGTTAGGAGACTGGAGCTGTGTGAAACAATGGGACAGAAAAAGAAACAGCACCTGTCTGTCAGGAGCTCTCTGGGTACGGACAGAGACAGGCACAGGAACAAGTGATCCTGACGTGACAAAACACAGTATATACACAAGGCGTTACAAAAGCATAGAGGAGAGGTAGCTAATCAAGCCTGACATGGCAAAAACAGTCAAGAAACACTTCTCACATTTGAGTATGAAAGACATCTAATCAATGAGGCTGTATCAATGGGAGGTACAAGGAGAGGTTATGCAAACGATGGCGAGAGGGGCATTTTAGCAAAGGTGACAGTGAATTATGTGCAGAATGAGGAAATAACACCACAGATGCTGGAAACTGCAAGACACAAAATACTGCAGGAGGCACAGACTACAAAAAAAGTCAATACAACGAACTTGGAAAGATGGGCAAGGTTTAGAAGGTTGAGAGAAATGGGAAGGCAAGGTAATATTCTATGAGTGAAGGAGAGTAGGGGTCAGGTACAAGGCTGCAGGAGATGGTACAGACTGGCTGAAGCTTCTTGAATGTCGTTTCTGGAATTATAGAGGTGTACAAAAAAGTATTAATACAATGCCAGAGTGGGTTGTGCACATGAGTTTGGAATAGAGAATTACAGCAAGAACTGCAGTCTAATAAAGGTTGTAGAAGAAAATAGTGAACTACGTGTCAACTGTTAATATTGTATCTGATGAAATTTCGCGCTTTTTAGCATGCTCTGCTAGATCAGACAATCCAGAAGATGGCATGAGCAGAGTACTGAACCCAAAATGTTGTTTAATATTGTATTTCATCATAGAGGCTGAAATATTCATCTTCTGCCATCCTATCAACTGGTCTTCTAAAATGGAAACAAGTTACTTAAATACAATCCTTACTTTTTAGAAGCACAATACCTTTTCTCCTTCCTCTAGCAGGCGCAGGAGTGTGGCATTATCTGTCTTCTCCTCCTCTTCTATCGAGCTGCTCTCAGCAATCTGGTCTTGTAACTGCTCCTGGTTCTCCTCATCTCCTCCATCCGGTGCGGATCGAGACCGTTTCAGAGGAGGCTTCACCAGACCTATAGGACAATGACCAAGAGGGCTGCGTGAGCTTGCAGGGGCCATGTGGGAAGCATTTCAGTCTCATTCAGTCCCGTGTATACAGCTCCCATCTGATAACTCCACAAGGTAGGTGGAGGCAGCACAGCTCAGCAGTCTAACAACACAGACTCTGGAGTTAAACGATTGTGTGACCTTGGAGAATCACTTGCCATCTCAGAACCTCAGTTTTCTTATCTATTAAACAGGGATAAAAATACTATCTATCTTAGAGAATTGTTGGAGGTATGAGATCATTATGTAGAAAACACTTAGCATTATAGTTAATAAACAGTAAATTCTAAGTAAGTATCAGATGATGATGATAAAGAGAGTTTAGCATAATTAATGGTAAGGATGGTGTTGCTTATGGACAGATGTCATTGAGGGGGTACCATGAATAAATGGTCAATTAAAATCAGATACAGAAGTAAAAAATACACTTTACAAACATGATTCCAAGAGAACCCATTCTGTTAGAATCATAAGCTTTGAATATGTGTAACCAGATGCTCTGCTTTACCATGGGAAGAATGTTATTTTCACATATAAAAGAGTATAGTCAGTAAACGAGAGATTGAGTCCTGCTGAGGACATTCACAACAGGGGAAAGCTTACAGCTACACTACTTTTTATCTTTTGAATCAAAACCTACAACTCTATGTCTAGCATAACACTTTGAATATCATAGTAGTGGTGCCAATATTTGTGGTATTAGCTCAATCAGAGATTGGGAAAATGAGGCTCAGAGAAGTGAAGCACCAATGACCCAAACACTGATAAGTAAAGTGTCCCCAACAGAAGGTGTCTAACTCTGTGAATTATACTTTGGGGACTTCACCCAGTCAATACAGCTTTGGACCCATCTCAATAATATTGCTGGTGCAATGTCAAGAAAATTCAAAAGGTCATAAACTCTGTTATATCAACTCTGAAATGTTTAGTAAGTCAGAGTCATCATGAAAGGACAGGCATACTAGAATAAGAGGAGAAATGAATCATAATTTTCAAGGTGTATTTTGTTGAGATGGTCATATACTATTAATTTAATCTATAGAATGTGGAATTGATTTTTACTTTATAGATCTTAATTTATAATCTGGGGCTTTATTTATAAAATATGCCAAGACTTTTGAATTTATGGGGAATCAGAGAATTAAAAAAGTTAAAACAATGAATTGATTTATTCAGTAATGACCGAAACTCCATTTCCAGGCAGCCAAGTGTCAAAAGCTATAAAATGAAATGAAAAACAATCTCTGCCTCTGACAAAATTATAATTCAGAAAAACATAAAGCCACAAAAAGTCATTGAAATTGCCATAAGAGATGTGAGCAAAGTGCTATTTTTGGTGGATAGAGGAGTTGGAAAAGGCTTCAGAGAAGGATGATTTGATTATTTATTTACCAGAGTCTTTAAGACTGGGGAGGGGTTGTTAAGGTCCATATCATGGAGAAGCTGTACAAAGGTGGCAGAGAGCATTCATATGTAAAAGAATCAAAAAGCCATGGCGGAGGACCCAAGAGGTGGAGAAACAAGTGGAAGCTACACTAACTTCCTCCTAGGATCAAACTGGAATTACAACTAAATTATAGAAAAATCATCCTGAATAACCAAATGAACACTAGCTGCAGAGAAGCCTTATAACCAAGGACAGGCAGAAGAAACCACCTCACCACATGACTAATAGGGAGTGTGGAGAAGACAAGAGACGGCTGGCTGGGCTCCCAGCAGCTGAAGTTCTGGAGGGATATTTCGGTGGCTGGGTGTTTCCGCCTGAGAAGCATGGGGTTTAAACCCCAAACTGGGCTCCCCAGCCTATAGCACCAGAACAAGGAAAGGAACCCAAGTAACATACAGCTATGGAAAGCAGCAAGGTTTCTTTCCACCAGGGAGAGACGACTGGAGATGCAGAGCCTTTAAAAGGGCCAAAGCACAAAATTCAATTTCCAGCCACTTACCCTGGACTCTGGCAGAGGAAGGGAAGAGTGGACTACAGACATGTGGGGACAGTCTGGGGCTGGTGGCTCTGGGAAGAGAACTGAAGGGTCAGCTGTCAGGATCCCTATGCCGAGCCATTCCCCATACTGCAGGAGCCATCTTTCTCAGGCTGAGCACTCCTCTCTGAATGGTAGCAGCCTGAGGGAAAGCAGTAGCCCTGCCCACAGGAATTATTCTGCCCCACCCTGTGGGGCTTAAGCCCTGCTGCTGAGGAGTACAGCTGGAAGACATTCACTGATTAACCCTACAGAAAGCCTGCAGGCAGAGGTGGATCACTGGGAGCTCTGAGACTTCAGCTGACCCTCTCCCAGGCCTTGTGCTGATAAAAAGCCATCCTTGGTGGGCAGCCGGGTTCTTCCTTCACACACAACCCCATCAGGGGGAGCCACACACTGTGATCACTGATAGCTCCAAACAGGTGGCCCAGGGCTAGCTAGTTACAGGCAAGGTTTGACTTAGGCCTGTACCAGTCTTGCAGATCTACCTAATACATAGAAACAAATACAAAGAGGCATCCAAAATGGCAAAACAAAGTAATAGGGCTCAAATGAAAGAACAAGAGAATTCTTTAGAAGAAGAACTAGATAAAATGGAGGCAGACAATTTATCAGATTTATCAGAGTGTTTAGGGTAATGATTATAAGGATACTCAACAGCATGAAAAAATATACAGACACTATACAAAAGCACCAGTCAGAAATAAAGAATGCAGTATCTGAAATAAATAATACACTGGAAGGAATAAACAGTATGTTAGATGAAGCAGAGGATAGAGTCAGTGATTTGGAAAACAGGTAGAAAAAAAACACATGAGCAGTGCAGTACAAAAAAAATTAAAAAATGAGGAGAGTTTAAGAAACCTTTGGGACAATATGAAGCATAACAACATCTGCATCATGGGAATACCAGAAGAGAGTGAGCAAGAGACCAAAAACCTATTTGAAGAAGTAAGGATCAAAAACTTTCCTAATCTGGTGAAGGAAAAAGACACACAATTCCAGGAAGCTCAGAGAGTCCCAAACAAGTTGGAACCAAAGAAGCCCACTCCAAGACACCTCATAATTAAAATGGCAAGGCCTAAAGACAAGGAGAAGATCCTAAAAGCCAGAAGAGAAAAACGGGTAGTTACCTATAAGGGAGCACCAATTACTGTCATCTGATTTCTCAAGAGAAATATTTCAGGCCAGAAGGGAGTGGCATGAAATATTCAGAGTGATGAAAACAATGACCTACAAAACCAAGACTAACTACCTAGCAAGGCTATCATTTAAAACTGAATGAGAAATAAGGAGCTTCCCAGGCAAGAAGAAGCTAAGGGTGCTTGTTAACACCAAACCAGTACTACAACAAATGTTAAAGGGCTTGCTTTAGGAGAAGAAGAAAAAGAGAAATGGAGAAAAAAAACCCCAAAGGAAAATAGTCTAACAAATAAAATGGCACTAAATACGTATCTATCAATAATCACTCTAAATGTAAATGGCTTAAATGCTTCAACTAAAAGACATAAGGTAGCGGAATTGATAAGAAAATGAGACCCATCTATATGCTGCCACCTGGAGACCCACCTCAGATCAAAAGATACACACAGACTAAAAGTAAAGGAATGGAAAATGATATTTCATGCAAATGGAAAAGGAAAAAAGCTGGGGTAGCAATACTTTATGACAAAATAGACTTTAAAACCAATGCTATAGTAAGAGACAAAGAAGGACACTACTTCTTTATAATGATAAAGGAAACAATCTAAAAAGATGGTACAACCCTTGTAAATATTTTCATACCCAATACAGGAGCACCTAAATATGTAAAGCAAATCTTGATGGGCATAAAGGGAGAGATCAGCAGAAATACAGTCATAGTTGGGGGTTTTAACACCACTTTAACTTCAATAGGTAGACATTCTAGATAGAAAATCAACAAGCAGCCCTGGCTGGCGTAGCTCAGTGGATTGAGCATGAGCCTGCGAACCAGAGGATCGTGGTTCAATTCCCAGTCAGGGCACATGCCTGGGTTGCAGGCTGGTTCCCTGCAGGCGAACTCCCAGCAGGGGACACACAAAAGGCAACCACACATTGATGTTTCTCTCCCTCTTTCCTTCCCCTCTAAAGATAAATAAATAAATAATCTCAAAAATTAAAAAAGAAAAGAAAAGAAAATCAACAAGCAGACAGTGGTCTTATATGATTAACTGGTATCTTCAGAGCAATTCACCCCAAAGCAGCAGAATATACATACTTTTCAAATGCACATGGATAGACCACATTTTTAGGACACAAAACAAGTCATAATAAATTTAACAAGTGTGAAATCATATCAAGCATCTTCTCTGACCACAATGCTATGAAACAAGAAATCAATCACAAGAAGAACACTGAAAAAATGCACATGGATGCTAAATAATATGTTATTAAATTAGTTGGGTCAACAATGAGATCATGGTAGAATCAAAAGATACCTTGAAACAAATGAAAATGAGAATACAACCAACCAAAGAAATTTGTGAGTCACAGGAAAAGAAATTCTAAGAGGGAAATTCATAGCATTACAGGCCTATCTCAAGAAACAAGAAAAAACTTAAATAAACAATCTAACATTACACTTAAAGGAACCTGAAATAGAAAAACAAATAAAGCCCAAAGTGAGTACAGGAAGAAAATAATAAAGATCAGAGCAGAGAAAAACAAAATAGAGTCTGAAAAAAATGATACAAAAGATCAATGAATCCAAAAGCTGGTTCTTTGAAAAGATAATCATGATGGACAAGCCTTTAGCCAGATGCACACATACACAAAAAGGATCTAAATAAATAAAATCAGCTATGAAAGGGGAGAAATAACAACTGACACCAAAGATATACAAAGGATTATAAGAAAATACTATGAGCAACTATATGCCAACAAACTAGACATCCTGGACAAAATGGATGAATTCCTAGAAACATAAAATCTTCCACAACTAAGTCGGGAAGAATCAGAGACTATGATGAGTCAGATTACACCTAGTGAAACTGAAGCTGTAATAAAAAAAAACAACTCCCAACAAACAATAGCCCTGGGCCAGGTGGCTTCACATTTGAATTTTATCAAACATCCTGAGAAAAACTAACACCTCTCCTCCTCAAACTATTTCAAGAAATTCAAGAGGAGGGAAGGCTGCCAAGCTCATTTTATGAAGCAAGCACTATCGTAATTCCAAAACAATACAAAAAAGAGAAAATTATAGGCTAACATCACCGATAAACATAGATGCTAAAATATTCAACAAAATATTGGCAAACTGAATACAGCAATGCACCAAAAAGATCATACACCATGATCAAGTGGGATTTATTCCAGGAATGCAAGATTGCTACCACATTTGCAAATCAATAAACGTGATTCACCACATAAACAAAATGAAGGATAAAAACCACATGACAACAACTAAGGGGGGGGGTGGAAATGGGAGGGAGGTGGGGAGCACGGAGGGGGTGGGCTGGGATGGGAGTAAAAGACAGAAAACTGTACTTGAACAATAATAAAATAAAAAATTAAAACCCCCCACATGATCATATCACTAGATGCAGAAAAAGCACTTGACAAAATACAACACCCATTTATGATCAAAACTCTCAAAGTGGGAATAAGGGAACATTCTAAAACATAATAGAGACTGTATATGACAATATCACTGTCACCATCATACTTGATGGGCAAAAACTACAAGCATCCCCGTAGATCAGCAAAATACAGAGATGCCTGCATTCAACTTTTGCATTCGACATAGTACGGGAAATCATAGCCACAACAATAGAACAAGAAGAAATAAAAGGTATCCAAGTTAGAAAGGAAGAAGTAAAAACTGTCTTTATTTGCAAATGACATGATTCTGCACATAGAGAACCTCAAAGATTCCACTAAGACTCTACTAGAACTGATCAATTAATTTAGTAAAGTAGTAGGATACAAAATTAATATCCAGAAATCAGTTGCATTCTTATATGTCAGTTATGAACTAACATAAAGGGAAATTAAGAAAATAATCCCATTCACAAATTCTATAAAAAGAAGAAAAAATCTAGGAATAAACCTAATCAAGGATATAAAAGACCTATACTCTGAAAATTGTAAGACACTGAAGAAAGAAATTGAAGAAGATACAAATTAAGTGGAAGCATATACCACATTCATGGATAGGAAGAAGTAACATCATTAAAATGTCCATACAACCCAAAACAATCTATAGATTCAACACAATTCCTATCAAAATTTCAATGACATATTTCACAGAACTAGAACAAATATTTCAAAAATTTATATGAAACCACAAAAGGACCTGCACAGCAACAAGAATCCTGTGAAAGATGAACAAAGTTGGAAGAATCAAGCTGCCTAATACCAAACTATACTACAAACTCACAGTCATCAAAAGAACATACTACTGGCATAAAACAGACACACCAATCAATTGGACAGAATGGAAAGCCCAGAAACAAATGCACACCTTTACAGTCAATTAATATTTGCCAGAGGAAGCACATACAATGGACTAAAGATAGTTTATTCAATAAATGGTGTTGGGATAATTGGACAGATACATGCCCCCCCACAAAGAAACTAGACCACCTTTTTATACCACACACAAAAATAATGGAGTAAAGACTTAAATGTTAGACCTGAAACCATAAAAACTGTACAAGAAAACATAGGCAGCAAAATCTCAGACATAGTTTGTAGCAATACTTTATTAGATATATCTATCTCCCTAGGCAAGGGAAACAAAAAGAAAAAACAGGACTACATAAAACTAAGAAGGTTTTGCACAGCAAAGGAAAGCATCGACAAAATAAAAAGACAACCCACAGAATGAGAGAATATATTTTCCAATACATCTGATAAGAGGTTAATATCCAAAGTTTGTAAACAATTTACAAAACTCAACACTAAAACAGCAACAAAAAACAATCTAAAAATGGGCAAAGGACCTGAATAGACATTTCTCAAAGAACACATACAGAAGTCCAACAAACATATGAAAAGATGCTCATCATCTATCATCAGAGAAATGAAAATTAAAACAAAAATGAGATATCACCTTACACCAGTCAGAAAGGCTATCATCAATAAATCGACAACTAGTGCTGGCGAGGTTGTAAAAAAGGGGGAGCTCTTTTGTACTGCTGGGAATTCAGACTGGTGCAGCCACTGTGGAAAACAGTAAGGAGATACCTCAGAAAATTAAAAGTGGATCTGCCTTTTGACCCAGCAATACCACTTCTAGGAATATACTCAAAGGAACCCAAAAGACTAATTCAAAAGAGCATAAGCACCCCTATATTCACTATAATATTATTCACAATTGCCAAGCTATGGAAGCAAACCAAATGTCCATCAGTAGATGAGTAGATAAAACAACTATGGGACATTTATACAATAAAATAACTCGGTTGTAAAACAAAGAAAATGTTACCTCTTGTGACAGTATGGATGGACTAGGACAACATTATGCTAAGTGAAATAAGTCATCAGAGAAAGCCAAATACCATATGATCTCACACATATGTGGCATCTAATGAACAAACTGAACTCAGAATAAAATAGAGACAGGCTCATAGATAGAAAGCAGGATGACGGCCATTGCCAGGGGTAGCACAGGGGATGGGGGGATTGAGCAAAAGGGAAGAAAGTCTCATGGGCAGGGACAACAATGCGGTGAGTGCAGGAGAGGAGTGGTGGGGAGGGGAGTAGAAGGGGACTAAATAGTAATGGGAAAAAATACATTAAAAAATAAAATAACAAGTAAAAAAGCCCATGGCCATTTTAGCGCTATTCATCATCATATACTTGCTTTACTAAGCTCCATAAAGTATAGATTTGGAATAATTACAGGAAGAAAGACCCTTATTGCTCACTGTTGGCTAACAGGCACTAACAGTGTACATTTAGTGGTTGTTCAAATTTTACAAATATTTATTTACTTATTATGGCCTTATTAGGGCACTGAAAATATCAGGTGCCATTGAGAATTCTGCACAATACAATAAAAAAATTATCAAGCCAATGGGTATAATACATTCATCTGCAGGCAATAAAGAAGAGCCAATAGCTTAGGTTTTAGTACAGAAATTAATTTTTAAGTAGGGTGAGATGGTATAATATTTACGGATACCTTTACGGTTGGCCCTACCATTTACAGCTGCTCACATTTTCCTAGAAGTTCAAATACAAGGACTGTTCCAAATGATTTTAAACTAAAATCAAGAAGGCTGACCTTTGACTTTGGCAATAGTGTCTTCACCATGCTCTGGTTCTTGCTGAGTAGCTTCACCTTCTGAAGTCTCTACAATGGCATCTTGTACAATGGTTGGATTGCCAGAGGCTAGTCGCATGTAGTATTCTTTACTGTCATAACTTATGGCTCTTCTGTACCTAGCAGGTTTCTAAGAAGTAACAAGAGAAAAGAACTCAAATAATTATCTTCAAGAATTAAAATATAAGTTTCCCAAGGAAAGGGATGGTGTCAAGATTTCTTCATGTGAAATGAAGAAATGATTTTTTTTTGTTACGGGATTTTTAATAGGTTTTTAAATACACAGTAAATCCTTAGATTTTGGGGTTTTCTTTATTTTTAAATTCCTTTGATTTTGAAAAGACATATATAAAACAATATTAGCAGTTCTGTTCTTCCTGAAATAGAAATAAATCATCTCTAGGCAAATAATTTCACGTTAGTGTAGCACCGCCTCACCGAAGTATCAGAAAACTTCCCTATCCAGGAAAGTGAAGAGAATGCCCACTGGCAGAGACCACTGTCAGGTTCCAAGGAGGTGTAGCCTGTGAGGGGCCTGGAACTGTGCTTCCACCCCAGTAAAGTATGTAGGTCAGGCCTTAAGGGCCAGTCATTCAGTTGGAGTCATCCGTATGACTGCTTATTTCAGATATTTGGAGGTAGAGACTCAGAATTGCCCTGTTCTTTCGCATATTCCCAGGTCTCTCTGGAACTCTGAAAATGGCTCAAACCTGCAGAGTCCGGACCTAACATGGAATCAACCAGCTTCATGCCAGATGGCGCTCTCTGGTTGGTCTGCCATTTCAAGGTGGTATCTCCATATGTTAAATAAAACACCCTCATTGTTTATTGTGCAGAAGAATGTGACCCATAATCTTACTAACTAGAAGTATATCAAGAACGTATGTACTGTATTTTCTGGACTATAAGACACACTTTGGTACCACATTTTTTGCCTCAAAAATTTTTTTCCCTATTTTCCTCCTCTGAAACGTAGGTGCGTCTTATGGTGCAGACTCCAGACGCACCAAGGTTTTAGAAGAGAAAAATAGGGGAAAAATTTGAAGCAAAAACTGTGGTTAAAAAAATGTGCATCTTATAGTCTGAAAAATACGGTGGTAAGTCCATTTTCAAAAAGAAATTTATTACCTAGGAACATTAGAAAAAATTTAAGCTTTTTTGGCATGATATGGCATTTCTTTTTCAGGGCAACTAATATTTACCCTAAAAACAGGTTCTCCAATTGACCTAAGCCTGCTTTTTAAAAAATATAATAAAAAATTGTCTAAAATTTTCTACAGAAACATAAAACCAGAGGAAGAAGTTTATATGTACAAATGTTCCTCAACCAGAATTAGACTCAGACTTAGGATTAACAATTAAGAAAAAGGTGGAGTTTGAAACATGCTTTAAAACGTTGCCTTTGTAAACATTATTTTACTTCTCCTTTCCTATGAACAAGAGTATGTAATTAAAAATATTATGTTGGACTACTCTTCAAGCTCAGGTAGTCAGTATGTAATCTCTATGACAAGGCTTACTTCAAAAGCAAGACCTTTTTAAAAAAATGATTTCAAACTGAAATGGAACACAAGTGTCCAGTTGGCTGGCGTATAAAATAATAAATCAATTTTGAGATAAAAAGATACTTATCTAAAGCCACACTGCCCTTCTTTTAACCTCAGGCAGAGCCAGGGAATAAAGGGAGCCACAAGCTAACTAAAGAATGATATGCCCACATGGGAACTGAAATCTATTACATAACATAGGAAAGTATTAAGATGATGTAAAATAATATTACAATTATGGAAAGACCTAATGAGCAAACTAATAAGAATATTATAATATCTTTAAAGTGAAAGAAAGGTAGTAAACTTTGTACTGTCACAAATCTCCTACATAAGGTATAACAGTTATCTTCAGCTCAAAATTATTCAATTTTAAAAAGATGAAAGCAGAGTTAGTGATGGGCAAGACAATGAATTAACATGTGGGACATCTCCATATTTAAACTTGGAACCATAAGCATGTACCCTAAATACTTTGGGGTATATTTCTTTGTTTTAAAGAACTACACCCCTCTCAAATTATATATAGAATCTTCCAGGAACCAAAAAACCATTATAATTTTTTAACAAATTAAAATAAATTTAAATTGTATTTTGAAAAGTGATCATATACAATTAGTTTATAATTTTAAAAGATGATACCCTTGCCTTCTCAAAATACATAGTTTGTTATCTAAAAAAATGAGTAATTGAATAAAAAGCTGAAGGTGTCAGGCTGCCCATCACTAACATGCGTCAGAACTTGTTAGTTTACATATGAAGCCCATTCACATTTTACGGTGAGCACAGTGAATATTCTGCCTGTTAGTGAGCAGCACACAGACCCTACGAAGCCAATTAGGGCAAAGCCAAGAAAGACTACAACAGTTCTCAGCATGAATGAAACCAACTTTTCAACTCTAAGAAATTTATAGGAAGAGCAAATTTAAAGTCAATCTTTCAAGTTAGTCTAATCTACCATGCACCAAAACAAAACGAAACAACCCCCAAAACAAAACTGCAAGTGTTTTGCATTCTTTTATGGTAATTTGTATTTTACCTTTTGAGGAATGATATCATCAGGTGTCTCAGGCTGTTTACTTGGGATCTCAGACTGAAAATAGGGTATTAAGTATAAACACATCAGAAAAAAAACATAAAGAACAACACAAAAAATAAATTCTTCTTGAGGATTGTATGGAATATGGAATATGTACTTGCTCAAAGAAAATTAACAGGATATCCTAGGCTGCTTGAAATAATCACGGAGCATTCTGTGATTATTTCAATTATCAAGAGTAGTTTTAGAGTGAAATTAAAATACACTAAAATTCTCAGAGCTACTGAACAAGACATACGTAAAAATCACACAGACATGACTTCAGCGCATGTGCCATGGTCATGAATGATTTACAGGTGACTCTTTATATGGCTTCAAAAGGAAAACACTGAACAACAGAATCTAATGCTAGCTATTATCTCCCACCTACCTCTCACTGTGCCTAGCCCCCAGCTCTATTTTGTAAGAGAAGCAACTGATTGAAATAATTATATATGGTAACCCCACACCACAGACATCACTAAGTGCTTGTTGTTAAAAAAAAATCCTCCCATAAAAGCCTAAGGTCCTACTACGCCCTTCACTACCTACACTACTATAAGCCCAAAGGCTGAGAGCAGAAGGCAGACTGGACCATCAGCCTGCAAACCAAAAGTTTTATCATAAAGAGTACTTTTAAAGAATTAGGCAGCTGCTTTATATTTTATTCTCAGAATAAAATCCTGATTAACAAGAAGGAAATTTCTGTTGAGGTGCAGTGTGTGGCATATGCAAGTAAACACACAGAGAGCTAAAGACAGACAATAATGCACCAAAGGACTTCTGCCAGTTTTTCTTTTTATGGTTTCTATTGGAAGATGACATGAGCAGTAAACATGAGCAGGCAAACATACTTTCACAGATGTTTGCTTCCCTGGGCAAAATAAACAATGGACCACTGGGCATACTTTGAAATACCTCACATGGTTTTAGCAAACCTTTTGTTTTCTTTCAAAGCAAACTTTTAAAAGTATACCTTAGATTGAAGAATAATCATTAAAATATACATGCATATTCTCTATCTTGATAAGCGTCTGGGTTACACAAGTGTATACTACACATCAGTTAAAACTCACTGAATGGTACACATAAGATTTGTGTGTTTCAATGTATATAAAATTTATATCAATAAAAAATTATAAACAAATATTGAACTTGACTGAAATGCATGTGGAGGATTCTGCAACTCATTTGAAATTCCCAAAAAATAAGACAGAATGCTTGATAGATGTATGATAAGCCAATATAGCAAAATGGACCAATGACTGCTGTCAAACCCAACACTGATATCCATTATATATTTCCCAACCAGACTGTGAGCAAGGTCTGACCTGTATGCTCTTGTATTTTCTCTATAGCATATGACACAGTGTTGCTGGTTTAATACATATATGCTCACTGACCCAATGACTAAGTAAAGTTCTTATTTTACTAAAAGGTAGTAAAGCATTCAATAGCTTAGATATGTGTTATACCAATAATTTTAGTATTTCCATAGCTCTTTTTTATATATTGTTACAATTATGTTTATATAGAAATCTCAATTTCTCAATGTCAAAATTTCTAGAATATTATAGTTCCTTTACTTCAAATTTTTCTATAATGTTGGCAATAGATTTTCCTGAATAAGTTGCTTAGTTTTCTGAGTCCTATGGCATCTATATGACCTATAAAAATGTATCTGTAGGCAGCCATAAGAGACTCCCTTAATTAGGAGAGGAAACTTCCAGTAAGTTTTTTACCCTTCTGCACCGAGGAGGTCAACATTAATAGGTAGACACTGAGGATTTTATTCCAATAATATTTGCAAGAATAGTAAATCTTGTATGAGATTATTATTCTGTGAAAATAAAGGGATTACAGAATTAAAACTTGGTTTCAATTGCTAAATATTTTTTAATTGCAAGACATGTACTCTTCCTTCCTTCCACAGGATTCAAGGTAATAAGACAATTGCTTTAAAATAACCAGATTTTGTACTTTCATCATTTCCAAGGCTCACATCTTAACAATATCTATAACTGCTATTACCACTTAAATATAAAATTATGCTGTGATTTCATTTAGTTGTTTCAGTTATGAAAATATCCCCCAAGGAAAGTCACAGAGAGGATAAATTATTTTCATGGAAGAATACAGAATTGTCCACACATGCCAATTTTTCTCAGGACACAATCATTACCACTGTTAGTTTAAAAAAAAAAAACAGTTTTAGTTGGGAAATTTCCAAAGCTTTTGAATCTGCTGCAAAAATTAAACACTAAAATATGCTCTAACAAACATCCAATTCAAAAATATGAAATAAAAGTTCAAAACTTAGAATAGGTATGTTATTTTTTATACAGTTTGTAATATTATGAAGGTTTATGAAAAAAGTTTAATGACTAAAAATATCCCTTGTTTCATTTCTAACACATCACAGATTTTAAAACAAGAAAATAATTTTTAGTTATCACTGTATTCTTTCAGCCTAAGCAACAGAACTATGAAAGTAAATGTTACTTAGAAACAGTAATTACTGTTAACCAGTAAGGCAAATAATCAAACCACTTGCCCTTGCTCCAGATAAAGCCTACTTATCCATCAGAAGGCTTCAAAAGAAATTTTTAGGTTGGCACACATCTGTTACATTGCAAAAAGTATGGGCTATATTTTACAAAGATTCATGCAAGGGGACACCACATTTATAGGAGCTGAAAGGAAAGAAAGGTTAAGCTCTGCCTCTGGGAAGCAATATTTGAATACAGTTCAGGGTGGAGGTGGATTTACTAGGAAGCAAATAAAGTTTAACCTTAACAGCCATCACTTCCCATGGGCTCCCTTCAAAACCCTGGAAATAGGGCTGGCTCTAGTAACTTTGTACTCATACCTTTGTACTCCTTTTCTTATAGAGACCTCCCCCAGTTGTATAAACATCAGGCCCCATAAAATCTGGCTTTAGCCCTTTTTAGTGGAAAAATTGCAGAATTAGGAAAATTTTACAGAATGAACAGGAGGCAATGGATAAAATCTACAACTTAGGAAGAGTGAGTCAACTCTTGGTTGGTAGTCAACTCAATCAAAATTTATTAAGTTCTAGGTACTCTGCTAGCATTAGAAAGACAAAGCCTAATATGTGGTTTCTGTCTGAAAGAAATTCGATATTTACAGATAATGTCACAAAACCAGAGAATATCAGACAGAACCTTTTCTTTTTCAAAAATGATTCAACTTCTGAAGAATTGTTGACCTACACTAATTGCATATATTACTCTACTACTTGGTAGCTGTGACCTCGAAAGAGTTCCTTAACTTTTCTAGGTTTCTACTCCTCATCTATAAAACTGGGATGAAAATACTGACTATGCTTCAAGGGCTGCTAGAGATATAAATAGAACTGTATCTTTAAGTAATCACTCTTCTTCTCTGATTTCACAACAGGAGTCAGTGAGATAGCAGCTGCATCTAGTTTTTGGAATTTCTTTGCTGTCAACATTGCCAGAGTGCATATTCCGTAAAACAAAAGTAGATATTTAATGTCATGTTATATCTACAGAAGTTTTTAAACCAGCAAAAGCAAACTACTCTTTTAGAAAACTTGATCCTAGGAGACAAACCTAGACTTGGGCATGAATTCTGCATTCTGTAATCATCTCCTCTGTCCAGCTGCTCTTTCCTATTTCAAAATGTATCTCCTACCTTGGTTCTCCCGGTATGTAACCCATCTGGTTAAACACTAAGTTTCATATGGTACATACCTATTTCTGAGAGTGTCTGTTTAGATTTCATAGGCTGGTGAACTTCTTTGCATAGGTAAAATACTAATGACATATTAAGGTTGTAAGTGTAAACTCTAATAGGTTATTTTGTTTTTATCTGATATAAAAAATCAAATATACATCTGTAAAATAAATGACACTATAAAGGACTGGGTACAGTATAAAATATGGTTATATAACTTAGAAAGTATATACCTCAGTGAACTATAAATAGTGAGTTATTCACATATTTAAGAAAGTATACTTATATAGGGTTTGGCAAAAACAGGTTTACAATTGTTCATATGGAAAATAATATAATAATTAATAAACTGTTTCACGTACTTGCCAACTGTAAACCCACTTCTGCTTCACTCTGTACTTTAGTATTCTTGAATGGATTCAACTTAAACAAGTATCAATTCAATAAAAAATATGTTATCAAATCAGGCGTAAATTCTTAATGATTTATTTGGGGGGAAAGACTAAAAATTAGAGAAAATATTGCTGGTTTGCTTTGACAAAAATAGGTGCTAGTAAAACCTGCAAAAATATGGGTTTAATTTTCTCACAATTATAATTCCCTGGTATTAGGGATTATGTAGCATTTTAAGTTATAGCTGTATTATATATGACATTCTTGACAGCACTGAATAGCTTCGAGAACAGCAGACTTCAGGGACCTATCTTGAAATATTGGAAGTGACTATATATTAGCAGGTCTACAACCTGCATTGGAAGTAGCATCAGGACAGACGTGGAATCAGTGAGTACAAGTAAATGAAGCCAGGGCTTTGGTAGAAGAAAAAAATTGGAACAATGCAAATTGCCTCACATTAGATGATCTGAAGTACTTGTTAAAAGACCCATGTTTCAAGTCTCCTTTATAAATCTCAGTTTTGAAATGAAGTTTTTAATAAAATATAACAAAACATTACACTGGGCAAGTGGTTGGACCTTATCTCTCAGATTTCTATTAACCAAATACCCAAAAATAACCATCCCAATATGTTTTTCAGTGGATGATTCTTTGTAGTGATAGGAGTTTCTAACTGGAAATAGGAGTTACATTAGATTTACTTAGAATACTTTCTTTTAGAGGCAGCTAAAAACTAGGGCAAAACAAAATATGAAAACTATCCCCTTAGTAACCCTTCTGTCCAGGGATAGTTAAGCAGAGGGTGTGGTCAGGTTCTTGGTGAAGGGGAGAATCTCAGAATATGTTTTTCCAGACTATCTTTTTAAAAAGTCAGAATTTTTTGAAACTTTAAGTGACATTAAAGGAAAACATGAGAATCTTATGTTTATCAATAAGAAATATAGATTTTTAAAAAGAAATCGTGAAACACTAAAGTCAGGGGATCTCTGGAGCAACCCTGTCTGTGACAGGAGCCACTCTGAACAGAAGGAGCTGTTAAGAAGGAAATACACAGCCCTGGCTGGTGTAGCTCAGTGGATTGAGTGCGGGCCTGCGAACCACACGATCGAGGTTCGATTCCCATTCAGGGCACATGCCTGGGTTGCAGGCTAGTTCCCAGCAGGGGACTCACGAGAGGCAACCATACATTGATGTTTCTCTCCTTCTGTCCTTCCCTTCTTCTCTAAAGATAAATAAATAAAAAAAAAGAAGGAAATACAGACAGGGTACAAAAAAGCAAAATACCCCATAAATAATGTGTTGATAATCATCATACATTGACATGACAGAATTAGGAGACTGCATGAAATTACCTCTGAAATCTCCTTCCAATTCCCAAAGCTGTGATTCCACGACAAAAGTGAATTCTAAGGAGGGAGCCACTATTCATTTCGCAGGTAAAGGGTTATTTTTGGACACTGACGAGCTGAACTGCTATTTAGAACTGCTACGAGGATTCTTGCAATTAAATTCAGTAGATGTTATAGCCTGTGTTTTCTCTTCTTAAATTTGTAGTGACTTTACTGGGAAAGACAGTGTTCTCTCATATGTAAATACATGATTCCTATATGATTATCAGCTTACACAAATGTTTTTTTTTGTGTGAAAAATCCTAAATAAAGGTTTGGGAAGGGTAACTTGTCTGTATAACAAGGAACTCGGGCAAATGCTATCTTTTAATCCCACGGAGTTGGCGATGAAGATTCTTAACATAACTGTAAAAATTTGTATGTTCAGGCCATTGTTAGTTAGCTGCTCTTCACATTTTGTTGGAGAATTTTGCTTAGTACCAATATTCATTTAATTCACTTAACACTCCCTCATGTAGTGCTTGTTCTGTGTCAGACACTATTCTAAGTACTTTACTAATTTTAACCAACTTAATCCTCCCTTCTAATAAGGGTTTGAGATGAAACCCTTATTTTCTCCCCATTAGGCATTAGGAAACAGACACCGGAAGAGGCTGAAGGACCTGTACTAAGCCACCCGGTAGGTGGATGGGCAGAGGCAGGTTTTAACTCCAGGCAGTCTGGCTTCAGACTCTGTGACCTAAACCACTCCACTATGATGTCTCCCTGTTTCACTGCTGCATCTTTTATTCCATTGCCACCACCTTGATGTTATCAACTTAACACAGTATATTGAATTTTGAAAATTCAGTATTTTAGGTAATTGACCTAATAAGGAAAGATGGTTACAAAAAAGGAAAAAATAACTTGAAAGCACTATTACAAACGTTTGATTCTGCATACTCACCGCCACATTTGTCTCTTGCTCCGCTTCTGGCATGTAAGGATAATGGTTATAGAACATGTCATTTCGCACCATTTTCTTCCTCATCCTGCAGGGCCCTTCTGTCATCTCCAGCACCCACTTGTCTAGATGGGAGCCAATGGGGGGCCCCCACAGCCCTCGCTCTCGCAGCAGCTCATACTCGATCTGGCACCACTCCTCTGTCACGTACTTCAGGGCATTCTGCTGACGCTGGAAAACAGGGTCCAGGTTGGTTTTTGAGTAAAAGGAGTAACAATTAAAAAGTCTAAAAACACCTTAAAACCAAATTAGTATCTGTAAATCCAATCCTTATCATTTTAGTCAATATATAAATTTACACTTGCTTATGGTTAAAGCAAGCCACCAATTTTGTGAAAAGGTGAGGTTTTGTGGTAGTGCAAGGTGATTATTTTAGCAGCAAGTAAACGACCAGGTGTGTACAGGATAGGACGTACACATGTGACCAGTGCACAGGGAGATGGCAATACTACCTACGAACACATGTTGAAATGGTTAGTCCAGTGTGAGTTACTAAAAAACATGGCAACTTAAGGGTGAGTCCACTCCCACCCCAAGACTGCAAAGCAGCTACCAGAACAAATAGGAGAAAATCTAGGAAATCAAATAAAAAAATATTGCTAATACACTAGATTATTGACAAACTTTGTAACATTTCCAAAGAGTTTAGGTAAAGAATATAAGTATGCAGCTCTGACAGGGAACTCCACCTAAAATTTTAGCAGTAGGTGGTTATAACTTATTTCACGATTTGTTGAATATATATATACCACCTAAGTCTAAGGATAAAGATTTCTTTATACAACAAATAGTAAAGCGTACTGAATGAATAACCATAAAATTATAGGACAATGTAATAGTACTTTTGTGTTCAGGATGGGTAGCGGAATTCCCTATAGTAACTAATTTAGTGCTATGACCATAAAATGTTAGCACTTTATCATTCAGAAATCTTTAACAGATCCCACAAACAGTTGTTTTGGAAATAAAATATTTAGGATTAAGTTGCAAAGTAATAAGCAATTCACCAACAAGCTTTCATTGACTTTATTTTTTACTGACATTATCACCAAGCCCCTGCAATTAAAAAAGTTTATTTTTAGTCCTTTATGTTTTTAGAATTTTAAGAGACTTCTCAGTAACTTTGATGCATATTTTCACAATCTCCTTGATAAGTCTGAAAGACAGAGATCTGTATTTTATTTTAATTTTTATTAGGAACAATGCTGTATGTCACTCTTGAATGTCAACAGTATCTAGCTGTGCTGATTTCAAATTTACCTTTAGGAAATTCAGAATTTCTTTCTTAAAACCAATAGCCATTGGCAGCGGTAATTAAAATCACCTAACAACAAATGCAGTTCCACAGCTCATGCTTAAAACGGGTAGGAAAGTATCAGGAGAAACAAGAGTCCTGACCCACTCAAGCAATGCAAAACAAAACATTATTGTGATTCTGCATTCTTACCTCCTGATATTCCTTATACTGTGTGTCCACTAAGTCACGAACAACGGCGATATGTGTAAACATCCACTGAGAAATCTCCTAACAATGGATGGAAAGAGAAGTTTAATAATACATGTATTTCCTGGAAAAAATAAGTTAACAGGCCTTGAAATTAACTCTGAACAATTAGTTAAAAACTCTGTGAAATGCACCACTACAAATAAACACAAAAAACTCTGGAAGATTACTTACATGATGAAACTATTGGAGGATGTGTGCTGAACACAAAAACTCACATGCTGTCCCCATCCCAATGCCCCTCAAGAACACGCTTGCTGCCCAGCTTGCAGGAATGCTCTCAGTACCTTCAGGGATCATCTCAGCTGCAGAGAGCTGTGGGGCACCCCACATCTGATGACTGCTTGATTTGGGGGTAAACAGGATCAGCTATTTCAGCTCAGTCCACGTCAACTCTGTCTGACCATGTTGACCCCTAAAGCTTTATTTAGGTGGCTGAGGCCGCCCTGGACCTGTCTTGTAGCCTGACATTTCCCCGCAACCAATCCTGCTTCCAGCTTCCACACGTAAAGACCACAAGGCAGCCCTAAAATCAACTCTTGCACACCAGACTCTGCCTCAGTGTGCTTCTCAGAGAACTCAGGCTGACACATGGAGGAACAGATACACACTATTTCCCTCAGACCCTTTCCCACTAAGACTCTGGGATGGCAAAGGAAGTATAATGAGGAAGAAATTAACACTGAAGTAGACAAATTTTAAAAAAATCAGTCAGAGGTATACACAATTAGATTCCGTTTTAAAAGCCATTTTGTTCTGCCACTGCTTTAAATTATAATTATTAGTAACAAAATTACTGAAAGTCTGTAAAAATTATCAATAGATTGATCATATGTCATATCTAAATGTCATCTTATGTCAATTAAAAAAATGGATGTAAATCTACAACACACATCATGCAATTTTTTCATCATAAAAATGGGAGAAGTTCCCATAATCTGTTATTTTTCTCTTCTAAAGTAAAAATGAAGAAAAGTTCATTTCAAATCATTTGCTTGTACGTGTTAAGTGTATTATAAAAACATTAAAACTCACACTAAAATGGAGATTTCTAATAATATCATCAATGAAACTAAACAATGTACCTGGGTGGAAAGACTGTGTTTATTGAGACCACTTTCTTTCCGGTTCCTTCTTGATCCTGTCAACTTGGAAAGACCAAAGCCACTGCTGACGCGGGACAGCTTGGATTGGGTGGCAGGGATTAAAGCTTCTCCTCGGCTTATGCATTTCTTTTCATGGGCTAGGAAATTAAAATTAGACTTTTTTACAATTTCTCCATGTATGTATTAGTTTTATTTTTAACACTTTTGCATCACGGTGACAAACCACAATTCTGTAGTAATCGAAAGCAGTTTACAGCATAGATGCAGAAAGTCTCTTAGCTATCATACATTTACTTATTGGTGATCTTGGATAAGGATAGCTGCTTGACAATTATTATAGCAGTTGAATTTACATTTGGTTGCAACTTCATAGCTCTCCAGTAATATGCAAATTTAATGAAATCAGTTTCTGTGTTCATACCAATTCACAATCCCCTGACTAAAATCTTTGGTGCTGGGTATGCATTGGAATTTAGAATGGTCTGAATTTTAATAAGACAATATGGTACATATCCTAAATATTATCTAATACTACCACAGGGTCTACAGTGGTGAACCATAATTTAACATGTTAACATTTCTACACAAAGTAAATATAGGTTAGTTTTTGCTACTAAGTGAATTTTGGGACCAAAATAATGAAAAAAACCCTGAGTTTTAGGGGTTTGTTGAACTTGAGAATTAAAGATAGGGAACCACAGACCTTCTAGCCAAGATGGTGAGCATACTAAAGCTGCAAGCAGTGCATTATTTTCCAAACTCATAGATGCCTGATATATAACACACCTTAGATTTTTAAAAAATCTGAGAAGAAAAACTGTATCTTGGCATAACCATTCTACAATGGATTATATTGTATTGACTTTTACTTGTTACTTCTACTGCTGTCAAAATGGCCTTTCAGAAAGTTTTCATTACAAATCTAAAGTGCACCCATATACAACAGCCATGTGTAAATCTCTTGGTCACACGATCTCTGTAGACTTTCTCACCCAAATGATTCTGCCAGCACTTCAAACCAGCCTCTTCAATGAGTGGCCTTGCTATAGCTATGTCCACATGGCCCCTTTCATTCACAGGCAGAGTGACTTTGAAAAGCTCCTCCAAGGCTTGCTTCTTACTATGTATTAATTCAGTCCAAACTCTATTCACAGCTTTTATGAGAAGCTGACGCCCTAGGAAGTGGAAAAAAAGCAACTGATCAAAAACACAATATAAAGTTAGTATTTTTCTTCATGAATTTCAGCTAAGAATTTAAAGCATAGTACTTGTCAAAAGAAGACGACGAAGAAGAAGGAGGAGGAGGAGGAGAAGGAAGAGAAAAACGCTTCATATCCTATCCAGATCAGTAAAAGGGATTATTATTTAGGAACCAAAAATGTGTCTGGCTACTTGGACAACTAAAAAAACACAACGAAGAACAAATTTTATGTTCATGCAAAAGACTGCATTTTTAGTTATAAAATTGGAAATTATATACATATTTCATTATCTAGCTTCTTTCATAAAAGGAAAGAACATATCCCTCATTAAAAATTTTTAGACCTCAATATTTAAGGTAAGCTCAAAACTAAGTTGTTCTTTTTTTTAATTTTTATTTATTTTTTATCTTTAGAGGGGAAGGAGAGAGAGAGAGAAACATCAATGTATGGTTGCCTTTCGTGCATCCCCTGCTGGGAGTTGGCCTGCAGGGAACCAGCCTGCAATCCTCTGGTTCGCAGGCCTGTGCTCAATCCACTGAGCTACACCAGCCAGGGCTTCTTTTTTTTTTATTTACTTTTTTTTCTCTTCCATGAAGGAATATAATTAAAAAGGTAAAAGGCTTTAAGCTGAAGGTTCATAATGCACTAATTCATAACAGTGTATTAGCATTCTGATTAAAATAAAATACCTAATGAAACCACAGAAAGATTTCATCCTCACCCTTCTCATTATATGTATGGGCAATTCTGAGACCTTAGTGAGGATTCAGCACAGAGCGGCTATAGCAAGTGAACACTGCTTAAGAAGCTCTTCAATGGGAGTTCTTTTTTTTTTTAAAGTTGTTCTTGAATATTTTGCAAAAGGAAAAATTAAATATATTTTTTCAAGTTTTGATTATTAAATCTCTCTTGCTTTGGACTCCTTGCTAATTTGTCTGACCCCTGCTCTAGACCACTCAATCTTCAGCAAGCACCAGGGCCAGCTGGAGGTCTGACTCAGTAGTTCTGAGTGAGGTCAGAGAGTCTGCTTTTCTAACAAGTTCCCAAGTGATGATGATGTTGCTAGTCTGAGAACCTTGCTTTGAGAACCAATGGTCTTAACTGTCGGTTCCTTGAGGGATATAAGAGAGGGGTAAAAATAACCACTGTGTCCTCAGTGTCTGGGATTCAAGAACTTTTGGTGAAAGAAGGCATAATAAGTTAATGCTTAAATGATTGCTGGACTCCCAAAGCATAAAATCATATGCAAAACTACCACACTGCATTGCTGGGGAGACAAATACAACTGTAACAGTCTCATCTTTTTTACTAAACAATGTGGTAATAAGAAATCAATCCACCCAAAGACTTTCATGCATAACACAAAATCAACAGAAGACAACTAAATTAAAAATAGAGAGAGAATAAAAAGAAAAATGATAGTACTGACAACCTGTCTCAGGCAACATTTACCTCTAATGTAATATGCCTAACTCTACCAACAGGCAGCTCTCTTTAGGTTAAGTGCCAAGTTAGTATCTGCACTATTAATTGTGTAGATGTAAGTACCATTACGTCTCCCAATGTTACCACAAAATATTGAGGTGTAGAGAGATCAGTGGTTAGTGGTTTTCCCACCTTGGCACAGGACATGCACAGTCACATGATGGTTTATGTTGATGGAGGTTTCAGTGTATGTATAGGTATGTCCTCCTTGGAGACTGGTGTCAATGTTGTTAATTAACGAGTGAGAAGGCAAGGGGGAAAAGCTGAGGTACTAACCTTCACTAATATCTTGGCTATAGCCACCATCTGGTTCAATGTCAGAGGGAATCATAATGTGCCATGTAGTCATGCGGGCTTCTGCTTCCAGTCCAAATCCATCCACGTTGCTGAAAAAATTAATCAGTTTAAACTGTACGAAGAAAATGATGGTAGCTAAAAACTCTAATAACTATTCTTTGCAGACACAAGGCTGGCTCCATTACAAAGCTCCATAATTGATAGACATACACTCAGCAGATACACAAAATGTCCAATTTGTAATAAAAATGCCATTTTTAAGGGGTGTGCTCACAAATCCACTTGACTAAAAGTAACTAAACTATAGCATCAAGATGAACATCCTAATATTTAAGATGCTTTTTGATGAACACTTTTACCTAAAAATTACAAAAAGTTAATTTAAGAACGATCTCCTCCTAGGGCTGGGCATTCTACCCCTCTCCAGTCTGCTACTGCAGTACTCCTTCCTCCAGCAGCAGTGAAGTACTTGCAGTTTCCCAAATGTGCCTCATGCTTCCTTCCCTCTGGGCAATCACACAGATGGCTCTTTCTTTCTACATCACTCTTCCTTGACCTCTTAAGAGGGTTAACCACCGCCTTGACCATTTTCAAGATACAACTCGGCAGGTGCTTCTTCCCGATTAGGGGCACCTGTTACAGGCTCCTGACGCACCTTGCTTCTAGCTTCTAGCAGAGCACTCAGCACAACCGACTGGGCTTGCTTAGTTAACTGCCCCACCCTTGAAGACTACATGCTCCGAGACCCTGCCACAGGGTCCCTCTCGCTCACATCCTGGTTGCTAATTCAATTACTGGACACCAGCAGACATTAAAGAAGTATCTGTGAAAGCAATCAATGGAAAAATACTAATTTCATTCATTTAGTATACGCCATTGTATTTATTCATTGCATTCTTTTCTTTTTAATCCTCTTAACTTCCAACAATGTGTATGTTATTTACTTTAAAAGCAAACTTACTTTTTAAAATTATGTATGTGACACATGGTGACTAATGAAAAATTTAAAGACAGAAAATTAAAGGAAAATATTCATTTCACTGCAAAAGTGCAACACTTGTCTTTTACCTTTTGCATAAAGTTTTAAATAAAACTGAGATTAATTGAAAAAGAAATGTTACTATCGATAAAAATAAAACAAAAAGCTCTGGTGAAGTAACATCAAAGACAAATTCAAGGTGGCAAACTGAAACTAAAGGAATTACCTTCCAACATGAAGATTAATAAGGCAGTGAGCTAGACAGCTGATGAATTCTTGATCATGGTTCCCAGGTCCGAGGATCAAGTTCCTGTTTACAGTCAGGACCCTGAGTGAATCAAGGAGAGCCACTTGCTGTGGGACAGTTTTGTGTGCCCGTGAAAACTGGTACAAGATGGTCCTATTGAGGCAGTGATACACAGCATCCAGTGACAATCCCTGTGATCTTCTCTTTGACTAAAGGTATGAAAGATACTTTATTCAGTAAAATGGCCAACCATAAAAGATCTGCTTATCATTCACATGTGAACACTTAGTCTATTATGTACCAGATGACATGATAAGTACTGGTGCTAAGTTAAAAAATATAAAGCTCTTGCTATTATGGGGTTTAGAATCTAGGAGATACTTAAATACAGTTTAATGTGATGAGTGCTATGTGAAACTACCTCTGCCACTGAGGAGAGCTTCTGACACTCCCATGGGGCAGAGCAGCCTCCCCAAGAACATGAGGAAGTGCCGTCAGGGCAGAGTCTTCTATCGCACAAGTTCTGTTAGGATGAATGATCTCTACTCAAAATTACTGAAAAAAATTACTCAAAATTTTTAGTAAAAAAAAACTTTGGATATTCCAGTTTCATCTCCTGACTTGAGAGCTTTTCTCTTTAGCTTAAACACAAATTTAAGTCTTAAGAGATTTCTTACGCGACACAAAAAAAACTATGCACCATACGCTAATAAAACATGATAAAAGTTTTGCCTACTTTCTACATTAAGTATTGAATAATATTAATCACTCTTGACAAACCAGGCCAATATTCCTTAGTCAGAGCTACCACCAACACACATTAAAATAACATCTTTAAAGGAACAAGGACCACAACGGACTTTGTAAAGATTCCATTACAAAAGAAGATTCCTTTGACATCAACTCTTTTATGCTGTTAGCCTTTATACACGGAGGTATCATCCTATAAAAAAACTTATCAAACTTTATTAACTTAAATTATTTAAATTAAAAGGAAACTATCTAGCTATCTGGGCAGCAAATAGCAATGCCTGTGGGGAGACAATGAGAGCCCAGAGCTTGAGAAAACCAGATACTGTCACAAGGGACACACTGGAGCCAGGTATGGTTAAGGGTGAAAGGGTCACAGGTCTGCCTTTTTTATTCACTTTTAATAAGCTGAGTTTTGTATAAAATGTTAACATTCATTATCTTATTAGTTTTTCAATCAGAAAACACATAATCTATAAGTAATAGTGACAACTGATTACCTGTGCAATTAGTTGAATTATAAAATCTATGAGAAGTTTAGATTCTTTGTTGAACATGCCTTGCCAAAGCTTGTCCACCACACGCTGTGTGAAGTAAAACACATTGTTCACCAATACCTGGTAGCTTCCTCCACTGGTAATAGGTAGCGATGCATCTTCCCCTAAATTCCAGAAACAAGACGAAAGAGAAAAAAGATGTCTAAGAAAATTGATACCTACCAGCACAAGACCAGATCCTCAAACAAATCAGGTTAAGGCAAAATGAGCACATCTACTACACTGAGAAGTAAGACCAATAGTTCTCATGTACTGCTCTCATAAATGATGTTCCTGGCTGGAAATCATGATGTTCATGGCTAGAAATCATGATAAATGTTGGAAGAATAACTTCTGCAGGATAAAAGCATTATAGGTTGAGACGGTGAAGTCTATTGCCTTAAGACAGTCTGTGATAAGCAAACAGCTCTTCAACTTAAACTGTGACAGATGATCTTTGTTACAGAGAAAAGTTAAGGTAGTTTATTAGCTGTAAATTGATTTTGTAAACAAATAAAGGGTAAAACAAACCATTAAACAAAACCCTCGATTGTGCAGTAAGTCTTTAATAGTAACGAAGCAATGCAGGCAGAAGAGAGGCTCAGACTTGTGAATAATAAAGTGCAATCAGTGTGGTGGTCCAAGGGCTGCCTTTTGCCCCCTCCACGTCTGCCATAAGCAATATCTCTTTTGTAAAGCTTTACTATTAGGTTCTTGCTAGGTACACACTGCTTCTACTGCTTCAGGACTAATTCTTCAAGCTTAGAATGCCCCCTCTAAGCCCATCATTTCCAGAAGTTACACAGCCTCTGATAAGTGATTATTCCCACCACACTCTAAATTACCACATTTTGCAAAACTCTTCATTTTGTACTTTGATGTAATGAAACTACATAAATAGTATCTCAAGTGATAAAAACAAAGGCTGACTTCACATAGTGATTTGAAAGTTGCATGTTAAGTCAATACTAAAGATCTCTTGGCAAGTTACTTTGTATAAAACTGGTAATTTAATAATATGGAGGTTCTATGATTAATATTATTACCAGGAACTCAAGTAACAAATATACTAAGTCGTTACTTTTCCTTCTTTAAATTTGATCCTTATTTTACATATAAATATTAGCTCTATTGTAAATGTACAGATTTTATACTTTTATTGTAGCTAGATAGAGACATTCAGAAAAAAAAAATTAATGTGTTTTCAATTTATGTCTTAGAAGCCATCCTAAAGAATAACATTTACATACTTATGACTCAACAATTCCATTCATAGGTATATACTCAACAGATATTTATAAATATTGTACATATAGAGTGAGGAACTGTAGGTTTCTAGTTGTTCATATGGAAAATAACACAATGATTAATAAATAATAATACGAGCTAAACTGTTGCACACACTCACAACTGTAAAGCTATTTTTGCCATGCCCTGTAGATTCTTATGAATAAGAATGTTTACAGCAGCTTTATTTTTAATTGTCTCAAGCTAGAAACTATCCAATATCCATCAATAGTAAAATGGATATATTTACTATTTATATGATGATATACTACATAGCAATGAACTCTTGCCACATGTAACATGAATAAATTCAACAGATACAACATTGAGTGTAAAAAGCCGAACTAAAAAGGATACATATTTTGTGATTCCATTTATACAAAGTTCAAAAGCAGACAAAATGAACCCGTTTTAGAAATTGGGACAATACAGTGAGTTGTTAACTGGGTCAGGAAGAGAGGGAATTTCTGGGGGTACTGGTAATGCATTTCTGAGAGGTGTTATACAGGCATGTTGTCTGAGTTATAATTCATGGAACTCTACCTTTATAAGTGTTACAATGAAAAAGTTAATGTAAAAAGTATTAGACGTTCATAAAAATTTAACAGTTCATGTAATACTGTTTTTAAAACATTTTTTTCCCCTTGTCCTCTTCCTGCTACCTGGTAGTGCACTGGTGTGGACAACCACCTTAAGTACTACTTCCTGTTGTTGACCTTTACTCCAGACTAAAGGAAAGAGCTGGATGGGCCTTTTCTTCATTACAGAAAAATATCAGTAAGAGTTGAAAATGCACAGAAATAGATGAACTTAAAAAGGTGGTACACTTGGGGTTTAGAGAGAGAGAGAAAGTGATTACAAATACTTTTAAAGTGAAAATAAAACATACCCAATAACACATCAGCTGCAAGCAGATGGTCCATCACACTATCCAAAATGTAAGTCTGAAATTCTTTTTGCTGAGTTCTTGTAGATCTTTCAGGGGAAGCCTAATCAATTAAGTGTAGAATTAGAAACAGAACCAACTAAATAAAGATAAGGGCTCAACCATAATTATATTACTAAATGTAACAAAGGATTAAAAATCTTACTGATAAACAACACAATATAAATATTATTATTCCCTTTTTCTTATATTTCTGACCACAGAATTAAAAAAATGAAGCAAAGATGAAACATCATCTTCTTTTGAATCAGTTCTTCCAAAAGCAGTATTTTAAATGCTACAAATTTAGAATATCTGATAATCTATTATTATATCTTACTTTATTTTTAAAGAATAAGCTATTACTAAAGAGTTTTCTTTAAAGATTTTATTTACTTATTTTTAGAGAAAGGGGAAGGGAAGGAGAAAGAAGGAGAGAAACATCAAAGTGTGGTTGTTTCTCATGCACGCCCCCAACTGGGGACCTGGCCCCGCAACCCAGGCATGGTACCCTGACTGGGAATCGAACTGGCAACCCTTTGGTTTGCAGGCTGGCACTCAATTCACTGAGCCCCAGCAGCCAGTACTCCATTTTAGAAGTAAGGTAATTGAAGCTTTGAAAGGTTAAGTCACTTGGTCAAGCCACAAATAGGATTTCAAACCTCGGTTTCTTGGATGTCAAAATCCATGGCCTCCTCTGCTGTACCATACTCTTTTAACTCTACTAAAAAATCTCCATTTTAAAGTTAATCAATGCACAAGAGCAAGTGTGCTACAATCTGCTCACCAGTTTTAGATAAATCTGCCTGGCTTGCCTGACAACCAGGAGTTCAGAGCAGAATGAAGATATGGTAAGCACTATGATCTGCTCTGGCCTCTGGCTGTTAGATCTGTCTTCCTTGTGAAAATTGTGAAGCCAGGAAACATCAGTCTGCAAAGAATCAAAGCCTCCTTCCTGAGGCCTGGGATACTACGCAGAACCTTCCTGTGCACAGTCCAGCAGCCCATGGGTGTCTTCTGCCCATGGGAGAGCACTTCGGCTCTTGGAGGAAAAGTCTTTGATATTGTGTTTCCATAATGGGCTGAAGCACTGAAAAAAGAGGGTGTTGAGCTTTATCATTCTGATTGCAATATTGCAAACTCCTCAGACTACAGAAACTCGCTTATGGTATCAGACAGGAACACACTCCAAGCTGGCCCCCTTAGTTTATCTTTCCTTCAAATACTTTGTGATCTGTTTTCACGCACTTTCCTTCTGCTGCCATGGAGGTGTTCACGTGCAGCAAATCCATGTGACCCTCCGTAAGATGCCTGGTGGTGACAGCAGAGGATGATGGTGAATGGAAGATGGGAGAAGACTCCCTGACACCTTATATAAGCTAACACTGGCCACTGGATTGTGTAAGTCTTACATGCCAGGCACTGTATTATACCTCGTACATGTATCACCTCATTTCATTCTCCCAACAGTCCTCAGAGACAGGTTCTATTTTTATGCCATTTAAAGACAGGCAAACAGTAATGGGTGAAGAGAACTGATGTTGGCCCAGGTCACACAGCTATAGTTGGCACACATTTAGCTTCTCAAAATAGTTCTTGCTGGGTGATTTATACATATTTAACTTTCATAACAATCATGCAGAGAAGATGGCATATAATATCATTTTCCAGAGATGAGTTTAGCTTAGTGAGATTAAAGCACTCATATAATAAATAGGGCCAGAATTCAAACCAGGCATTTCTTACTCCAAAACCCATGCTCTTCCTGTTACACACACCGCCTCTGAATTTTATTGTTATTTTCATTTTGCACAGAATGCTTCAAATACTTACCTGATGCACTAAGATGCTGGCCATCTCTTTTCTTATTTTTAAAGTTTCCAAGGGCATGTCCTACCAGACATGCTTTAAGTCTACCACAGGGATTACTGATGAAAATGACTATTTTTCTGACAATATTAAACACTGTGGTCCTAGTTAAAATACTTACCATGACTGGAACCTAAGTTATATTAGTGATTTCTTTTAATTGACCAGATACTTTCCCATGAATCAGGTAACACATCTGCGGGGGTTTTAGGGTTTCAAATAAAAAGTTAACTGTGTCAGCCACTAGAGGGAGCACACGAAAGTGCAGTTTTAGTTGCCATTCTGCTAAGAGCCAGTAGGAAGTTCCTCAAAGAGAAAAGCAATTAGTCTTCTGGACTGATTAAATCTTTCATAAAATGTGTTCTTTTCAGAGCCCTGGTACACTAAAGCTGCTGGGCCCAATCCAGTCTCCGCCTGTTTTTGCAGATACAGTTTTACTGCAGCACAGCAAAGCCCATCAGTTTATGTCTGTGGCTGCTTTCTAGTGCCAATGGCATCGTTAACTAGCTGTGATGAAGATGGTACAATCTTCAAAGCTTGAAATCGTTACTATGTGGCCCTAACAGGAAAAGTCTGTCAATTCCTGGTGTAGGGGCATAATGATGAAAAGTGGTAAAGGGATACACCTACAGAGATGAAAAGGAGAGAAATAAATTGATAGGGTACATAAACCGTTGAAATTAAAAATTTTCATAGCCCATGACATTGTCTGCCCATACAACCCAGAAGAATTAGAAATCTGAAAGGTATTTGGCATAAAACTTGCTTGATTATGAATGTTCTAATTGTAATAACAATGAAAAACAGATGTGAATGTATTTCTTTGTGTTTACCTCCAACAAAAGATCAATTAATGGAGTCTGCTTGCTCGCAGGGGTAAGACAGAGGTTGTCTATTATTAAGACCCGCATGAAGTCAAACACAAACTTCTTCGCTGGGTGGTTGGTCAGATATGTCTTGGCGCCCACATTGCAGTACTCAGACTGGCTTCTGTTCATCCCTGTGTCTGCTGCAAAGGCTTTAAACTCTTCCGCTGGAGATCCAACTTCGTCATCTAGATCTGTCACCTAGTAAAATTAAGTGGAAATGTACGTAGCTAGTCTCATTCAATTTTATTTGATGTTTTCACTTCCATGTTTCCAAAAAACTAAAATGTAGCAGCAATGGCATTTTCCTTCAACGCTTACCTCCTACTAATCTATTTAACCAGCACTTTGCTTTGCTTTACGCGGCCCCTCCTTCGAGGCAGCGATCAGGTACTGTGTGTCACCGTGTGCCACGGCTACTCAACACAGCTCTTTCTAATATGATACTGCGCACTGCCCACTAACTGTGTGCCTGTTTTATGCTGAATTATATCTCTTCTGTGGATAACTACACTTGAAATAAATGAAATAGAATGAGATTAACTACATTTTCATATTTAAAATATACCTGAGAAGTCAAACATCATAAAGTTTCAGATAAAGACCTGGCATAATGGTGGTGGTACCTAAAAAACACCAAATAAATTAAAAATACAAAACAATGAAACTAGTGCCAATTTTGAGCCAAAAGAAGAAGAAAAAGGGGCTAAAATAGACTGTACAAGATGCTGACAAGGCAAGACACTGAGATATCACTGAAGGTCTATTTTACCAAAAATGAGAATTTTAAAATTGTAAATAAGCCATGGTGGTTAAGTCATGCGCTATACTTGTGTTTATCCTGAAAATTCCTACAGTTGTAGAATGAATATTTCACCTTTATACATGAAGAAAAATTAGTACGAAGAACTTAGTTTATTCCAGGCCCAGAGTAAGAGGTGGAAATAAGAGGAAACATCAAGAACTTCAAACTACTATACAGGAATAATGGTCTTTTGAGCTTGTTTAAAAGGACAAAAGCAGTATCTACAGTATATGTGATTAGTCTAATTTTCTATTAAGCTCAGTACAAAATATGAACAATTAAAGTTCAAAGAAATGGGCTGAACAAAAAGGACAAATATACTTCATTTTTTTATGAAGACAATGAACCCTGTAACTAACCTGTATAGCCTAAATCTAGAAAATGCCTTATTCCTGAGATAAATAAAGTAGAGATAAATTTGGTTTGAACAGAATTCTGTAACTTGGAACAACATTTTACAACTACATAGCTGTATTATCACATAAAATAGGAAATGGTTTCACAGCTACTGGGAGAAGGAAGTACTAACAAGGAACTTACAAAATATGGCAAATGAGAACAGGAAGTAGAGTTCACTGTTATTTTGGGGGAAAGCAGGAGAGTGTGGGGAGCTAGACACCACATAATGATGTAAGAGGTAAAGTAGAAAGTTATGAAACTGTAACTCGGTCAGAAGCTTAAAAGATTGGCAGAAAATTAAAATCTGCTAACCACCAAAGCAAAATAACAGTTTGACTCCCCGCCCCCCCACCTTTCCTACCATCTCGGAGTAAGGGCGAATGTTGAAGGGGAAGACTGTGGCTGCCAATGCACACAGGAAGTCTGGGCTCATCCACATGGAGGCCAGGTCTGGAACATTGTGATACAAGTATCTAAAGAACTGCATGAGGGTCACAGGATATTCTCGGAGCCAAGATCCCTCTTCTTCTGATTGCCAAGGCTGTCATAAAGACAAGAAAAAAATAGTATGTTAGAAAAACTGACATTGCTAGAAACTACTTTAAAAAAATGCACTACTCACTACTCTTCTAAAACTAGGTATGATAGTTCATAACTCTTTCATAAAACACAAACAATAAAACTTGAAATGGACTAAAAAAAACCGCAAACAATACCCCTAAACATGGCAGGATGTTTGTCTCTTCATTGGAGTGCTCACAGCTCAGTAAGGAGTCAGTGGTTTAGATTATTCACCACTTACCGACCCGAGGATAGCTGGTGACAATGGTGGCTGAACTATCAACAGAGCTGCCCCACTCTCCATCACGGCAGAGTTGGGAGTAAGATATAAGATGAGGAAGGTAAGTTGCTTCACCTTTCTGAGCCTCTTGTTGTCATAAGAAAAATGACAATTACAATGCTTTTAACCACTACACAACTGTGATACTGTAATCTATAGTAAGAAATATGTATTAGATCTTCACCCCATTCTTGGCACATAGCTTCTAAAACCCTTGGAATGTCCAGAGTGATAAATGGTGCAAAAGTGTCTTCTGTTAATCATGATAAGGCTCTTCCAACCACAGCTGAGTTCATGTCAATGAGGTGCCTTTTGAGGTGACTCTCAGGATGGGGGCTACAAAGGGAACCAACCATATGATGAAAGGGTGGAACTTTCAGTCCTGAAGGTCCCTACCTCTCAACTTCCAGGGAGGCTGTAGACTGAGCTCAATCACCAGTGCCAATGACTTAATCAATCATGCTATGTAATGAAGCCTCCCTGAAAGCCCAAATTCCAACAGCTGCTGGGCTGGGGAACATACAGAAGCGCTGGGGGAATGGCAGAGCAGATACAGAATAAAAGCTCTACATCCCCTCCCACACAGCTTGCTCTATGCATTTCTTCCATCTGGATGTTCCTGAGTCATATCCTCTCATAATAAACCGGTCATCTAGTAAGTAAAACGTTTTTCTGAATCATGAAAACCTCCAATTTATAGCTGTAGGTCAGAAGCACAGGCAACAACTTGGACTGGTGACTGGTGCCTGCAGGTGTGGAGCCCACCTTGTAGGAACGACTCCTTAACCTGTGGAGCCTAATGCTATCCCCTGGTAACAATGTCAGCACTGAATTAAATTGTCGGACAGCCACCTACTGTGACAAAAGCCCCCCCATACTTGGTGACTAGAGTCGGAGTACAGGAGACATACAGAACTGTGTTTTTTCTTAACAGCAATATAATAACAATAGCAGTAATGATAATGAAAATGTAACAAACATAATATACCTAAACAATGCCTATCCTTTGATACTTCCCCAAAGACTGGCTTTTATTAAACTTAGAAGTTTATATTAGTTTATGAAGAGGAACCAAAACAAAAATCGCAAAGCATTCTATATTAATACATGTGATAGTAATGTTCTTTTCTAAAATGACATAATAGTTTTGACTAAAATTAGACCTGTCATGTACATGTTATCTAAAGATTCTCGTTAATAATTCTTCTTACAGTGTGATCCTAAATTGTGTATACAAATTAAATGACTATTCACAGTATTCCTGTTAAGATAGACAGAAATATATATTTTGTCATTTACTCTTTAAATTCTTCATATCTAAGATAAAAATAATTAGAATATGAAAAATAGAAACTTGTACTGATTTTTAACCTCTCAATAAAAGTAATTTCAAAATTTCAAATAACATTATCATAAGGACATATTGCAATATGGTTTGTGTATATACTATATTTTTACTGTATATAATGTGCACTTTTTGCCCAAGATTTTGAGGGAAAAATAAGGATGCACATTATAAATGGGTAGTACTAACTCTGTATCTATGCAAATGTTTTAAATTTTTTAATTTATGCTTATGCATTAAAAGTGTAACTCTAGAAAGCAGTAACAATATCTGTATGCAAAATAATACCCTGAAATACAATGATCAGTTTTGTTTCTAAATATAAATAAATGAAAAATTGAATTAAAAAATTGAAATATTTTTCCCTGAAAGTTTGGGCTAAAAATATGGGTGCACATTATACATAGCAAAATACAGATGAATCATTATATCCTCATGATGACCCTAATAGATATATTCTATTATCAGCAGCAATTTATACATGAGGAAAAGCAGGTACATAGAGGCCAGTGTGTCTTAAGTATCAAAGAAGGGATTTGAACTCAGGCAGAGTTCCAGCCTTAATGGTCTTAACAACTGCAGTTTGTTATTACATCAGAGATAACAAAATAGAAAGGCTGAGGTAGGTTCCAGATACTATGCTGTGAATACATAGCTATGTTTCCAAAAGATCCCTCCATTTTTAAAAAAAACATCACAAGCAAGAGACCTATCAACAGGTGTGAGTATCTCAGTGAACTTACTGAATTCAGCATGCTGCGGAGCATTCCCAGTAATAAAAAAGCAGCTTCGGTGCACACATTATGAATAGAAGAGACCACAGTTCCACTGGAGGCAGGAACTCCGAAGATAAATGTCCAAATGGAATCTAAATCAAACTGCAGAAGTGAAAGTGAAGATCAGCCACTGATGATTTTTTCCATAGATACCCTCAGAAGTTCTAACATTCTACAATTTCTTTAAAACTAGTTAGTTTTTTCAAAGTGAGCAATGATGAAGAAATAGAGACCTAGCACTCCTCCTTCCTATATTTTAAATCTCATTTCTACATTTACAAAAGAAAAGTGAATTTATGTATCTTCCTATCTTAGGTCCCTATGTTAAAAACATTGTTTTCTACTTTTTTCTCCAAACGAAACACACAAAAAGAACACGTGCTAATTAATTAGCCAGGGGATCTAATTCACTTTTGGATTATATACAGATAAGATCTGACAAAATAAAAATCAGTTTGAGGAGATTTATTCATACCAGTTTTATATAACACTTTATGACTATGATATCACGTTTATCTTGAAAAATTATATAATCAACCAAACTCTGCTAAGTATAAATCTTTATCTTGACTTAATGTAAGGGTATAGATAGTGCTTTCACCTAAAAGGTTCTGTCAGTTACTAGACTTGGTCTGAAATGCACATGGCACTATGGCGCACATATAATTGAGTTTAAAACTAAATTTCTAAGTCTTGGCAGTGCTATAGACATAGTCTGTATATAGATATCCACCAGTCTTTGATCAGAAATCAAGCAAAGCCGTACTATTTGACTACTGTGGATGTTTTTACCATTAAGAAATCAAAAATAATTTTCTAATCAGACTTGCACTAAGAACCCTGCCATGCCTACCCAATTAATTTTATGGTATATGTCACTCCCTTCTTCAATTCTACAGAAATGAAATTACATTTTCTAAATAAAATCACACAACTCAAAATTCTTTATATCATTGTTAAAATATCATCTAAAGTCTTTAGGCATATATATAATCATATAATCATAATGGGGGAAAAAAGGCCAAATAGAGATAAAGGATTTCTTTTTGGACAGTTTTCTATGGTACTTCCAGATTTTTCGGTTCCCAAACCCGAAACGTGAAAATGATATGGAATCAGTGGTGTTACTGGGACTAACCCATTGCCCTGTGGTGATTTGGGGACACACATAATTATGCTTACACCTTACTAGGTAATTCCTACCTGGCAACCCTGTTTACATCGGCTGCTGATGACAGGCACACTGACCTGCAGGTTCTCAGGCAGCTCACTAACTGGCTGCTGCAGAAACAATGCCATGAGCAGAAAATAGAGGGCAGGGACATTAGTGTGTTTAGGAAGAAATGACTGCAGAACTGGAAAACCAGGGAAATGACAAGCATCCCGGTTAATCTCCCTAACCGTCGATCTCCCACCAGCACTTCTGCCCACATTGAATCCTAAGAGAAGAGGAAATGTAACAGTAAGTACAAAATTAATAATTGATTACTATGCTGCATTAACAAAGATAGGAGTAATTCGGTATGTGTGACATTTCCACCAGAACATTCATATTAATATAAGCAATTAACTGTTCAATTGTTGAATTAATCTTTCAGTCAAGTTCTACTTCCCTCTCTTCACCTTCAGCAAGCCTGCGTATTAGGGTCCACGTCTTGACACACTGCTGAGATAATCCGATACAAGAAGTAATATAAACTCTGCTCATTAAAAGAATGACTTCAAAAAAGGTCTAAAATTTCCATAAGAAGAAAGTAAAAGTTAAAATATAGCCAAAAATGTATGATGCTACAAAAATGTAACTTAAAAATATAATTGCTGCCCTACCTGGTGTGGCTCAGTGGACTGAGTGCCAGCCTGTGAACCCAAAGGTTGTGGGTTCATTCTCCATTAGGGAACACGCCTGGGTTGCCAGCCAGGCAACCTTGGTTGGGGGTATGTGAGAGGCAACTGATTGATGTTTCTCTCACACGTCAATGTTTCTCTCACTCTTTTTCTCCCTCCCTTCCCCTCTCTATATACAATTGTTCTAATTTACTTAATATATTGTTTGTCCTGAAAATCATGATAAACTACTTAATCTTAAATTATCTACAACTTTAGAGACAAGACTAAGCAAAATAATCTTTCCTTACAACACAATTTGTAATTCTGCAGGAAAGCTGCCCAGCAGCAGGGCAGCAAATCTGAGCCTGCTTGTGACTGTGGATGTTTGAACACCCAGAGTCCTTTCTAGGAATACAGTTCTTCTAGGAGACGGTCATTGCTTACTCATGTAGCTCACAGCATCAGCCTTCAGGGTATAACTCAAACACTTATTTCTTTTGCGGCCCCAAACCCAGAACAGTGCTCAGCACAGAATGAATGCTGGTCAGAGTTTCAATGGAAAACTTTTGCGAAAAGCAACCAAGAGATGCAGGACTGATTTTATTCTGAACCAATTTCACTGCAATGAATATCCAACCTGTTTTTCTAGGATTAAGCAAGCACATACCTGCTACTATCTATAGTAAAAGAGAATCTGTGTCTAGGTGGTTTTTCAAATATTTCATCCTAACTGACCGCTCCGTATGATATGAATTAATCTTCTGAGGTATGCTTTTCTAATTAACAAAAAATTGTAGAGCAACTTACCAACCCCTTTAATATATTTCATCTTATTGCTCAAACACAATGACCATGTGAGCCAGAAGTGGCTATTACCCTCCTCATAACACAGAAAGTATGTGACATGCTCACAGTCATAAAGTTATGGGTGGTGGCACTAGGAGCGGGAGCCCCCGTCTGTCTTAGAGCCTGTACAGTCACAGCGCCTCTCTGGGCTTTCTTAATGGCACTGCCACACTTCTGAAAGACTGGTTGCATTAGGAGACTGGGTGAATTTTGTTTATAGTGAATTCTAAATGAAATTATGAGTTTAAAATCTTTAGCTTTAAGGAATCAAAAGATATAAAATGAAATTTTATATTTTAATAGAAAAATAAATTTTGATTAAACTACAGCTCCTAAATGGAAAGCAATACTAGGGATCATTTTCCTTTCTATATTCTCACACCCTCCTTTTTTCTCATAATCAACCTTAAGAAATACCTCATCTGGCCCTGGCTGGTGTAGCTCAGTGGATTGGGCGCGGGCCTTCGAACCAAACAATCGTGGTTCGATTCCCAGTCAGGGCACATGCCTGGGTTGCAGGCCAGTTCCCAAAAGGGGACTCACAGAGGCAACCATACATTGACGTTTCTCTCCTTCTCTCCTTCCCTTCCTCTCTAAAGATAAATAAATAAATAAAAAATCTAAAAAAAAAAAAAAAAAGAAATACCTCATATGTTATTAACAATTAAGCATTAATTTAGGCTCAAATTATAACTACACAGGTATTTTCATAAAAATTTGATATAAATGTGAATAAAACATTAAAAAACTAGACTGCTCATCAGAGAAACAGAATCAAATGAGATTATATATATGTATATATATGTATGCATACACATATATATGTATCAGAGAGATAGTCAGAAAAAATTAAAAATTAAGTTGAATCAAATTAAAATATAAATACCTAGATTTCTCTTTTAGAACCAAAGCAACCTGTGGCATGTGTAAGCAGTTATCAGTGAAGGACATACAAATTCTAAAGCATACAGTCGGGTAAGTCAGATGTGCTACAACCATCTGTTTCTGACACCACAGAAGTCACACAGGACAGAAAAAAGGACAGGACCAACAGTCAAGAGAGGGACACTATTACCATTTCACTCAGGAACCTTGTGCAATTAACAGTCTTTCTTAATTAAAGAAATTAACCCTTAATTTGTACTCATTAAGTTTATTTCCTATAAAATGTACCATATATACTATAAAATATGAATCTGTCTCCAGAATGATGAAGGCCTAATGAGATGATATCAAATAATTTTGCAAACCACAATGTGCTATACATGAATCTTAGGTGTCATTACTGCTGGAGTTCTCGGCCTTTAGTGAGAAGCAGGGCTGAAGACTAGCATTAATAACTCCTACTCAATTGTGCCTTTCATTATTTATTCCCTTAGCAGCTATTAGTAAGGCAAATAAACTAAATTTTTTGCTACCAAACCATTTCTAATAACACTTGTTGGCTATATCCCTCCCCTGGAGTCAGTTCAAAATACTGATTGTTTTTTTAGATCATAAAATTATCTAATGATAATTTAAAACTCATATTGTAAAGCAGTTTTCTCAAGAAATCATTTTACAGTGAATTTCTTTCTTCAGCACATACAACGTTTCTTCAGACATTTTCCACATGTAAAATAACAAAAAACAGCACTATGTAAAGCTGCCTTCCTGTCATTTGCTTTAATATTTGAGAAATTAGTACAGGTGGGGCCTATCTATTGATACTTTTACATTTTTAATAGATAAATTACATACTAAATTCTGATCTTGAGAGTGTGCATGTGGCCTGCCATGTATGTACCCACTGAGTTGTAATCCTTTCTTTTTCTTGAATAAAATCCTATTGGGTGACAATCAATCAACAAAAAATTAATTAATTCTAGCCCCCAACTTCCCCACTTGACAAGGTAAATAGATATTCTTGATGCTTGTTGCAGAATACAATTATATTGTTTTAAAATAGAATGTTATCAAGACATACATTTTTAAAACTTTAAAAATTGAATGATTATAATTTTCAACAAAAACATTATCTTAAAAATGTATTTTCCAAATTAAGGTAATTAATGCCAACAGAAATAAAACTATTCAAATTAATCTAGCATAGCAAACTATAACTTTCTAATATTACTTAAATGCTAAGTTCCACACTGAAAACAGTGTACAACTGGTGAGCAAAGAATAAGAAGCTTTGGTTGAAACTTTGAGCTTAAATCCTTAAGTGGCAATATGACATAACTGTTAAAAACAGGGGCTTTGGCTCTGAGTGACCTGGATTCAAATTTTGACTCTTCCCAGTTGACACCTATCTTCACCCCTATGCCTTGGCTTTCTCATCCATACAATGGGTATGACAACATTTATACTTCATAGGGTTAGTGTGAAAATGAAGGTTTTAGTAACTGGCACAGAATAAGCACTCAAAATATTATTGTTATTGATTCAGTTCTGATAACTTGCTAGTTATTTACTTACAGATCATAAAGGGAACTATGCAACAAGCAGAATGTAAGGAAATCCCTTGAGTTTTCACAACTCAATACTGTTTCTGACTTCAGTTTAATTTGCAATTAAAATAAGCTAAGTTTGAAACCTTCTAAGCTTTTAATCATCATTAATTAAACTTCAGACTCTTAATGGCTGTCAGATAAAGAGTATTAAGCTTACATAAGATTTAAAAACAAAAGCAAAACATAATAGCTTATTTTAAAGCAGTTGACTCCAAAAGTCTCATACCTAAGACAGTTCCGATCTTATTAGTCAAGACAGAATCTGTTTGTTCCAGCCACCCTCCACCACTGAGTCCTTCTTTAAACTTGATGAGAATAGACTGACTACTCAGTAGGACAACAAGAATTCTCATGGCTGCTGTAACTGTGCTGGAATGCAAGTGTTCTTCCATAAACATCATAATCCAGTCAAAACCCAGTGTCTTGACCAGTTCTTCACAAGCTCTATTAAAAGACAAATGGATCAGAAAGAAAACATATTAATTCTAGTGATTAGGATTTCAAGTTATAAAGAAAATGAGACTAAGTTTTATTCTTGAGATACTATAAATTTCAGGTTTTAAAAAATAGAAAAGTCAGTTGAAATTCATTCTTTTGTAACTAGTAAAAGCAATTGGTACCATCAATTCTAAAAAGATTTTACTTACTGCAAATTAATGCTTGTCTTTTCTTTAGATGTGTAAACTAGTTTTAGCAAGATATCTAAAAGTCTGTTCCTCAAAAGTATAAGATTAGCAGATACCAGACCTCCAAACTCTTCTTCAGTTCCTACAATAAAAATAAAAATATTAAATTGCCCTAGCAGATAAATCAGGATAAAATATCCAACAATGCTGGATAGAAAATCTCACAGAAACGTGTATCTTCTAGAAAACAGTTTCTTTAGAAGTACTTTTCACTAAAGCGGACAAAAAAAAAGGAAAAAATCTGTTAAACCAACTCTTTTTAAAATCCTGAAAATTGTTTACTTACATTTGATATAATCTAAACAAGTGATAATAAAGACTGTGAGCTCTTTTCACATTAATATTTCCCTCCCTTACCAACAAGGGGAAGTAATCAAATAAGGACCACATGAACAAAAATAACAATCAAAATCCTTAATTTCCAATTTCTTTTTAAGGGACATAAATAGTTAAATTAACCCAATTTAAAAATGAAAAAGAAGAAGCATACACTATTTAGTAAACATAATACATAAAGAAAAGTTAAAATTAAATAGCATAGAAAAGAGGAAAAGGTACACAAATACACAAGAGAAACTGGAAAACAAAGGGCAGAAAACAGAAAGCTTACAGTTCCCAATAGATAATGCTGGGCACACACAAGACTGGGCATCAATGGCCCAGTGTTCTGGGTGCAGCTCTGGCACTAATGAGCTATGAGTTAATTAAGTCCCAAGCCACATGATTTTCTTCATTCCAGCTCAGGCTAAACTTTAACTACTATGGGTATATGCTTTTACCAGTTTGGGTAAGGGACTGTTTGCCCCTTAAACATTGTTCTTTTAAACATTAAACTCAGTGATTAATCATTGGGAAGGGTACTTCAAGCCTACCAAGGGGAACTCAAGATTTGCTCCCCTTCTCAGAGGAACAGGGCTGGTAACTCACAGCTTACCAGTGTGTCTCAATGACAGCATACCATGGAACTGAAATTGATACAGGGGTTATTTCCTTTCAATTATTTCTTTTCACTAAAACGACAATCCACACAGAAATTTAAAATGTTCCTTAATTTTTATATCTCATTCTCTTGCTGTCAGTTATGCTTCCCCTAATTTTCAAATACAGTTTAACACAGTGAACTCTGAATTTCCAGATCAACTCTTCCCACTCGCACTGGTGCTCTGTTTATTCCAAAATGCACTGCCCTTCCATGCTCCTTACTTTGCATTGACTATTATATAACTGTTTAGCATTATTCAAGCCATTTTCTTCTTTGTAGAGGTATCCTGTATACTGTGCAAACTTTTTTTAAGAAAAAAAAGTATGTTTTACATTTTTTGGAACATATTAGACTTGATACAGTCTTTAGTCCACAGCAAATACACAATCAGTGGCATACACTAACAAGACCAGTAAGGTGCTTCTAACTTTCTCTATTATTTCAAACAGCAACAAAGTGATGAGAATAGCAATGAACTTTGCAGATCAATAGAAAAATTAGCTAATTTATACATCTGTACTACTGTGTTGTTAAAGAAAAGTTCACATTAGTTGTGATTACTGAATTCAATACCAACCTAGAAATATGAAGATTAGAAAAATATGTTTCCCACATCTCTTTTATACTTGAAAAAAAAGTTATACATTTCCAAAGATATTTAAAGTACTTTCACTTCTAATTCCTATTTACTTAGCTTGTATTAATTCAGAACTTGGAAATAATTCTGGTATATGACAGAAAAATATAGTGGTTAGAAAGTTAATGATATTTGTTTGGACTACCTACCTGGGTTCAAATGTGGTAGTATGATTTCAGGTAATTTTCTTTTACTTAATCTTTCTGGGCCTCAGTTACCCCCTTGTAAAACTGAGATTAACAATAGTACCTGTTTTATAGGGTTGCTATAACATCATACAAAGTGCTCACACAGTGCCTAGCAGATATAAAGCGCTCAAGAATTGTTACATATTCATTTATCTTTCTGCTTCTCATCTACTGCTAATCTGATTTACCAAAGAAATGTCAACAGTGTTCTAAGTGACTAGCAGTAGGTAAGTGGTCACGGCCTTAAGTTCTGCCGCACTGTGATTTACAGGAAGTCACTTGGTCGCTCAAATCTCTTAGCTTCTCCTTTCAAAAACAAGATGGTGCACCACTTTCTCCTCTTATTCATGAAGCACTGGAGAGTCCGTGCTCCAGATGGTAGAGCCAACACGGACACTTCTCTGTGAGACAGTGATACTGCAGATACTGAGAGCATTTTTTCCTCCACACTCTAGGTGGATGTTGTAAGGTTGAAGGAAATAATTTATGTGATATGATTTTGGAATAATTTAACAGGATAATAATGTAATTATGCTGGACCAATATAAGATATTGTAAATTTGATTACAGGTCCATCTAAAAGTTTATTCCAATGCTTTGCAAGGAAATCTCCCTGTCCTAGAATATGTAAGTAAAAAAAAAANGAGAGTCCGTGCTCCAGATGGTAGAGCCAACACGGACACTTCTCTGTGAGACAGTGATACTGCAGATACTGAGAGCATTTTTTCCTCCACACTCTAGGTGGATGTTGTAAGGTTGAAGGAAATAATTTATGTGATATGATTTTGGAATAATTTAACAGGATAATAATGTAATAATGCTGGACCAATATAAGATATTGTAAATTTGATTACAGGTCCATCTAAAAGTTTATTCCAATGCTTTGCAAGGAAATCTCCTGTCCTAGAATATGTAAGTAAAAAAAAAATATTGAAACACAGGTGAAAACTATGCACCAAATGAGAAAAGTTAAAAAAAAAAAAACTGGCTGTCATGGGCCCAGAATCTCACAACCTATTAAATTATTTTTATTTTATATTTACACAAAATGATTCTGGTGAAAAGTTCTCTCCCTAAATGATTACTAAATATTTAACAGGAAAATGAAAATAACAATAATACAGATATAATTCACATTAGCAAGCATTTGTGCTTCTTAAGAGATATATATAAATTTTTAAAAAATTAAACAATGTTACCCTGACCAGCATGGCTTAGTTGGTTGGACACTATCCTACAAAGCAAAAGGTCACGGGTTTAATTTCCAGTCAGGACACATGCCAGGGTTGTGGGTCTGGTCACTGAATGGGGCATGTAAGAGAGGCAACCAACTGATGTTTCTCTCCCTCTCCCCCCCTTCCCTTTTCTTCTTTCTAAAAATAAATAAATAAAATCTTTTTTAAAAAAATCAAACAATGTTAAAATATCACCCTGGAAGAATTTGTTGTTTAAAGGAACAATGTTATAAGTCCTCTAAAAATGGGAGAGACTTTATTTTTAAAGTAAAAGTCACATCCTATTAAATTCTGTGGGTAATTGTGAACTTCTGCATATTGTATAGGCTTGATTTAAGGCAAATACAACTGTAAAAGAGTAAATACAGTAATGTTAGGAGACAAGCGATACAAAAGCACCACACCTTATGCAGGCCTAACCTGTTCCGTAAGAGGGCACAGTAATTAGTTGTCAAGCTCCAGAATCCACTTACCAGTGTCAAGCTTCTCTTCATTGTTTATCTCCATAACTACAAATTTCTCACAAACTGCAAAGGTTGGTAAAGTAGAAGAAATAAACTGGCCAAACCTTTAAGGACAAAGGAAAAAGGTTATACATTTATTTTTTCTTTCCCCCAAACAACAAAATACAAACAAAAAAACCAAAACCAAAAAAACCCAAACAAACAAATGAAAAACAAAATAGTATTTCTTTATTTAAGTAATCTATAGACCTGCAGGTGATTATATTTGGTTTACTTCCCCTCCGACCTTCGCAATGAACATTATGTAGGGTGAGGGAAAAGTAGGTTTACAGTTGTGAGTACGTAAAAAAACAAAGTTTATTCTTGTATTATTGCTTATTATTATTTTCCATACAAATGACTGTAAAGCTATTCCTGCCCCACCCTTTATATGTTAAAATGCTTTAAAATGTTCTTCAGAACTGAGCCCTTTCATGCACTAAGCCAAGTGATTTTCACGAATCAAACAGCACGATCCAAATTAAAATGCCCTAATATCTATATGCATCCACTGTAGTAGTTAAAAATTCAGCGTTTGGAAACAAGTTAAGGTTAAAATACTGGCTCTTATCAGTTTTTAGTTGTGTTACTTGGGCAAGTAGCTTAACCTTTCTAGGCCTCAGTTTCTTAATTTATAAAGAAAAATAAAAGCTTAATAGGTTTCAGTGATAATTTTAGCCAAGAGGTCATCATAGTATTGGATAAGATAGAAATAAATATTGTTAATAGTAGCAACAATCTCAAAAATAATTTTTAAACTTCAGTTTTAAATGTCATTAAGTTTTAAAAATGCTTTCAAGGTAAACGAATATAAACATGAGTGATTTATATGTTATAGAGATTAGAGATTAGTTTACTGGGAATACTCTAGTTAAGTAGGCATGATTTCACTGGCGCCTGGAAGATTACATGAAATGTGCTGGTCAAGACTAGTTTAAGCAATTCTTTACTTGGAAAGTACTTTGGCTGGGTAGTTTTTTCCTCCCATTTTCATTTAAGATGGTAATTCTCATATAAATGTTAGAACATTTCTATAGCCCATTAATAGGCCTTAAGCCATATTCACATTAGCAGAAAAATAATTCATATAGAAGATCTGAATATACAAACAAGCCCCTATCATCTGTTTTGGATAATAGTAAACAAATATAAATGAGAAGACACATGCTCATTATGGGGGGGCAGTGTTTGTATACAGAGACGTTAACACGGCTTGGGGAAAAGGGACAGAGAATCCCTATACTAAACACTGTTATGTCCAGGAAAATCAATCCAATAGATTCTTTCCTACACCTTTTCTCAGCAATATTATATTATTAACTAGTAGCAACAATTGGCTTTGCATTACAAAGGCAAGATACTGAGACATGCATGCGTTCTGTACCTTACAAAGATGTTGAATAATATTAATATTACAGGTATTCATATATACATGCATAAGAACCCATTACAATCATCTCATTCATTTTAAACTCACTGATATTTTCAGTTAATAAACAGACAAATACAGAAGTTTTCCCTACCTGAGCAGATCATTGCTGCTGGGAAAACCTTGCAGCAAGAAGCTCAGGACATTACTGATAGCAGCAATGGTAGGCTGGGATAAAGACATATCTCGAAGAGTCAACAGCAGCTTTGGGATTAGCTGGAATTCCCTCATTAATTTGGCATTCTTTGAAGCCTCACTGTAAGAGAAAGAAGACTTTATGGACCACACTTTCCTCTCTCCTACAGGCAAACAACTGACTACACAGGTATTAACTAATACCTGGATTCCGTGAGCAGTTCAATGAAGTGTTCAAATAAGGAAAGATGAAGTTCGTACGGTGCGTGGAGCCAGACCTATAACACAAGTACACAGGAGTAGACTCCAGGTTAAAACACACCAAATGCCAAGTCAACAAACACTGCAATGCAAATGCCGCACATAAAAATTATTTCATTCGTTAACTGAATTAACCACTTTTATTATACTTTTTATTTGGTGAAGTCCTTTAAAACTGCTTTTGTAGCCCTGACCAGGGTGGCTCAGTTGGTTGGGCGTCATTCCCCAAAATAAAAGGTCGCTGGTTTGATTCCTGGTCAGGGCACATGTCTGGGTTGTGGGGTCGGTCCCCAGTTGGGGTGCATACGAGAAGCAACTGATTGATGTTTCTCGCTCCCATCAATGTTTCTCTCCCTCTCCCCCTCTCTTCCCCTTTCTCTAAAAATAAATAAATAAAATCTTTCAAAAAACCTGCCTGTATATATGACTTCTGCTTCTGTTTATAAATAAAGAATTTCTGTGCAGGTTTACAATTATTACAACTATTACAATTTTCTTACTTATATTTGTCAAATGTAAGTACTTTTATTTTGTCTAATAAAATAGGATGACTTATATATTTGTAGATAATTGTGGTTTGAGGTAATTAGGAATGCTATATAAAGCCCCAAAGTGAACAAGTTAATATAAACAAAGCCAACATTTGTCAAGCACGTAAAGTTCTAATGTTTACATATTAGACTTTAATAAAAAATCTGAAACTAAAGATAATCTATGATTTAAATGTCAGTTACTAGATAAAGCTAAACTTGGTTAAGCAGGTCGCCTTAGCTGTCCTATACTTCTTTCTGCATAGCTTTGTCTCTGTGCTTTCACAAGCTGTTAACTGTTTATGTTTTTTTTTTTTCTCTTCTAATGGACTAAATGCCTTGAGGCATGACTCTATTTTTACATCCTTAGCACCTAATACGATGCCTAGTCCAAAAATGCTCGACAGACATTTGCTGAAAGAATGAGAGGTTTGTTTTTAGAACTTTGAGGGTCAGGCTGAGAAATGTGTACTTAATTGTGTAGGAAGGAGAAATCACTAAAAGTTTTTATTTAAATAACTGATATAATTATGTCTTAGATAGAATGAGATAAAAAAATAGGATAGAATGAGGAAAAGGAAAACAATAGGTGTGAGATAAGGAGAACTGATTAGGACCCAGATTAGTTAACAGCAGTAGAAACAAAAATGGTGGACTGCATAAAATATAGAAGTAGAATCATATAACTTGATATCAAGCTGTTCATAAATAGTTTGATAAAGCTGTTTTCTTCCTTCTTGAGGAAGCAAGAAGCTGATTTTTTTATTGCACGCCTCAGTAACTGGGGGAATGGTGCTGTTAATAATAGAAACAGAAGTTAGAGGAAAGAACTAATTTGGGGAAGGATGTTAAGTTAAAGTGCTGCTGGGACATAAAAATGAAAATGTTGAGCAAGAAGTCAAAAATAAGCCTGGCATTCAGATGGCAAACTACAGATTTAGATTTGAGAAATAACTAGAGATGAGGCTGCAGAACTGGGTGAGAATCTAAGGAAAGAAAAACAACAAATAGCAGAAAAAAATAAGGGTGTGAAATTGGACACTTTTATCTAAAATAATGAAATTTTCATGTCATGCAATTGTGCGGAAAGTAGTGAGAAAAATTAGAATCAGGACAGTGATACCTGAAAAGGAGCAAAAGAACTAGGAGATTCAAGAAGAAGGAAACAGACGGCTTCACATGCACCGAGAGTTCTATCCGAATTATTTGATGAAAATATGTCTGCCTTTTGTAATGCCAGAGGCAGCAGCACACTGGCTCGAGTTAGGTCTGTGTGTGGTGCCATTTCACTTCCATGCTGATTGTAAAACTGAATCTCCTCAGGAAGAAGGAATCCCATCACTACCCCATTTTTCATATTTTACTAGTGATAGTAATGTGAGCATTGTAAAATTAAAGAACACATCTAAGGGACGAAACTGTGTAAGAGTTAACTCTAACAATAGTTAACTCTAACACAGAATAAGAAATAGGTCCACTGATTACACATTACCAGTTAGTATTTAGGTACATACTTCAAAATCACAAAGTAGGTCCTGGAAAGCAGTTGAATTGGGAATGATGGAGGTCTCATGTCCACTGTCAACAGTTCCCACCAAGGAAAAAGTTAGATGAAGAATATGGCTGTTAAGAAGGGAGCGTTTCTTCTTAAGCAGCATTGCCAGTAACTAAAAGAAAGCAATACCAAATGCTTGTTATCAACCAACCATACTAAATATACACAAACATACACATATAGATATACATATATCTACTTTTACATAAGCCCTTTCAATCTACATGTAAATTTTTAAACTGTTGTTGTCATCATACGTATACAGTTTTTGTACATAATGCTGTATCAAAAGAATTTTTTCTTTTGTAACAGTTTTCATAATTACGGTTTTAAAAGGTTGAATGTTGTATGGGATGGTTACAGAATTATTAGTCATTCTCATACTACTGCGACATTTAGGTTGTTCCCATTTTTTATGATAAACAATGCCCCAATGAATCATTATAAGAGTTTTGCAAAACAAAACACTTATCAAAATGGTGTGATTAAATCTACAGAAAACCCATGTAGAAAATAGTTCATCCTCTCCCAATCAACTGTTGGCTAAAGCTAGTGAAGGCATTTGTACTTCATTTACACCAGAGGGATTTAATCTTCTCCAAATACCTGTTTCTCTTCTTACAAGTAACTTCCTGCTTAAACTTATCAGAGATTGTGGGCATATGAACATTGCATATTTTTAATCCAAGACTAGCAATGGCACACCTATTGTATGGTGGCTCTCACCTGCACCAGGTAAGTGAGGGACTGGGGGTAAAAGATGACTGGGTGTTGGGGGGAGATGAGGAAAATGGGCAGAGGCTCTGGATCTATTACTGATCTGGTAGTCTCTAGGGCAAGTGGTAGTCTGATCCTATTTAATTTTCTTATTTCCATAAACAAAAATAATTCCAAACTATCAAACCATTGTTCTGAAAATACATTCAAATATATCAAAGTTACAGTGAAATAACATGGCCTAATTCAAAGGTTCAGTGGGATTTGATGAGGTAGGAGAACAAGGGTAAAAACCACAATAAAGAAAACAACTCATATACTCACTTAAGAAAAACTGTTAACTTTGAAAGGTTACTTGGTAATAACATTCTTTGAGAGTTTGAAAACATAATAATAATAAATATTAGATTTTATTTTTATGAAAAGTAAAGTGAAAAGAAAGCTTTAGGGTTACAAACCTGGTAGCCCTTGATTCTCTCCATTTCCTTGCTGGCTAGTGGGTTACTCTTGACCACACAAACCAGGGCCTTGACTGCTGCATACAGCCCTTCCACATCAGCAGCCATGGCCACCAGGCCCAGGATGGCTGCAGCTCCACCAATGTACTGCAAAGTAGTGGCAACAGGCTTAGGGACAAACGTTCTTACTCCTGATTAAAAGACAGTGAAAAATAATTAAAACGAAGTCCCCAATTAAGTAAGAGCTGAATAAGTCATCTTAAGAAGATTTAATTAATTATAAATGATACTAAAAAAACCCATATCAATCGTAAAATAAAAATTCTAAAAAAACTTCATGGTAGAATTTGGGAGAAGGCAATAAACACGAACACTTACATTCTCAGAGAAGAGTGGGAGTAAAGGAGCCAGTAGAGAGGAGCTGGGTTTGAGAGAAAGCACGAATGTTTCTATGTGGCTTTGGGAAACCCAAGATTCAAAAGTACAGAGGTGTTGGGAATGCATTTCTGAGAAAAGTACGAATGCCTCACAAGGAACTGTTGGAGAATAAACTTGAGGAGAGCAAAAGCACTTTAACTCTGTGAACTGGGCAATGGGATGGAGAGGCCATCCTTGCAAGGATGACATATTCCCTATAGATAAGCCATGTGAAGACCTTACTGACCATCACTGGGGGATTCTCCCAGTTATGTAATCCGAGCAGAGTCTAACAGTGATCCCAGAAGAGCATAATTGTGTGGAAGCACAGTACTGGAACTAACTTTTTGTCAATTAAAAAAAATTCACATCTACATTCTTAACGTTTTTTAAAAAGTCACTGTTCGAATGTTGTTTGCCTTCTGATGAAGATGGAGATTTTTAAAAACAAAACTAATATGCATTTTATATTTCTATGTGCTTTGCAGTATTCACAATACTTTCATACCTATAGCACTGGGTTTTGAAAACTACCTTCTAAGGTAAATGGGGCCTGTATCACTAGTTTGTAGGTAAGAAAACTGAGGTCCACACAACACAAATGCCCGGTGTAATACCAGACAGTGATAGAGCAGGGGCTGGAACCTCAATCTTTGAACTTTTCCGTCACTGCTCTTTCTGCTACAACACAGTGCTGCTGTCATTTTGCAAAGGACAGTGAGCAAAGCTCAGTAAGGATTTGCTGATGTGACTAAGAAACCACCATGTGCTTCAGCATAAAGGAAAACTGTTTTATCAGTGCAACATGATCAGAAAGGAAAAAGAAAGTTACGTGCACATCACTGGGACAATAAAATTTCACAAGGATTGCCAAACAGGTAGGATTCCGGCCAGCACAACACTAGTTCATTAACTGTTCTTGTTAACCTAAAAAGAACCAATATTATGAGCTGATGTGCACATCAAAATATATAATCACTGGCTCCAAATTTTGGAAGGCCTGACTGGATTATGTTTCAAGACACTATCAAACCAAAGAATAACCAACTCTTTTTAGGCAGACATCAGGTACAAGGCTCTGCAGAATTCCTACCAGTTCTGACTTTTATTAGAGTTGGATTCTTAGTGTTTTCACTCCGAAGCTCTTACTTCTAGCTCATTTCCAAACAACAGAAGCACTCATGAGTGCCACCATGGCTGCACCAAATCTTGGAGCAACCATCAACATTTTTAAGTCTTTACTGACATCTGTCCCTAAATGTACTATGACATTTACCTTGAAATTATATAGAAGTATGTAGTCAGTGCTGATCAGTGCTGACAAGAGAGGAAAAGTTAATGGGATTTTATAGAGGTTATAATTTTTTAAGCGGACTGGAGTTTGAGATAATTACATTAGTCTCTAACTATTGCAAAAGCAGTACAGGTCAGCACTGTAGAGATGAATCACCCCTTAAGTGAGGAGAGTGAATGCAGATTTGAGGGTACACAAAGCAGTTTGGAACAATAAAGGTCATTACTCACCTAAGTATCCAATCAGAGTAGCCCCAATTGTCCGTGCAGGCCCATTAAGATGCCCTGCTGAATTGTGTATCAACTTGACAGGAGTGGCGTTTTCGTGGGAGGAAATGCCTAACTGAAGGATGGGAAAGGAAAAGGAAATGTAACTATAGAAGAACGGCCTGACCATTTTTAAAATTTAAACTGAAGTACAGTTGACACACAAGATTACATTAGTTTCACGTGTACGACTCAACATTGATATAACTTACAATTGACTGCTCACTACACTAAATCTAACAGCCATTTGTCACTGTGCAAAGTCATCACACTATTATTGACTACATTCCCCTTCACCTTTTTCACTCATCCCCACCACCCACGCAGCAAACATCAATCTGTTCTTTGTCTCTATGAGTCTGTTTTTGTTTTGTTTATTCATTTGTTTTGGTTTTTTAAAAATTCAACGACTAAGTAAAATAATGTGGTATTTGTCTTTCTCTCTGACTTATTTCACTTAGCATGATACCCTCTAAGTCCATCCATGATGCTGCAAATGGCAGGATTTCAATATGAACATTTTGATTGGAAAAAAATGATTGATAATACATATTTTCTCTCCTCTTAAAAACATAAGCTTGCTTTCCTTTCTTTCTTTTAATGTGCAAATATTTTCAAAAGTGTGCAAATTCACAGAATGTTAGCTACTGAGAAGAAGATGGTGAGGGGGTCTTGGGAAACACAGCTTCAGGGGTCTTTTTGAATGAAACTCAATTGTGGTTGAAAAGTTCTGATCACTTACTGCTGCACAGTATTTCTGATAAGTGAACATTATTAGCTTTACTCCATATCCAAGTAAATGTCACATAAATTATCCAAGACATGCATATACACAATGTGCTTTTAAGCAAATGCAATACTAAGACTTTAATTTTATTGGCACCTGTAGACCTAAATTTATGTACAGTTTGTGTTCATTAGAAAATGGTCAATATATTCACAGACAAACCTTTGCACAACAGTTGTCAATAATTACTGTTCCCAAATCCCTGCCTTCCAGTCTTGATTCCCTTCCCTTTGGGCTTTATCTCCCCTTATCAACCAGAGCAGCTAGTGAAGCACACTGAGAAAACCCAGCTTATGAAACCCAAAGATCGGTCCTCTTAAGTTTTCCTCCTTTCTTGCTGGCTGCTACTCTTCAGTTTTCTTGGCTGGTTCTTCTTCATCTCTCCAACTCCATAACACAGGAATATCCAGGTCTCCCTCTGAAAACGTTTCCTCTTTTCTGTCTACATCTGCAATTTGGCGAATGTACCTAGTCTCATGGCTTTGAACAGCATCTGTGAACATCCAGGACACTCAAACCTCTCCCCTCAATTCCAGATTCCAATGTCCCCGATAGCTCCTGTAAGATGTTTGATATGCTTCTCAAACTTTTCCAAAATACAATTCTCAATATCCCCTCCCATCCCCAAATTACTCTTCCTATAGTTTCTTTTAAATCAGAAAAAATGATTCCATTTTCCTCACTGTTAGAGCAAAAAAACCCCCCAAAACCTTAGAGATTAGAGTTATCCTTGACTCCTCTCTTTCTCTCACAATTAACAGCCAATCTATCACAAAAAAGTCTAAGCTCGATCTTTAAAATGTACCTCCAATCTGCTCATGGCCAGAACCCTACAATGCTTTCTACCTCATTCAGTTAAAGCCAACACCTTCACAAGTGCCTGTACATTCTGAATAGAACCCCCATTACCACTTCAAGTTCCTTTCCTGCTCTCACTATGCTCTATTCACACGTGCCTCTGTGCTAGGCATGCATTCTCCTCATGGCTTTAGTGTTTGCATTTCTGGAATATACCACATCCCCACCCTACATTTACATCCCATCCATTCCCCATATTCTCACTGTTTGCTGCCTCATCCTTTTCCAAATCTGTTCAAATTTTGCCGTCTCAGTGAGGTCTGCCTTGACCATCCTATTTAAAACTGCAATCTTATCTCTTACTCCTTCCCTTGTTTTTCTGCATAGCACTCTTTTCTTTCTAACATACTGTACCATTAGGTTATTTCTTCAGTTATTATTGTCTCTCTTTTCCACAAGAATGTAAAAACCATAAAGGCAGGACTCTTCTTTTTACCCACTGCTGTGTCCTAAACCAAATGCACATAGGTGATCCATAAAACCCTTAAGCTGTAGTCTTAGAAATAGCAATTGTGTTCTTTAGTTTTCTAAGTTCAATTTCTCAAATTACCAATAAGAACATAAGAATATAAACCATGCAGTTAGCAGACAATTCTTACTTTCCCAAATTAAGCTAATATGTAAACATGTTTTGGCTTAAATTCAAAGCCAAAGAAACCAAACATAAACAATACATGAAAGGCACTGTTTTCAGCATCCCCTCATCCTTGGGTGGGACAAAATAAAGTTCTGAAACATCTTTCCAGAATCAGCCACAGCCTGCTGGGAAATCATTCTGCTTACCTGCTTAGCGATGGCTTTGCTGTCCAACTTGTTGTACACCTTCCGGATTCTTGCTACTGTTAGGGAAGACACAGAGAGTGCATAGAGGCCAAATGACACCTTTTCCTCTGGTACTAACACCACAGGAGATGGGACTATGCCTTCAGATTTTGCATCTTTACCTTTAAAAGAAAAATAGTATTTTTCAAAATCAATATTCTAGTAAGTATTTTTTTATTTTTAAATTGGCAGACTTGAAAATCTTTTAAAGTGCAATGAAGCTAAACTGGAAAACTGTTATTTAATTTTCAGCTCTTCATTTATTTCTTTAACTAGAAAATCAGGAAAATCACATAGCCACAGAGCTTTATACTCCAAGCTTTACTCTGAAAATATGACTAACATATAGCATAATACAAAGGAAGAGTGCTAATGGGTACCAAACCAATCACAAAACACTTTCCCTAGGTTCAAAGGAAACGAGAATTAAAGTGAGTGGAATGCCCAAGAGCTCTGTAGCACTAAGCCTCCTCCTCAACGAAAACCCTTATTTATGCCTCTCTGTATTCTTACACAGCACAGCAGACTATTAAGAACACAAGCTTTGTCCTGGACACCAAAAGTTTGTTGTAGGTTCAATCCCACCAGGGGTGTGTATGGGTTGCAGCCAATCAATGTTCCTCTCTCACATCAATGTTTCTCACTCTCTCCTTCCCTTTTCTCTTGCTTCCTTCCTCTTCAATAAATATATCCTTAGGTGAGGATCGAACAAGAAAGCAGTGTGAACTACACATTCCCATGCCTCAGTTCCATCTTCTGTAAAATGGGAATGATAACAACAGCACCCAACTCCCAGCATTTTGAGGAGATGAATGTGAAAGGCTCAGAACAGCTATGTCCTTCATGCATATTAACTTACCTGGCACATATTAAGTACTCAATAAATGTTAATTATTATAGTGCTACCTACAGCAAGGGCATGAGTGAAAGACAAATTACTTAGCCACAGGGTTATTACCATTTACAATATACTTGTCCTAACTTCTGAGAACTTTGGTAGAATGAGAAAAAAGGGATGGAAAATATTATTTGAAAAGAATACTACAAAAGAACTCTAGCTTTGCATCAGTTCCTTTGATTTTAAATTCTTTTTTGGGAGAAAGGATAACAGGAAGTGAACAGCTGGAATAAAGGGATGAGAAAAACCAATGTTAACTGCTCAAACCTCAAGAATATGTGTGTGTGTTTTCTGGGTACACTTTAAACTGCTTCATGTAATAGGAGAAATTATAGAAAGAGAGGGCTGAGGTTAGATTCTCCATGAGAACACATTAACATCTTAGAACCAATAAGAGAAACTGGAAAATCAGTGATCAGGTAGGAAAAATAAACATCAGGAAAGTACACTATGACTGGTGGAGAAGAACACTGAAGAGAGACAAGTGGTCAATAGCGCCATGGTAAGAAATGTGGAAGAGAAGGTCCCTTTTTTTTCTTTTTAGAGAAACAATGTATAACCTTGTATATATACACATGCCCTTAATTCATGCATCTATACAGTAGGAGTTCAGTGTTATACAACTTTAAGAAAACATAAGTTACTTACATGGCATACATACAGCTTGAAAGCTTCCAACGTAATTTGGTCCTAGCTCATAAATGGTGGTAACACTTGAAGAGGGTAAAACTTCTTCCAAAAAATGCGTGGGTCCGAGGCGCCAAACCAGTGCCGCAATTTGGCGCTGGGCAGGTGGAGTACCAAGGTATGCATAGACTGTGCTGACCACAGGTGGATTAGCAGAGCCTGAACCCCCGGGAGTACTGTGAACATAATGAAGCTAGAAAGAAAAAAAGTCAATGTGTAAGCTATGACAAAAAAAAAAATTCTCCCCCAGGAAAATAAGCATTTTTGGTGTATATTTGCATTATCTCAAGGTCATACAACCTTATAAATGTACAAAAGCAGTTGGGTCAAGAAACATAAGGGCAGACCAATATTCTGGAACCTAACGTGGAAGTTGGAAATTTGTTATTCAACTCTCTAACACAGATACACTAAATAATGCTACAAAGGGCAATATTCAAATTCAGGGATACCGTTACTGGTTACTTCAACTCTCTCCTGACTACTACAGTATAGCTGTCTAGAGTAGTATTTATACATGCATTCATTCAACAAACAGTAATACCTATTATTATTAATAGGGACTAAGCTGGGTGATTTGAAAGCAAAGAGGAATAAAACCAATTCCAACTCTTATCTACTGGACTGCATAATATAATAACAATAAAGTGACAAAAATAGTGCATTCACAGTTTATTTAGGTATGCTTCAACTGGCTTCTCTCATGTAAAAAAGCACTTTGCAGCCTGGTTCAATCACTGACACAATCACTAATTTTTGGCTATTTTGTTACCCCTCCTTTCCTTTCTTCTCTAATAAAGTGGTATCAACTAGCCAGCCACATGCCTCTAACATATTGTTTGAATGGATACTGAAGGTCAATTTAAAATTAAGGCAATTTAAAAATACCCCTGCAAACACACATATGTGCACACCCGCAAACACACCCTCAACCACCTTGTAAAGCAGGTCAAGATTTCTAAGCACAGGCATGCTTACCTTCACAGTGCTAATGAGCTGCCCATCAAGGTAGAGGGCTGCAGTGCTGTTTTTCAGCATGCCTTTGCTCATCACCAGGACCAGATGATGCCACTGCCCCTCAACTATAAGTTCTCCACATCGAAAGCGAGCACAGCATGGCAGAATCTCATAAAAAGAGGATTCTTCACTAAAATCATCAACTAAAACAAAGGAAGAAATTTTTAAAAAAATCTCATCATCCATATTCTAACAATTCATCTGTAGATCCTGACTTCATGTTAAGATAATATGATGATGATATAAATGGAAATACCCTATTTGTTCAGTAATTTTATCTGTAGTAAAAAGTAAAACCTGGGGATATACTTTTGCTTTTTTCTGCTCAAAATATATGTAGTTATAATGAAATAATAGTTTGTAAAATAAATAAATAAAATTAAACAACAAAATAAAGTTATGACAGAGAACAAAAAGAGACTAGTCCATTATTAGTTGTCATAGTCTGTTAAAAAATGTCTTTCTAAATCACACTTGGACATACATTTGATTATAGCATTGATTAGAAAAAGAACCATGAAAATTAAATACTCGATTCTTGCCATATGTTCTGCTCAATGATACCAGGGGGGCAACTGTCTGTCCTTCGCTTACGGCTGCACAGTCCTGACCCTCACCTGACAACAACTGGTAGTAAGAAGGTGATTTATGGCATGGAAAAGTATTTGTTGATCCAAGTTTCCTTCTTCTCCAGATAACTCTGGTGATTTGCTAACATTCTACAATCACTTCCTGACTCCAATCTGGCTTCCCTGAGCTACCCAGCATGTTGCCAGATCATGCTAGAAAATAATGGCTTATTATTAACTTAATTGTAATGTTAAGTTAACTAAACTTAATTTACCTTTCCTAACTATTTAAGAAGGGGCAGGGAAACACTGAAAATCCAGATGTTAACAACTCCTTGCCCCTCAAAAAATTTTTTTATAAAAGGGCTAATCCATAACCATGCAATTTAGAAAAGACCCACCATTTTTCAGTAAAAAAGGTACATACAATATACTGAAAATTAAAAGTTTGAGTTATATGCAGAAAAATACTAATTTCTATTTTTTAATCTTAAAATATCTGCATATGCTAGAATGCCAAGATTATATCTTAAAAACAATTTGGAATATATTATCTGTTGATGAAATAAGACTAGTAAAAAGACAATCTTTTCCATAGGTGACCTAATATAGGAACAGAATTAAATAAAGTAGGTGAAAATCGGTCAAACAGCTTTGAAAGGTCTAATTTTTTGCACCAAAGGATGCAGGAAAAAAGCAAAGACCAAGACCAAAACGAGGAACCCTTCCCTCTCACACTGCTATTTAACAGACTGCATTTTCTCAGGGACTGCAGAAAATATTACTTATAAAATTTTTCTGAGAGTTTCATATTCTGACTCATGCTTAAACTAAGACATATCCAGCATTCAGTGGTGTCAGGATGTCTTGGTGAGCCAAAGACATCAAATGGTTTCTGACAACTCTTTACCTAGGCACATCAAAGGGCTACAGCTGTTCAGAAGATGGATCCTGGTAGTAGCAAGATGGTATGTATAACTAATATGTATGTTATTATAATTTTTAGCAATATATGGACTACAGAAGTCTTGCAATTTACATTTAGTGAAAATACAATAGAGTGAGAAAACATTTTCCTGGTTTACTGAAATATCCCTACGTTTACTCTGATTTTTCCATTAAATTTTATAATTTTCCCAAATTATTCATGTACTTTTCACATTTTCCCCCTTCTAACTATCCATATTTTTAAAATGTTTTACTGATTATGCTATTAGTTGTCCAATCCCCCCTTTATTCTCCTCCCAACTGCATTCCCCACCTTTAGTTCATGTCCATGGGTCATATATATAAGTTTTGGCCTCTATATTTCCCATATAATTCTTAAGCTCCCCCTGTCTATTTTCTGTCTACCTTTTATGCTACTTATTCCCTATACCTTCTTCCACTCTCTCCTGCTCCTATGCCCCCACCAATAACCCTCCATGTGATCTCCATTTCTCTGATTCTGTTCCTGTTCTAGTTGTTTGCCTAGTTTGTTTTGTTTGTAGGTTTGGTTGTTAATACTCGTGAGTTTGTTGTCATTTTACTGTTCATAGTTTTGATCTTATTTTTCTTAGATAAGTCTCTTTAACATTTCATATAATAAAGGCTTGGTGATGATGAACTCCTTTAACTTGACTTTATTTGCCTTTCCATTCTAAATAACAGCTTTGCTGGATAGAGCAATCTTGGATGTAGGTCCTTGTTCTTTATGACTCTGAATACATCTTTCCAGCCCCTTCTTGCCTGTAAGGTTTCTTTTGAGAAATCAGCTGACAGTCTGATGGGAGATCCTTTGTAGGTAACTGTCTCCTTTTCTCTTGCTGCTTTTAAGATTCTCTCCTTATGTAATGTAATGACAATGTGTCTTGGTGTATGTTTCCTTGGGTCCAACTTCTCTAGGACTATCTGAGCTTCCTGGACGTCTATTTCCTCTGCCAGACTGGGGAAGTTCTCCTTCATTATGTTTTCAAATCAGTTTCCAATTTCATGCTCTTCTGGCAGCCCTATGATTTGGATGTTGGAACATTTAAAGTTGTCCTGGAGGTTCCTACACCTCTCCTCATTTTTTGAATTCTTGTTTCTTCCTTTTGTTCTGGTAGAACGTTTCTTTCTTCCTCCTGCTTCAAAGCACCAATTTGAGCCCCAGTTTCCTTCCCATCACTGTTGGTTCCCTGTATATTTTTTTACTTCACTTTTCATAGTCTTCACTTTTTCCTCTATTTTGTGACCATACTTAACCAATTTTGTGAGCATCCTGATTACTAGTGTTTTGAACTGTGCATCTGATATGCTGGCCCTCTCTTCATTGCTTAGTTGTATTTTTTCCAGAGCTTTGATCTGTTCTTTCATTTGGGCCATTTTTTTGTTTCAACAAACCTGTTACGTAGTGAGGAGCAGAACCTTAGGTGTTCACCGGGGTGGGACACCCCAAATTGCTCTGTTGTGACACTGTCAGTGGGAGAAGCATCTGAGAGGGAACAGTGCTGCTTGGTCTGCTCTCTGCTGGGTTTTAGTCACTTCCCCTGCTACCTACAATCAAATTGGGCCCTTCTGGTGCTGGTTCCCAGGTGGGTGGGCTTGTTTACATTTTAGGACCCTGTGGGTCTCTCCAATGAACTCTCCTGCGAGGCTGGCAGTTTCTCCTGCTGCTTCAACCTCCACAGGTTTTTTTCTATCAGGGGTTCTGAAGCTTATTTCTCTGTTCTGGAACCCAGGGTCCTGCAGTCTGTCTCTCTCCCCAGTTGTTCCTCCTGGTTTATCTGCACCCAAGTGTGGGACTGCCCACTCCGCAACCACGCCTTGTCTGAACTGGTCCTCCAGCAGATGCCTTGCTATGAGTCCTCTCCGCCCTGGCTGCCTGTCTCCACTTCTCCCACCAGTCTTGGTGAACGTTCCTTCCTTAACTCCTTGGTTGTCGGACTTTCATACAGTTTAATTTTCTGTCAGTTCTGGTTGTTTTTGTTTTTTAATTTGTTGTCCTTCTTTTGGTTGTGCAAGGAGTCACAGTGTATCTACCTACACCTCTACCTTGGCCGGAAGTCTATATAGCCATTCATATTTCTCCTCTTTTTCTTTCTTCTTATCCATTCATCTATATATTTATTTATTTTAAAAGATTTTTATTTATTTATCTTTAGAGGGGAAGGGAAGGAGAGAGGGATAGAAACATCAATGTATGGTTGCCTCTCGTGAGTCCCCTGCTGGGAGTTGGCCTGCAGGGAACCCGCCTGCAACCCAGGCATGTGCCCTGACTGGGAATCGAACTGCGATCATGTGGTTCGCAGGCCCGCGCTCAACCACTGAGCTACACCAGCCAGGGCTCATTTATATATTTAAATAACACTTATGGCCTAATGTGTGCTAGGCACTGCTTTATGATGCAGGGTGGCCTGGATTATGAAGGTAATAGCATTGTATGCAGGAACTTATTGTTCTTGTAAGGTAGACAGACAAAAATAAAGAATTAAAAATCTATGAAAACCAGATAATTGATAGCTGGTCTTTAAAAACAAACAAACAAACAAACAAACAACCTGCTTTCCTAGCAAAAGCTGTGATTTCTTGCAAGTAGAGATGAATCCTTATTTTAAGAATTTTCTCCATTGTTTTTTAAAAGATTTTATTTATTTATTTTTAGAGAGAAGGGAAGGAGAAAGGGAGAGAAACATCAATGTGTGGTTGCCTTTCATGTGCCCCCTGCTGGGGTCCTGGCCTGTAGCCCAGGCATGTACCCTGACTGGGAGTTGAACCAGAGACCCTTTGGTTTGCAGGCCAGCGCTCAACCCACTGAGTACACTAGGGAGATTTTCTCCACTGTTTTTCTAAGTCTCTTTTATAAGTGCCTTAAAATTTGCTGGTAAACAATATATTCAAGATTTCAGATAACCTGTTCTATAATTTAAATTGGAGAAGAGTTACCAGATAAGCCTTAAAAATGAATATTTTAATGAACTTTAATAATTTTAATGATCACAAGAAGCAAAGAGAAAACAGCCAGATACTGACCATAGCTTTGGAGTAGTTCCTCTTTGGTGGAAACAATCAGAGATCGGTCTTTTGCTGACAGAACTATGGCAAGGCACACATAATGCTGCTCAGAAGAATTTGCTCGGCGCACAACAGTCAGAAGTCTGACAGGATGGTTATTTGGAGGAGAACTAAAGTGTTCAATACAAAACCAGCTAGAGTAGCTTAAGCCAGATGGAGGGGGAAAGAATCTTTCTCCTAAAATAAAAATAGGAAAATAAAAGTGAAAGAGTTTGTGTTGACTTGTGTTTACAGTAAAAATAAACAAACAAACAAACAAAACTATTAAAAGCAATCAACTTGAACTACAATGTAATCTACTGGAAAAAAAAACACTCTTAAAAACAAAGAAAGTAATATTTACCAGAACCAATGCCACTGACCACAGCCCCATCCGTAAGACCTGTTGTAACAGCACTGTTTGTAGGGGCGTTATGAGGGGCCAAACTGGGCAGGAACAGGCAGCTATTACAGAAAGATGATGTACATGTTAGAGTTCAACTGTTTTCCTGTGTTATCACTATGTACCTACCACAATGAAACAAACTGCCATTATTCAAGGGGTACCTAGGGATAACAGATTATAGAATAAATCTGCATGCCTAACAAAGTCCTTTCCTTCTTTTAATTATGTGAGAGCATGGAAAAATATACTTTAAAAATCTTCAATAGCATCATTTTTCATGTAAATTTTATTTAAAACCCCTATAATTTGCATATGGTAAATGTGCCAATGTATACCCCTGTTCAAGACACTGGAACAATTTCATTACTACAGAAAAATTATCTTGTGTCTCTGTCCAGGGAGTCACACTCCTCTGTTGCCACTACTGTGGTTCATTTTGCCTATTCCCAAATATATTTTAATACACTGTTGAATAACCCATGATAATCTTAACATATAATTCATAGTTTTAAATCAATGTATAAGAGTCCCACAAATAATTGGACACAGATCTACTCTATTAGCATGTGTGTCCATTTCAAGAAGACAGACTTTATAAACTCTTTTATATTCTCTATAGATTATTTATTGTTGCTTCTGGTGCTTCTGCTACTACTGCCTTTTCTGCTACTTGAAAGTATTCACCCATTGGATGTGAGAGTCACTGGATATTTTCAATGCATAAGAGACTAACTTAATGTATTTTGATGAAAGGATGATGATAACACCCAAAGAGCTTTTAATCAGATTTTAATTTGCATATTATCTATAAATTTATTATACTAAATCAGAGGTTGGTAAACATTTTCTCAAGAGGGCCAGACCATAAATATTTTATACTCTGCAGACCAGAGTATAAAACTGCTCTACTCTGCCAGTCTAGCATGAAAACAATTGAAAATACATACATAAATGAGTTGGCTATACTACAATAAAACTTTATTTACAAAAATAAAATTTACAAAATAAACCTGAACTTTGGGCTTTAGTTAATGACTTTAATACCATATACATTTATTTAGTATAATAAGTAAGTCTAAAAATCTTAAACTAACATAGTCAAATAACGCAATTAATTTGAAGATATATAACATACAGTATATTTTAATCAAGTAGATTTAAAACCAAAGATCTATTTTTCAAAGGCAAGTGTGAGTTACAAAATAATACAATAAGGTTTGGCTACCTTACAAATTCCTTACCCAAACCCCTCAAGGGATGTGTCAAATTCAACAAAAGCTGGAGTAACTGATGACCCATGAAGTCTGATGTCATGTGGAGTTGTCATGGAGACCAGACACTTTACCCGGGTCAGAGGTACAGTACTTCCTTCTGAAGATTTTACCAGGCTCTTGCATATCTGGTAATGATTATCTTCATGTATGCTGAAAACATTATCAGAACCCAGACCATCCACAGATGTGATCATACTACCTATAAGTCAAAGAAAAATAGCATGTATGTTTCTATAATAATGACTTTACAAGGCTGATTTATTTTTAAATACCACACTTCAGTTTATATAATAATTTCATTATAAACATCAAAGCTTTTATTCACTTAATGTACTTTATATTTATTTTAAAACTTAAATAGCATATATTTTCTTTTTTACTTATTAAAGTAATAAACACATTTATAGAAATGTTGGAGACTAGAGTATAAATAAAAACAAAAATCACCAATAACCACCATCTAAGCCACTACTACATTTAATTTAATTATAAATTATAATTAATAATTTTTACAAAAAACAGATTATACTTTTATGCCACAAAATTACTTATCATTTCTCTTTAAGAAAAGGAAGCAAAATATGCTAGAAGCATTTATAATGGAAACAGGTCATATTTCTTATGAAAAAAATCAGAGATAAAGTCGCCTGTTTAATTCCCAGACAGGGCACACGCCTGGGTCGCACTGCTTAGGGCACACGCGAGAGGCAGCCCATCAATGCCTCTCTCCCTCTCTTCCCCTCTCTCTAAAAGTAAAAAATAAAATATTTTAAAAGTTTATTTCCTCTTTTAAAAATTAAATATGCGATCATAAAAGTACTTGAATTTAACAATTCCTATATAAATGTAAATAATAGTTTCAAGAAGGAAAATACAAATCTTAAACTGTTCCATTTTTGAGAAATGCATTACAAATGTAATGAAGAAGTTATTCTTTTAAGATAAACTACATGAATGTAACTCTTACCCTTTTAAATGTGCTAAGCTTAGGCAACCATAAAAATAGTTCAGTATTATCTGAGAGAAAGAAACTATTTTTGTTTTTATTCTTTACAAAGGAAATCACAACTCAATTCTATGGAACTGTGTAAAGTACAAAAATAACAGTAACAAAAATATATATACACATCTACTACATTAGCTGATATAAAAACTGCAATACTCGTTGTTTTCCAATAAAACTGTGCTGAAACTCAGAAGATCTTTAAGTTTTATAGGAGGAAAAAATCCAGATTAAAATAATGATTGTTTAATCTGATTCTCACCTGAAAAAAAAAGGCTGAAATAAGTGATCACTATGTTCTTGCACAGCAGCCATTCTAGTAAGTCTTCTAAGTCGTTTCTAAGTTTTCTAAAACATTTTCTAAGTTTTACTCTTTGCTGCTTCAATAGTAATGGTCACTTCAATCCATCAAAATAAATGCCTTATCATTATGGCTAACGGGAATACTAAATAAATTATAAAGTGAAAGACCAACAAAACTACAAAACTAGCAATGGGAGGAAATACAGTGCAACTGAGGTCTCTACTGAGAACACCGCCCATACCCTTGAGTGGATGAGTCTGTTGCTTCTCTAGGGTCATATCAGATGAGTCAGCAGTGTCTGCATTCTGCTATGCCCCAGGCCCCCATCATCATTCCATTAGCCTGATGCAAAACTTCTCCCTGGAGGTTCCCTCAACAGTTGCTCACTCTTTATGGAACTGCCAGTTCCTACTGCTGACACTTGTTTCTCAGTCTTCTCTGTAGGAACTCTTGCAGCGCACTGAGGATATCAAGGTCCACAGGAACAAACCACCTAACACCTCACTTTCAGTTGTGTGACTGATTACCTTTCCTCCAATGAGCTTCACTTCTATTTCACTCCAGTCACAATTTGGGCACAGTCCTCTTCACTTATTTCACTGCTCCAATTCCGTTTGCCATCGTCCCACCCCATTCCTCTAGCTTTCTCATTCCTCTTCTCTGACTACATTTGCCTTTTGACTGAGCCATTATTCTCCAGTCCAGTGATCTGTCCTTTTCCTCCCAGCCTATCACACTAGCTTCTTGACTTCACTTCTTTCCCTATCTAGCCTATACTCCTTCGTGTATCTCAACTACTTCTATCAGCATTTTAAAATTTTCTGTAGCAACTATGTTGCAAACCCACGGCCTCTTAATATTCCAACCAACCACTCTTTAGTCCAGGCAAGAAGGACCACTAGGGAACTGGAAAGTAATTATGGACAGTCCAGGAAAGAGTGCTACCCCGCCCCCCCGCCCCCAGGGGCCCAGGGTTATTCTGCAGAAAACTCTCACCTCCTCTAGACCTCACTTGTCATATTAATGAACCCTTCCCTGCCTGCATCAGTTAATCGGCCAGATCTTGTATTCCTCCATTTAAGTAACAGCAGATAACAACAAACTCTTTTACTTTCTTTTATCACAGTCAAACTTCTTGAAATAATATTTATCCCCTACAGGATTTTCATTTTTAAAATAAACCAAAAAAGGGAAGTTCAAAGATCAACTTACTTCTCATCTCTGGCTCATAACTCAGGGAACTTGGTTTGTGGACCCTATATTGTTTTAGCAGTTTTTTGTCCCAGGCACCACAATTTAATGGACTTGCCAAACGCAAAAACTCCCTAAAGAAAAAACAAAGTTATTCCTTGATTGAGAATGTTACATAAATCACAAACCAAATATAGAAAACATTTGATTTAATAAACCACATTACTTAAAATACAAAAGCAATCTCAACAATTATTTTAAAATAAAATACAATGTTAATTTTATGTGTTAAATACCAAGCACTGAAAAAACAAAATATTGTGAAGGGCTAGAAAATGAAATCTAAGGGACATGTTTTTCTGGAATATGATGTGTCCTCTACTAGTTCTTCATGCAGAATGCAATGACATGCTCCTACTTTATCACCTATGGCTTACCATCACTGGGTACCAGTACAATCATATGACCTTTTCTTCTGAGAGCTCAAGAGCCGTGAAAACTGAGCATGTCCAAATGGCTGATTTCTGTTGCTTGTTGTTTATCTAACTAGGCAATTTAAGTTACTTAGTAAAATACTAGTATTGGGTATGAATAAACTATCTCTTTCTCCCACCCATTCTTTACACTTTGAAAGTAGCAGATTACCAAAAAGTATCAGAGGAAAATCCCCATGCTATCTTCCATACTTTAGGATTCTGATCATATCCATAACGTGATGGAAAAATTGAGTAGGGACTGTCTAATTCACCTTGGTGTTATCAAGGCCTAACCCACTGGCTGATACAACATAGTTTAATTTTTTACTGCATGGGCTTTTAAAAAATCTATCATTAGTTTGGAGTTAGTTAAAAATATAAATTACATATAAAGTACAACCATTTTTAACAAAGTTCCTTAAAAAATGATAAAAAAGATGTACTTCAGTAGCGGAAAAAAATCATCTTACAAAGATAACTGCTAATATTTTAAGTGACAAGATATGTAAGTGGTAAGTGTATTTTTATAAGGAGGGACAAGATGACATATATTACATGTTTGGCTAGGTAATCATAAGAAAAATACTTTTAAAAATGTTGTTTCATCCCTTAAACAGAGAACACTCTTTGTCTTCCATTTTAAGATTATTTAAAAATAGGTATTTCTTGAAAGCTTAAACTACTTAAGGTTTATCTATACCATGGTATACTACTTGACAACAAAAAGAAACAAACTATTGATACGTAACAAGTTAGATGAATTTCAAAGGCACATATGTCAAAAGCCAATTTCAAAAGTCACATACTCTATGCTTTTATTTGTACAACATTCCCAAAATGACACAATTATGGAGATGGAGAACAGACCAGTGGTTTATGGAGTGGGGGGGGGGCATGAACGTGACAATAATGGGGCAGCACCAAGGAGATCTCCATGGTGTCTTGGGTGGTGGTTACATAAACCTACACCTGCCACAAACATCAAGGAACCAGAGCATACATGGTTACATTGTACCAATGCCAATTTCTTGGTTTTGATGCTGTGCTGTAGTTACATAGGCTGTAAGCACTGGAGGAAGCTGAGTGAAGGGGGACACAGAACCTCTCTGATTTGACTTTACAACTTCCTCCGAATCTATCATTATTTAAAAATAATAAAGTGAAACAAGTATTTCTTAAAAGAGTTCTTACATATAAAAAGTTCTTAAAGTACATGCAAGCCATAGAGATAGTATGACTTTATTTTTAAGGCGAAGTGAGTTTGCTGAATTCAAGTGGAAGAAATAACCAACAGAAACACCCTCTGTTCATTAACAACTAGACTTACCTGTTTATATGTGCTATTCTTTGAGCATTTTGCCCATTTTTGTTGTCCGTTGGTTTTGCCCACAGATACTTAAATATATGTCTATTAAAGCAGGAACTCTTGCATATAAAAGCCCTAGGAATTGCTGCTACTAATTACTAATTGTGGATACTGAAATGTGAAAAAGTGAACTACTGACCTCAGCACCATGGGCTCCAGAGCCTGAGAGGCTAATCTCTCAAACATCCGCTGGAGGGGCGGGTGCAGTGCGTGGTCCTCATCAGCCAGTGCAGCGCTACACCGCTGCAGCAGTCGTGCATGAAGACCAGCTTCACACATGACTTGCTGGTTTCTTTCTGTGTGCACCAGGGATTGCAAAATATTTGCCACAGCAAGTTGAAGGTCCAAAGCATGCTAGAGTTAAAGAAATCCATACCACCAGGGCATTCTTAGTAAGAGAGGTGACAGTTCTCTGCACATGAAGCACACCTTTACTATGAGGTCTCAACATGATGCAAATCACATTCAGATGCTTTCAATAGCCGGCTGAGAGATACAGCAGCTCCAGAGAGATTGAGGCACACAACTCCTATCCTCATTTTACAAGCACAGCCAGCTGGACTCCATTCTATTCCGAATCTTTTATATTATTACATGACTATATACCTCATAATAGGACTTTCATTTTTACAGAAACAGTGGCTCTAAAGTCTTTCCACAGTGAGTAAATAATCGGTTTAAAGGAAGTCCTACTAGTTACATCGGTGACACTTTAGGCCTTAGAGGCCATATATTCTAACAAAATTTGTCAACCAAACTCCAGTTCATCCAAACTCTTGAGTGCTACATTTCAAAACACATTAAATAGTTTTAAAGTGGTATCTTTTGCCATTCTTCTTTCTGTACTACTTATTAACGACTTCCAGTGTGGAGTAGGATTTACAAGGAGAAATACAGTAATTTTCCTATGAGAAAGGAATTATATTCTAGAACATCCATAGCTATCATTAAGAAAAGTAATAAAATTAATAAAAGTTAATAGAAAAACTCTGTATTTTTTCCTTAACCTGTTTTGGTATATATGATGCAGATGGCTTCCTATCACTTTCCATCTTTCTGGGCCCCAGTCCCTTGCTCATGCAGTCACACTCACAGCCTGCCACTCGCTGAGATGTACAGGAGCAAACTTATGCAAGCTTACTTCTGGCTGTGTCACTGACCCCACAGAGGCCAGGAGGTCCAACATAGCAAGCATGGCTCCAGGGTGGATGATGACAGCATCAGAACTCTGGAGAGATGAAGTTGCCACATGCAGTTTCAGGTCATTTTTAGGAGGGTATATGGGAGGAGTTGAAACACAATGATATGCATGCCTAGGAGAAGAGAAAGAAGGGTAATTTGGTATTTAATTCCAATCACATTCTCCATTCATTTTCTTCCTATGTTTCCTTTACCCATTGAAAAGCAAAAAGCCTTATAATTCAAGGCTGGGCTATGACACACCTTAAGTTTGGGATATAAAAAGGCAATATATTGTCAATTCCCAATGAGTCACGTATAGACAATTCAATGGTCACTTTCTTTGAGCTCTTATACGTCTTTTTACCATTTTCTGTTTAGAATGTTTCATTAAATAATGGCACATAATGACTAGAGTTAACACTGCTCTATGATATATTTGAAAAGTGCTAACACGGTAGATCCCAAAAGTTCTCGTCACGAGGAAAAGAAAACTTTTCTTTTTTCCTTTTTTCTTTTTTTATTGCATCTATATAGGATGACAGATGTTAACTAAATTTACTGTGATAATCATTTCATGATATATGTTAGTGAAGTTATTTTGTACACCTTAAGCGTATACAGTACTATATGTCAGTTACACCTCAATAAAGCTAAAAGAAAAAAAAAAGGCACCTGTACCAGAAGATGTAAACAGGTGAATCCACTGTGAATAGATGAAATCACAGCTCTAGGACAGGTGACAGTTCTGATAATAGGTGAGGAGAGTGCAAGTTAAATCCCTCAATAAAATTGTTATCTTTTGCCCTGGCTGGTGTAGCTCAGTGGACTGAGCGCAGGCCTGTGAACCATACGATGGCGGTTCAATTCCCAGTCAGGGAACATGCCTGGGTTGCAGGCCAGTTCCCCATAGGGGACTCAGGAGAGGCAACCATACACTGATATTTCCCTCCTTCTCTCCTTCCCTTCCCCTCTAAAGATAAATAAATAAAATCTTTGAAAATTGTTATCTTTTGAATACCTATGTGTTTTTAATCTGGCTTTAAACCATAGGTAACAGAATCAAGAACAAGAGCAAACTGGCCTACTCCATAACTGGGTCAGTGGAGTCAGGGTTGGCTCAGAATCTTAGCCACCATTAGCATCAGGGAGTTTTCCTTCAGCTTACTGGGAACTACACTCACTGTCTTTTACATCCTCTCTCCTACCACTGAAAATATTTGTCACAATTTTTAAAAATGTAGAAGGCATACTTTACATAACAACCTCCTGTGAATTAGAAAGCCTACCTATATCCTAAATATACATTTCCTCTCATCAATGATCTCCACTTTCTATTTCATACTATTCTCCTACAATTCATAAGTTTTGTGCATTTTGTATCTTGGCTCTAGACAATAGATACTTGTGGCTTTAGCCTATGGAAGCTCTTTGTTCCAATGAATTGGTTACAGCATAGTTTGTCTAGTGCTGAGCGGTCACCAAGAGCAGTGCAGTTTCAGCTCTCTGGCACAAGAGCAGCTTGGGAAACAGATGCTTTAAGTCAGTGATTTAGAAGCAAAGAATTGGCACTGCCAGGTCTTTCTTTCTTTCTTTTTTTAAAGCGCTATTTTCTTTTTAATAGAGACTACGAAAATATTCAGCTTTGCATACAAAAAAAGCACAGGGACGCTCTTAGTTTATTTAAAGTCAGGATATCTTCCACCTACTCAGTTTTCAACTCCCTGTTTTTTTGGTTTTGTTCAGAAAGATTTAATTTCTAAATTAAGATCCATTACTAAATGCTATTATCAATAGTTATCCTCCTATGTTACTCCCTTGAGTCTTTAAAATATTTTGAGCCATCTAGAAAAACATTTCTAATTCCTCTATAGTATAACAAGAATTCCTAACCATTAAGAAATTCCATAAAGACTGTTTTCATTACACATAAAACAATAACCTATACCTGAGGAAAAACATAAATTCTAATTGAATATTTAAGTTATAGGCCTTCCAAAATGATTTCTGAATTTTCAGATTTAATATAGATTTGAGCTTTAACTATGAATATAATCAAACTATTTACTAATATATAACTATTATAACAGTAAGCTTTTATAAAAATCTTACATGAGGAAACAATATTCTGATATAGAAATACCATCCATTTTTCTCAAACTAGAAAAATATTTCAAGTATTGCACAAATCTAAAACATGGCACTTGTTAACTAAAATTAGGTCTATTTCTTTTTAAGATTTTATTTATTTTTAGAGGGGAAGGGAAGGAGAGAGGAAATCATCAATGTGTGGTTGCCTCTCATGCGCCCTCTACTGGGGACCTAGTCAGCAACCTAGGCACGTGCCCTGACTGGGAATTGAACTGGCGAGTCTTTGATTTGTGGGCCCATGCTCAATCCATGAGCTACACCAGCCAGGGCTTAATGAGGTCTATATTTATAAGCATTATATAACATGAATTCTTACTAAGTCATTTAGTTATCACTGCAGGTATTGCCACTTTTTAAATTTAGAGATTATAGTAAGCTTATTAAATGGATAATTTCCAAGCAAGACCTAACAATTTTCAAAGACAAAATAAAATGATATTTCAAAAGTTAGTTAATTTTTGTGTTGCAGTTTCTTTTAAAAACCTACAATAATTGATTACTGTTTCATATTTCAATCTAAGCTCATATATATGTATAGTCATTTAGTGTGTAGAGGCACTAAGTAATGTATATATAGTCATATATATATATATATACACACAATGTATATAGTGTATAGGCACGAACTGATGTATATAGTCACTATATATATATATATATAGTCACTATATATATATATATATAATGACTATATATATATATAGTCATTTAGTGTGTAGAGGCACTAAGTAATGGGTACCACATTAAATGATAACTAGTACTTGCCTCCTTTTCCTCCATTCCAGATAATTCTCGAGTGTTGTGGTTATTATTCTGCATTTTGTTTGTACTTTCTCTAACTCTGATTAAACACTGTTAAGCTATAATCTTATTCCATTATTCCTTCTGGATAATGAATAACAATAAAAAAGATTATGAGTTTTAGTTTTCAAAATATATAGTTTCCTAGTTCCTTTTCCCCCAATTCTTAAACCAATTAGAGAATATTCTCTTGGATTTCACATATCAGACAAGTCTCACAAGCTAAAAACTTCTGTAATATCTGAATACTCCATAAGCCATAAAAACTAATACAATGTTGGTTCCTCTTTTTGCCAACACAAACATGTTTTGCCGTAAGATGCCCATTAGCTGATGTAATTTGTTATGTTCTCGAAATGTTCTAATTTGGAAAGTTACTATATCGTATTTGTAAAATAAAAACACTGTTGTTTTTCTTACTAGCTTATGATTCTTATCACTGAACAAAATTCATGCAACCTAGCCAGAACGGCAAACGTAGAATGTCAACCCTGGTCTTATTAGCATGAATATTTTCAGGAGCTTCTGAGAGGATATCAGCCTGTAGGCCTGATTAGAATTCTAACAGACAAGATCCACTCAACCACTGACACTGATTCAAGGACAGTTTCCTGTTACACCAAAGACAAAGCATCCTTATAGGTGGCTATGTTGCAAATGATGACAAAATGTTTTTCATCTAAAGCTTTAAATAACTCTTTATGATATGAAATAAAATGCTGTTTTCCCTTTATCAAATTACCATTTACATAAATGGTAAATTCTGACAGATTTCTTTTTTTAATGTGTTCCTTTAATCTGTAAATTCCTATTAAAATACTTTGTATTTTTAATAGTTTAAAAGAATTAAATATTTTTAAACAGTGCTTTGTAAGCCTTTACATTTATGACAGAATTATAAATGTGATTTTTAAAAATAATTATAACTATTTAGTAACTGAAACAATTTTCTAAGATCCAGTAGTTCTGTTTAATAGTAAGAACATATGAATCTTCAAACCTGAAGATTACCTTTTGCCTCACTCATTTTAGCAACAGAAGAAAAACACTAATCAGCTCATATTAATGTTATGATCTCTTGAATTAAGATGTGCTCTTAAAAAAATGAAAAGTAGTACTAGGTTTAAAATACAAACATGTTGAACAAAACTAAAGTCACTTAGCCCCTTTGAAAAACACTCGTTGGACCTTTCGCTAATGACCCACTGAGCCGTCAAGAAAGGGAAAAGTAAAACACCGCTTTTGGGTGAAGTGGCAGCATGTCGTGCTGTTTTGCTTCAATCGGTGGTGTGACAAGGGGTTAAAAAAAAAAAACTAAAGTCACTTAAAACTATTCTGAACTATGCCATGATTTACTGGGAAAAAAGGAGCTATAAGTCCCAGTGTAAATTTAACAGAGGGAAACATTAAGTCCATATACCTAATGAACATTACTACTACTGAAATACATTAAAATACAGAATCTGTAACAAATACTTTTAAGATAAAAACCTCAATTATATTCAAGTTCAAAGTCAGAACAATAGAAATAAAATTAAACAACACAACAGAACTTCAGGATTCATTTTTAGAAGAAGAAGAAGCCATATTAATGCAAGCCTTAAGGACTTACATATACTTGGTCATAAGGAAAGGAGGGAAAGGTATAGTACTTGATTCTAAGTGCACAGAATATGGTCATGGATCATAATTATGGAATACAGATCTTAACTGGACTCTTGCCAATCAACTGCTAGTTCTTTATGTCTCGTAAGCTTTATATATGAGGTAGACTAGTTCAGTTTAGAAAGATTTACACAGAACGGATGACAGCAAGAGCTGGGGCAGGTTTTTTATTGTCTTTTTCACTGGTTAGCTGTGACAAATCTCCATAATAGCATCACATTTCAGCGGTTTGAGAAAACACACATTTCCTTGTCAGTGCTGTGATGTTCATTGGAGAGCAACAGTGAAAACCAAAAAAATCGATCTCATGGCACATTTAAAGTAAAAAGAAAAAGCAGGAAAGTACTCTATTTAAAGAGGCATTAAGCTCTCATTTCTACACTGATTTTAATAAAAAATATGCTTCTCTAAAGCAAAATACATATTTTAGTCTAAATAAGAGTTGGATGACACATGTCCTCCCTATCGTCACAGCATCAACACACTTTACTTTCATAAATATCCTCAGAAGTTGACTATTTTGAAACCTAAAAAAAAAAAAATCAAATAGCACCCAAAATTGAAGTTACAAGGCACAATCACACATTAACGTATAATTAAGCACAAAAGAAAAAAACCCATGTAAATAAAGATCAACTTCTGTTATAGGATCAGTACCTTTTCCTGGACAAGGCTGGTGTACCCCAAGGAGAGGGGAGAGAAGACTCACTTGTCAGGCAAGGAGGGATCTGTTCGGCACGACTACAGACAACAAAACAGACAGGGTGGTTTAGAGAGGTTAGAACAGAACACCGGGCAGCCGTCGGTTAGTTTCACAAGAAATACCAGAAAAAGTTTAATAAGGAACATCCTCCATACTTAGCAGGAACAAGAAACAAGACTACCACACACACACTGAGAGAAACGGAAAAGCAAGCTTAAGGCCGATGCTCATCTATTAATGTTAACATTTAACACATTTGTTAAACAGAGTGCTGTAAGCCTTGTTTTTGACAAAGCAAACTAAAAATGAGGAATATCAACTAAGAAAAGTAGAAAACAGGAAGAAAAAGGCTGAATCTAAAATTTGTAAAATTCAATTTTAAATAGCTTATTCCATGAACACAACTATCCCATGTTTCCTGTGGATGTATAATATTATATGAATTTTTATTTTCAAGATAGGAAAGAAATTAGAAAACATTTTTTCCTAACATCACTTTTATTTTCTTATTTAAATATTAGGGTCTAAAATATTATTAGGAAACAAGAAACAGCTAGTAGATATTTCAATAATGAAGATAGTAAAACCTAACAAACTTTATCCAACAGTTATTTGCTTTATTTATGGAAGCAATACAAAAAAATTCATTTATTTCATGAAAGAAAACTATAGTAACTGTCAAAAGTGATAATGCTTGGGACAAATTATCAGCATGATCACTCTTACATTACTTTCAAAGTGAAAACTTAATTGAAAACACAGTTTAAAAACTGAAGTGAGAGATTTAGGCAAGTGGCACTCCTATGATCTCCCTTAGACTCTGGGTTGCCCTCATCATAGATTTCACCACACTCCATTGTAATTATATGTGATTGAATTTAAGCTACAGAATGACTACGACCACAGTAGTCGTGTGCTGAGCTGAACCCACAATGCCTAGCACAATGACTTAGCACTTGTTTAATGAAGAATGAGTAACTGAGTCTGAATTATCTCTTAACCTACGAATGACTCTTAGGGAGTTTTCCTCATTTTCTTGAGGAATATGTTGAGAATATAATATACCATGTGCCTGGAAATAAATATGATCAGCATCATGGTCTCCTGTTGATGACCAATATCGCTAAGTCCAGATGTACCTAACACTATTGACAATCGATGAAAAAGAGAACTGTAATAAACATTACTATTAAAAACAACTTCATAGAAATTGTTTCATTAAGTGCTTTAAGAGTTAATTGACCCTGGATTTACAAATAATACACAGATGTCCATGTTGAAAAACTTAACATCAAAGCAATAGTAATATTCACAAATAAAGTGATAGACAAGTAATTAAGAGAGAAGATTCATTTGTTTTCATTTTCCTTCAGGTTATCCTATAATTCAAGCCTTAATGATGAAGTCATACATAGTATACCCTTTAATTCAGAGCACAGCAGAACCATACCTGTCAAAAGAATCTGTGGCTACTTTGTAGAGATAAATAAAGAGTTTACTGCAGTGCCGTAAAGTGGGTGAAACTGAGTCCACTGAGATTACGTCTTCCTCTAAAAGTCTTTGAAATGGCTGTGTATTGGAGGGGAAGACATCCATTGGACTTATTTTTCTTAGGTCTGAGAAGCAGCCAAGAAATCGAACAGCATCTGCCAACTTCTCATATTGAATCTCTGTTTTGAAGAAGTGAGAGTTCGCTGGCTCATATCGCATTGCTGCTGTCAATGTGCAGAACACAGTATGGAGAAGTTCAAACACTTGATTCTGGTTTACTTTCTCCCAGCCATTCTTCGGTGGCGAGCTCAAAGATCTCTCCATAGCAACAAGCAAAGACGTTATGTACACAAATCCTCCAACTTTCCTGAAAACTGTTCTTGACCGATGGCTTTCTCGAAGAACTGAAAGAAGGGCCTGTGGGGAACAAAAAACAACACAAAACAAAACAAAAAACCCCAAATAAAAAATCTTATAATTCAAATTAAAAAAATCATACTGGAATGTCCAAGGGATACAAGACCATTCTGTGAACATCTGACATTAATGTTTTTGTCATTTAACCAATATACAATCCTGTGAAGCATATCAAATATTTTCCTAATTAAAAACTACCATAAAATAGAAGATAATTTTAGGAAACACCGGACACATTCCTTTTGATAAGTCTATATCCAAATCATGGCTAAGAAGATTTTCCTATGTCTCTGATGGCATCAATGAATTCAGTAATTTTTACCAAGTTGCATTGGTACATCAGTTAAAATATTTAATGTAGTATAATTTTACACAATCATGAAGATTTACAAATGTGTGTGTATATAAACTGATTTATTTTAGAAAGGATCAGACAGACGGTCAGGACAGGCAAGACCTTAAGTATTTCAATTCATATGAAGTTGCCATATACTGATGCTCTGGAAAGAGGAGTCAACTCACAGTTCTTATCAGACATTCTTTCTTGCAAAGTGAAATGAGCCCAAGGGCCTAAAGAATTCTTTTTTCCATAACAGGTGGAAGTGCAAGAAATAAAACCCGAAGTTCGAATAAATAAAACCTATTTTACCACCTATTTTCTGAACTGTCATATTTTCATCTTAGTTTAACATTAAAAATAACATTTTATAAAATTACCTAACAATTTATGGGGCACTTACTATGTATTGGGCCCTCACTACATACTAGGCACTTCTTTAAGTGCCTTTATGCATTAAATGTGTTAGGCAGTATTATTATCCCTGCTTTATATAAGAGGAATTGAGGCTGAACACAGTAAAAGACAGTACAGCTTACACAATGGTAAAGGGAGGATTTAAACCCAGGCAGTCTGACTGCCCTACTTACACACTTAACTTTGACCTTACTGTCCCAAACAGCAATTTGAAATCTGTTTGCAGATACAGGGGCTCCTTTTCCCTCTGTTTCAGCCTCTGGAACCCCGTGGGTATTTACTATCACTTCAGACCAGTTTATAACCATTACATGTGAAAAGTCCATTTCACTAATATATCTCACACATTTCTAACGACATCTGAAGAAGGGAAAGGCTATACATTAATATATTTAATTACTTTTTTTGAAATATACTGCTTCAGAAATTATTAAGACTTCATTATATATACCTACACTTTATTATTTAAAAGATAGGAAATATGTGATCTATATATGTAAATAAAATCTAGAAACAATGTATTTCTTCTTTTATTCTACAACTAATAAACTTCCACTTTAACACTGAACCAACTGTTTTGTTTTTGGAATTTTGTTAATTTTGGCCAGTTGTTAAAACACAACCATAAATAAAAATTAAGTTCTATAATCTTACAACTAACTAACTTTAAAAGCAAAAGTAGTACATATCCAAGACTCATTGCTTCCTAGTTATTTTCCACATTTTGCAATTAACTGTTCTCTCGAGATATTGGACTGGCCAAAAAGTCCATTACATTTTTTCCATAAAATAAGATACCTTTTTCATTTTTACCAACTACTTTACTGATTTGTATATTTTGAGTATGTCAGCTATCTCCTGCTTTTGGTTTCTGGTGGGTAGAGGCCAGGGGTGCTACTTACCACCTTCCAATGCATAAAACAGCCCCACAGCAAATACTTGTTCGGCCAAAATGTCAATAGTACCAAGAAACTTTGCAAAGCACTTCTGACATGTTTGATCAGTCACAGCACTTTCTTTATTGCAGCACCTTCTTCCTACACTGCATGAATCTTTTTTTGCATTTCAGTTGCATTTGTACCTTTCTTGAAATAATAAAGCATAACATGCCAAAAATGTTGTGTATCTTCTTTCATTTTCAATATTAAAATGGCTGCACAAAAATTCACCAATTTTGGTAAGCTTTTTTTAAATGCATGCTGATATGGCAGCTGTCACAATGTAATCTAACAAAATTGTTTTGAATGAAGTTAAAGACAACTAAGCACTGCTAGAGTCACCATACAGGAAAAAACAATGGACTTTTTGGGCAAACCAATATACTATAAAATGGGGTGCTATTGTATATCTTTTTTTCAATGCACATTCAGTAACACATTAGCTGCCTGAAACATGTCATAGTGTAAATATTTACACCATAGAAATTAATAAATGTAACACATCAGGACTATCCCTAACCCCCAATCTGAGTCAGTTATTACCATTTACCAGAACAATACTGCCTTAAAAAGTACAGGGCCAATTTTTGCAAATCTAATCAAAAAGGAAAATCTAATCCAAGAAAACAGGAAAATGTATGTTAAAAACACTGGCAACCTTAAAATCTTGAAGACATTTGTTTTGTTCCCCTCAATAATCCCTTCAAATACATATATGTTCCCCGACATTAATAGCTATGTAGATTTCCTTCTTGTCTAAAAGAAAAATTGAGGTCAGATTAATTTTGCTTTTAAAATAAAACACATATTGAAAGTGTCATTATACTCAATCAAAAAGGGTAAAATATATAGTAGCATAAAGAAAAAATGCAAACTTCTCAACTGACTAAAGCAAAAATAAAAAGAGATACATGATTCTTGAAAATGGCTATTACCATATTTTGCCATGTCTAGTGCATTCCTTCATGTAGTGTGTACCCACGTTTTTGTGCATATTATACATGGGATTATGATGCCCACTATTATACCCATGGCACGTAATCATTATACCCATGTATAATGCATATCCTTATTTTTCTCTCAAAAATTTGGGCAAAAACTGTTCCTTATACACAGCAAAATACAGTATTTCTGTGATATCTGTGGCAGGGATGGTGTGAAGATACAAGGAGAGAATGTGAGAGGGGAGGAAGACGGGGCCCTGAGGCCCTTGGAGACAAAGTTAAAGATGCTGCCTTTTCTTCTGCTATTACCATTCTGACATAATTTTAGAACAAAAATGGCAAGAATAGTTCACAACAGTTTTAAGTCACTTAAAAATAACCACAGATTTTAGTAGTAAAAGAGCAGTAACAACACACTTATCAAACCTACCCTTAAGATGTCAGTCTTCAACTGTAGTTCTGTTGGTGGGGCTGAATGCATCAGCCCCAGGAGAGTGCCCATGTCATCATCCCCGTTTGGAGAGAGCACCAGCTGCTGGATAATCATCAGGGCGTGCTGCCGGCACTGCGGGTACTTCACTATATTATGTGCACATCTTGCACCTCCAAATTCTCGGAAAATTCCTGGAGCGAAAAAAATTAAATTTGGTATTTTTGTATGAAGAGTAACTCAGAATGCATATAAAACCTACACAGCTATTTCTCCTGTTAAATTATAATAATAAATTGTACTGGGGATGGTGTCAGAAAAAAAACCTGCAAATTTTCTCTGGATTTCCTTAAATGCAAGATTAATATTCACCATGTCCTTATTCTCCAAATCTAGAACATTAAAAAATTCCAAAGGTAACAATGAAGACACCCATTTTTTTATGTTAAGTCTTTATGCTGAATAATACTTGAAATCAATTTTTTGTAAAAAGCTTTCAGATGAACAATACCCTCAAGTACATGAGATTTAAATTGAACAAAGCTTCCAGTATAGCATTAAGAAATAAATGAAATATAATTATTCTATGATGAAAAAAATTACAGGGAACCAAACTTTTTAGTTGGCAAAGCACACAAAACATCATCATAATGCTCCAAATGCTCTCTGCAGTTGATTTATTTAATCCTTATTACTGTACAGATGAGATGAGACATACAGAAGCTGAGTAATGTGACCAAGATCACACAGCTAACAAAGGACAGAACAGGATCTATGCCTAGAAAGCCCAGCTCTACAGCCTGTGTTCCAGTCCACAAGTGATACTGTTCTCACATCAGATATCATGATTGAGTACTTAAAAAATGGACCAAACTGATCTAAATCACCAATTGATATTTTCTCCAAACTAATCATTCTATTCTTTATGCTTTCAGGATACCTTGTATATGCCACTATCATAATACTTTATATATCAAACAGTCTTACTATTTGTTTATATGTTTGATCTCCCTTTAAACTTCTGGTTTGTGTTTCATAAAATTTACTGAGAAAATAAATATCAGAATACTTTGCTGTAGCAGCCACTGGCCTCTTTATTGAGTGACTTTCTATTTACTAACTTTTCAAGAATTATATAACCTTGAAGTGCATATAAGTTATTAGGTGCTTGAGATTTTGCATATGGAAGACCATGTTTACTTCCTGGTTGCCGGTTAGTATCCATGAAATAATCATAATGACTAATGTTTTTTAATATTTCTATGAGCATAGCATTGTTTTAAGTGCCTGAAATCACAGGGTTCATAACATCTTTTACTTTTAAAACTGATTTTAGAGAGAAAGGGGGGTGTGGAAGACAGGGTGTGGGGAGTGGGGCAAAGATGGGGAGAGAGAGAGATATAGAGAGGGAAAGGGAAGGAAAACAAAGAAACATCAATTTCTTGGTTCACTCATTGATTCTTGAAGTCAAGAATCAAACTGGAAATCAAACTTGCAATCCTGGCACATCGAACAACACTCTAACCAAGTGAGCTTAGCCAGCTAGGGCAGTGATATCCTTCGTAACAAGAAGAAGATAGTTGATGAGAAAAGAATTTTGTGAGAATGTCTGGTGGTCTGGAAGATAAAGTAAGTGCCTTTTAGTCATACAGAGGGAGCTCTCCACTCTCCTACATTAGAACTGTTCAGGCCCTCCCTGTGGGCCATGTCACCAAAAGCTAACTTGTCAATAAATTCTTGTTAGAATACCCTTATTTCTGATTACTTCAGCCAACTAAACCTAGTGAGTGGAAATAAGGAGATCATGCATTATATCATGAATAAACTGTTAAAGTCACACCCATTAGACCTCACCATACATACTATTTGACTTAACTATTAAATTCATCCAACTGTATCTTGCTTGGGATTTGCCCCACCTGCATTTACATAATTACTTACACAGTTACATGTTTCCATCTTTTCCCCATCAGTTTGTAATTCTTTTGGGGCAAGAATTATTGTATCTTTGCAGCTTTAACACCTGGCTATTGTGTATGGAACACAATATATTTCATTTTATTATTATTCTTAAAATATATTTTAATCATGTTGAATACTGAGTTCTTCTCCATTCAGGCAAATAGGCATGCACTTGTGCATTTGCTTGTTCGATCAATCATTTCTGTTCATTCATTTGTTTGTTCATTCTTGGCTATCCCTAACTCTTAAAATACAATTCAAATTCCTCAGCATGGCCTACAAAATTCTATGATCTGTGCACAACCTACTCATCTGGACTCACCTTCCAGTCACTTTCTCCTCTCTGAAGTTGTATTGACCTTGTAGCCCGACAAGTTTCTGATGTTGGCAAAAACCTCAAAGATCTTTTTTCAAAGCCAGAGTGATATTTTATATAATACAGTTGGACTGTCTACTAAGCATAGGTAGAAAAGGACTGAAGACAAGTTGAGACCAAAGATAAAGTAAAAGACTTAATAAATCCAGTTTAACTAAAAGAGGCAAGCTTTATTAGAGAATCATTTTTCAATATTTCCCAAGGTTGTAAATTATAATACTCTAACCTGAACTATTAAAAAATTAACAAAGCTACCATATGAAACAGATATGTTGGAAAATATTTATTTTTATTTTTTAAAGTATGTTTTTATTGATTTTGCTATTACAGTTGTCCCATTTTTTCCCTCCCCTTTATTCTCTGCCCCTCACCAGCTCTCCACCAGCATTCCCCTCCCTTAGTTTATGTCCATGGATCGTACATGTAAGTTCTGTGGCTTCTCCATTTCCTACACTATTCTTAACCTCCCCCTGTCTATTTTCTACCTACCATTTATGCTTCTTATTCCCTGTACCTTTCCCCCCATTTCCTTCCCGCCCTCCCTGAGGATAACCCTCCATGTGGTCTCCGTTTCTCTGATTCTGTTCCTGTTCTAGTTGTTTGCTTAGTTTGTCTTTGGGTTCAGTTATTGATAGTTGTTAGTTTACTGTTATTTTACAGTTCATATTTTTGATCATCATCTTTTTCTTAGATAAGTCCCTTTAACATTTCCTATAATAAGGGCTTGGTGATGATGAACTCCTTGAACTCGATCTTATCTGGGAAGCATTTTATCTGCCCTTCCATTCTAAATGAGAGCTTTGCTGGATAGAGTAATCTTGGATGTAGGTCTTTGGATTTCATGACCTGGAATACTTCTTTCCAGCCCCTTCTTGCCTACAAGATTTCTTTTGAGAAATCAGCTGATAGTCTTAAGGATGCTCCTTTGTAGATAAATGTCTCCTTTTCCACTGCTGCTTTTATGATTCTTTCTTCATCTTTTATCTTGGGTAATGTAATTATGATGTGCCTGGGTGTGTTCCTCCTTGGGTCCAACTTCTTTGGGACTCTCTGAGCTTCCTGGACTTCCTGGAAGTCTATTGACTTCCTTTGCCAGATTGGGGAAGTTCTCCATTATTTTTTGAAATCAGTTTTCAATTTCTTCTCTTCCTCTTCTCCTTCTGATTCCCCTATGATTCAAATATTGGAAAGTTTAAAGAGGTTAAAAGTTTAAAAGTCCCAGAGGTTCCTAAGCCTCTCCTCATTTTTTTGAATTCTTGTTTCTTCATTCTCTTCTGGGTGAATATTTATTTCTTCCTTTTGCTTTAAATCACTGATTTGAGCCCAGGTTTTCTTCCCTTCATTGTTGGTTCCCTGTATACATTTCTTTATTTCACATTTCATAACCTTCAATTTTCCCTCCATTTTGTGACTATACTCAACCATTTCTGTGAGCATCGTGATGACCACTGTTTCGAACTCTGCATCTGATAGGCTGGCTATCTCTTCATCACTTACTCCTATTTTGGGAGTTTTGATTTGTTCTTTCATTTGGGCCATATTTCTTTGTCCTGGTCACCTGTTTATATTTTAAAGGGTGGAGCCTTAGGTATTCTCCAGGACAGAAAAACCCAGTTTGCTGGGTTGTGGAGCTCTATATGGGGAGGGGTCAGAGACAGAAAAATGCCCCTTGCTTGGCTCTTGGCTGGCTGGGTTTCAGTCATCTCCCTCTGCCCCATAAGCAAATTGGGCCCTTCAGGTTCTGATTCCTGGGCGGGTGGGTCTGTGTACGTTCTAGGACTCAGTGGGTCTCTCCATCAAACTTTCTTGTGAGGCTAGGAGTTTTTCCTGCTGCTGCAACAATCACAGATTTATATAGCCAGAGGTTTTGAGTCTTTCTTAACCTGTGCTGGAAACCTGAGTTGCTTAGTCTGTCTCACTCCCTAGTTGTTCCTCTCAAGTTTATCTGCAAGCAAATGTGGGACTATCCAGTTCTTCAGCTGCTGCTTCTCCTGCCCCAGTCCTTAAGCCGCCGCCTCGCCACGCTTTGTCTCTGCCCTGGGTGTCTGGCTCTGCCCCTCTTATCGGTCTGGATGTTTTCTCTTTAACTCTTTGGTTGTCAGACTTCCATACCGTTTGATTTTCTTGCAGTTCTAGTTATTTTTGGTTTTTTAATTTGTTGTTGTCCTTTTTTTGGTTGTTTGAGGAGGTAAAGTGCTACTTACATCTCTATCTTGGCCAGATGTCAGAAAATATTGAAATAAGCAGTTATTTGATTAAGATTCTGCATTAGGTAAATAAAAAAAATACAGAAAATACTTCAAACACAAGGCACACTATAAAAAGTAATAAAATATAAGAACATACTTTGAAATGATAGCACTGTTACACATTTTGTCATTAATATACTGATAAAGGTCAAAAGCACTGCATTTCTAAAGATATGATAGTACCACTGCTGAATCAATATTGTTTTTTCTTACATGATAAGAGTATTTCAGAAGCAAGAATATTTAGAAAAGACATAACCAAAGGTATGATCTTCCCAAAGCACTTGCTAATAGCTTTTCTAGATACCTGCATTTGTGTTGGATCCTTGAAGAAGCACTGTCAAGGTCTCCATAACCAACAAGGCCAGGTGTTTTTGGTCTTCAGTTGAACTATTATTTCTTGTGTCCCCTAGGAAAAAGGATCAAAGGTCCGAATCACAGAGTTATAAGCTTATGTTTTGCTTGATTCGGTTTTCTTTTCATAATTAAAAAAATATTTGTTTAATGTTTACTTTTACCACTAATACAACTGATATAATACAACCTTTAAAAATGATACACATGTCTACCATCTATCAAAACTAAGGTCAAAATCCATGCTTGAAAAAAAAATCCATGTTTGCATATTTTATTTTGATGAGGTTAGAAAGTTATAGTTATCTAACAAATATTAAAAAGGAAAATGTTAATCAAACTTAAATGTATTCTTTTCACTATGATTTTCCTTGCAAAGAAGGTCAATAGGAGAATGCTAGATTATAATGCACCAAAGAGAAAGAAAAGTTTAGGAATAGTGCTATCTGTTTAACTTGTACTAATTCATTCAATGCACTTAATTAAGTGCCAAATACTACCATGCTTTTATCAACTTTATCAGAAAGAGCAATAACCATAAAATTTGATAATACTGTGTGCGTACATATCACAAAAGGTATATCTATTGTTCTCTGTAATTAACTAAAAACATTTTGAGACACCTAAACATTCCAACTGTTTCTAGAAGCTTTTGAAATTCCATCTAAAAAAAGTAGTAGGCACTAGTCATGTGGATCATAAATGTCTTCCTCAGCTGTTACCTTAAATTCTCCTTCACCACAGTGATACGTTTCTACCCACTCCTTCCCCAATTCCCCAGTAGAGGCTGAATGAACAAGTTAACTCTGGGAAAATATTCACAAATATGTCATGAAAATGCACATCAGTAAGTCATTCAAATCAGTAACCAAATGAAAGGCAAAACATGAACAAAACACCCTGCCTAAAGCCCTCTGTCAAACGAAAATAAAATTATGAAAAATGCTTTACCTTGTTCATTTAGTGCCTGAGCTGGATCCTTCAGGAGGGCAGCATATTTGTGCAAAAGGTTTACCATGACCTCTAGAAGGCCCACCTCTCTGAACACATCCTTAAATATGTAGTCATGTCGCGTAAACTTAAGAAGTGTTTTCATTGCAATAATGCTACACTGGTAAGAAGAGCTAGATTTTAAGAGAATACTAACACTAATAAGTTCTTTACAGGGGATATAATTTAAGCTAAACACGACAAACTCCAACATCTCAAAGTATTTGTTTTGTACTTCTGGGAGTTTAGAAATCTTCTCTGCAAACTGTGACAATGTGTGCTGTGACTCTAGGATGAAATAATTGGCATTGTCAGCCATGTAAATATTTGTGACGGCATCAAGGATGATTTGGGCAAGGAAGCTGGTTTTTGCTTTTAAAAATGCATTCTGAAGAACTGCAAAGGCCTGGACATTTCTCACGCTGTGACCTAAAATAGAAAAAAGAACACAAAGTAGGTGCTATGTGATATTTTAATCATGGCAACCTAGTCTATTTAGACAGATCATGGCATTTATCCACTATTTACTAAGAACACATCCTGTTTTTCAAAAAATTCTATTTTTCTTCATCAGGTCCAATCATTTATTAAAAATAAGTAACAATACTGAATTAACTTTCAATTCATTCTTGAAAATATTCTGGTTCAAGAATACCATATGTTGAAACATTAGTCAGTTTTAGAGAATAAACCGTATCACACATGTCAGGCTTCAGAGTATGAATGTTTAAATGATCTAATGAAAAGACATAGAGTAGCTGAATGAATAAGAAAACAGGACCCATACACATGCTGCCTGCAAGATATCCACCTCAGAACAAAAGACCTACCCAGACAGAAATGGAAGGGCTGGGAGAAAATATTCTAAGCAAATGGCAGGGGGAAAAAAACTGGGGTAGCAATACTTATATCAAACAGAATTGACTTCAAAACAAAGGCTATAAAGTGAGACACAGAAGGTCACGTCATAATACTCAAGGGAAGAATCCACCAAGAAGACATAAATATTATAAACATATAGCACCCAATATAGGAGCACCCAATATAGGAGCACCCAAATATATTAAAAAATCTTAGAGGACTTCAAGAAAGACATAGACAGCGACACACTTATATTAGGGGATTTTTAACACCACACTGTCAAAATGGATAGATCTTCTGAACAAAATATCAACAAGGATATTGTGGCACTGAACAACACCCTAGATCAAATGGACTTAACTGATACATATATATATAGAGAGAACCTTTTATCCCAAAGAAGAAAAATACACTTTCTTTTCAAATGCCCTTGGAAGATTGCCAAAGATCGACCACATGGTAAAACACAAAACAAGCTTTAACAAGTTCAATAAAACTGAAATCAAATCAAGCATTTTCTCAAATCACAATGGCCAGAAACTAAAAACCAACCTCAAAGAAAAAACTCATAAACACTCAAATTCATGGAGAATGAAAAGCATGCTGTTAAATAATGAATGAGTTAAGAATGAGATGAAGAAAGAAATCAACATTTTTCTGCAAACAAATGAAAATGAATTCACAACAGCCCAAAACTTATGGTACATGGTGAAGGCAGTCCTGAGAGGAAAGTTCATAGTGATACAGGCCTACCTAAAAAAGATAGAAACATTACAAATAAACAACCTAACCCTACATCTGTAAGAACTGGAGGAACAACAACAAACAAAGCCCAAAGCGAGCAGAAGGAGGAAAAAACCAAGATCAGAGCAGAATCAAAAGACATGGAGATTAAGAATACAGTTCTAAGGATAAATAAATCCAGGAGCTGGTTCATTGAAATGATAAACAAAACCAGCAAGCCTTTAAGCAGACCTATCAAGAAAAAAAGAGAGGGGACCCAAATAAACAAAATCAGAAATGGAAGAGGAGAGATTACAACTGGTACCACAGAAATACAAAGGATTGTAAGAAATTACTATGGGCAATTATATGCCAAGAAATTTGAAAATCAGGGTAAAATGGACAAATTTGTAGGAAAATATAATCTTCCAAAACTGATGGAGAAGGAGAAAGCCTGAACAGACTGATAACGGTGGAAAAAATTGAAGCAGTAATCAGAAATCTCCCAGCACACAAGAGCTTGGGACTGGACAGTTTCACAGGAGAATTTTACAGAAACATCTAAGGAAGAGTTAACCCCTATCCTTCTTTGACTATTCCAAAAAATCCAAGAGGATGGAAGACTCCAAACTCTTTTTATGAAGCCAGTGTCATCCTAAACCACAAACTAGATAAAGATACAACAAAGAAAGAAAATTTCAGGCTAATATCACTGATGAACATAGATGCTAAAATCCTCAACAAAATATTTGCAAACCACATATAGGAATACATTAAAAAGATCATACACTATGACCAAGTGGGATTCATCCCAGAGATGCAAAGAATGAACAATATTTGCAAGTCAATAAATGTAAATACATCACATAAACAAAAGCAAAGACAAAAACCACATGATCATATCAATAGATGCAGAAAAAGCATATGATAATAGACAGCATCCATTTATGATAAAAACACTTGGTAAAGTGGGAATAGAGGGAGCATTCCTCAATATAATAAAGGCCATATATGACAGACCTACAGCCAACATCATATTCAATGGGCAAAAACTAAAAGCTTTCCACTAATATAAGGAACAAGAGAAGAATTTCTGCTTCACCACATATATTCAATACAATACTGGAAGTCCTAGCCATAGCAATCAGACAAGAAAAAGAAATAAAAGGCATCCAAATGGGAAAGGAGGAAGAAAAAGCATCATTATTTGCAGATGACATGATAGTAAGCATAGAAAATCCTGTAGACTTCACCAAAACACTACTCCACCTAATATGTAAATTTGTTAAAACAGCGGGATACAAAGTCAATATTCAGAAATTGAAGGCATTTTTTGTACACCAACAGTGAAATACCAGAAACAGACCTCAGGAAAAAAATCCCATTTGATATAGCAAAAGAAAAATAAAGTACCTAGGAATAAACCTAACCAAGGAGGTAAAAGACCTATACTCAGAAAACTATATAACACTGAAGAAGAAAATTAAGGAAGACACAAACAAATGGAAGCATATACCATGTTCATGGATTGGAAGAATTAACATCATGAAAATGTCCATACCACCCAAAGCAATTATAGATTCAACTCAACCCCTATTAAAGTATCAATGAAATATTGCACGGATACAGAACAAACATTTCAAAAATTTAAATGGAACCTTAAATGATCCTGAATAGCTGCAGCAATTTTGAGAAAGAAGAACAAAGTAGGAGGGATCACAATATCTGACATCAAACTGCATTACAAGGCCACCGTAATCAAAACAGTTTGGTACACAGATCAATAGAATAGAACAGAGAGTCCAGAAATAAACCCAAGTCTCTATGATCAATTAATATTTGACAGAGGGGGGAAGGAGCATAAAAAGGAGTATAAATCGCCTCTTCAGTAAAAGGTGTTGGGAGATCTGGACAGATAATGGAAAAAAAATGAAACTCAACCACCAACTTACATCATATACAAAAATAAACTTAAGATGGATAAAAGACTTAAACATAAATCACAACACAACAGAAGTCTGAGAGGAGAAAACAGGCAGAAAAATCTCAGATACTCTTCACTGCAATATTTTCACCTATATGTCCCATAGAGCAAGGGACATAAAGAAAAGAATAAACAAATGAGACTTAATCAAAATAAAAAGCTTCTGTGCAGTTAAAGAAAACATAAGCAAAATGAAAAGAGAACCAACCATATGGGAACATGTATTTCCAAATGATATATCAGGCAAGGGTTTGATCTCCAAGATATATAAGGAACTCACACAACTCGACTCCAGGAAGATAATCAAGTCAATGAAAAAATGGGTGAAGGACCTGAACAGACACTTCTCCAAAAAGGAAATACAGAGAGCCCAGAGACATATGTACATAAGGATGTTCAGCTCTCTAGCTATTAGAGAGATATAAATTCAAACCACAATGAGATACCACTTCACACTGGTGAGAATGGCCATCATTAACTAACAAATCAACAAACAACAAGTGCTGGTGAGCTTGTGGAGAAACGGGAACCCTAGTGCACTGTTCATGGGAATGCAGACTGGTGTAGCCACTGTGGAAAACAGTATGGAATTTCCTCAGAAAACTAAAGAAGAACTGCCTTTTGACCTAACAATTCCCCTGCTGGAATTATATGCTAAGAATCCTGAAACACCAATTTAAAAAAACCTATGCACCCCAATGTTCACAGAAGCACAATATACAACAGCCAAGTGCTAGAAGCAACCTAAGTGCCCATCAGTAAATGTGTGGATCAGAAAACTACAGTACATTTACACAATGGAATACTACACAGCAGAAAGAAAGAAGGAGCTCCTACCCTTTGTGACAGCATGGATGAAACTGGAGAGCTTTATGCCAAGTGAAATAAGCCAGGTGGTGAAAGACGAATACTATATGATCTCACCTGCAAGTGGAATCTAATCAACAAAACAAACAAGCAGGCAAAATATAACCAGACACATTGAAATAAAGAAGAAACTGATAGTAACCAGAAGAGAAGTAGGAGAGGACAGTGGGGGGATGGGGTGGAGGCAAAGCGGAGGAAGTATCATCAAGGAATATGTATAAAGGACTTTGTCCACCATGGACAAAGCCAAAGGTGGGTAAGACTGAGTGTGAGAGGTGTGGATGGCTGGGGTGGGCGTAAATGGTAGGGGGAAGATGGAGACAACTGTACTTGAACCATAGTAAAAAAAAAAAAAGACAAAGAAAAAAAAAACAGTAAGTCTTATGGTACATATATAACTCAATCATTCTGTAACTAATCCAGAAAAATAAATTTTCTATTTGTAATATTTTTAAATTTAGTAGATCTTACATACAATGGAACCAAACAAAATCTGGTAATTTAGGTTTCTATCATAAAATGCATCTAAAAATGACCGAATAATAATACCAAAATAAGTAGTATACAAATCTGAAGTATATTTTGAATGCTGTTGTTACCAGGAGTAGTTATTCAGGACTGTCTTAACCACTAAATTCTTACAATATTTAATTGGGGAAGGAGAATAATAGTTAAATCTAAAAGATAATTAAAACACTGCTCTATCTTATGAATCAAAAATATCCCTTAAATATTGACACATGAATGCTCTAATATTTTACCTAAACAGATGTATCCTGTATAAGTTTCAAATTTTGCACTGACTTCAATCTCTTTGGTACAGAAATAACTAGAAGAAATGGAGGTTAAGTGAGAAAGTTGTTCTAAAAGATGACAATTACCATCTTATTACTTTCAAGTCTATACAAGTAGAAACAAACCAGAATGAGTAAGGTTTGAAAGGATATCAGTATACATAACAAAAAAGATCTTTCTTATTTTCAGAATATGTTGTAAAAGTTGAGTGTTTGAAAAAAAGACCCAAAAGGATACAGACATAAGTAAAACAAAAATGAGACTGAAGGTCTAAATAAAGGAATGCAAGAGTTCATTCCCCACTGAGACACTAAATATCACTTTTTTTTTAGATTGGAAGTCACCATAATCATTCAACTCTGCCAAGGATGGATCTGAAGAGGTTAAAAAGACACATCATAATCCAAGTGAATGATGTATAGAACCTCAACTAAAGCTGTGGCAGTAGGGCTGGCAAAGAAGGAAAGAAATCAATGTTTAGATAGTATAAAACATTTAGAAGTTATGAATGAATTAAACTTGTTAATGATCAGCAAGAACGGAGGCTGGCTAAACCATCTACAGGGTTCCATTCCAATAAGCTGACATCAGCCCTGGCCACGTGTGCCTCGGTACAGATAAAGTGGATGGACCAGGGGCTCTTCAAAGTAAGCTCATGATTGGGACTGCAAGGCATTTCAGGTATAAGCTTTAACAAAAACACATACACAAAAGAGAAAAATATTCTTAAGAAGAGAAATATTCTTTATTAAAAACACTTGCTCTATTTAGTGAACAAATTTAGAAGCAAAGGAGAGCTATAAATTATAAAGCACAACTTCACAACACTGTTTCTGGAATAATTAAGATAAAAAAATCACCACTGAGTTGTTATTCAACAGCAGGGATATTTCTTACTTAAAGAAAAGGACTGCTACATTTTTCTTTAATTTCCTTCTTTAGAAAAATCTCTCTGCTGGTAAGAATACAAAGTTTTATAAAAGCTTTTGCTAGGAAATATAGAAACGTAAGTCTAAGTCATTTTCAAGCTTTAATATATAGAAACAGTAAGTTTACCAGCCTCATTAATAACTTAATTTTTTCTTTTAAATTTTAGATTTCTATAATGTTTCACTTGATCTAAAAACAGCACTACAAATAAGGTTGGTAAATTATATCTCTGTAGAGAGCAACTAAGGCAAATACATTCATGCTTCTTTTTTTTAAATGTAATTATTAATAAATGGATAAAAATTTCTTGGTAATAGGAAAAATTCCTTTTCATAGATGGTAAAATCAAACAAAATATTTCCCAAAGTAGCCTAAACAAATCACTGACAGAAACATAAACAGCATCAAATGCAACACTCCCAACATACAAGTAGTCCAAGCCAAACACTTAAAATTTGTAAAGACTATCACTGCCTCATTGTATCAATGCTTCAGATGACATCATCACTATTGCCTTCCTAATTTTCATTCCTGTACAGTCCATCATCTCTTAACTAAAACTAGACTGATAAGAAATGTACCCCCTGCAAAAGCCCACTAAAACTAATAATAAAATTTAATAGTCATAGGTAAAAAGAGATATTTTAAAAACAACTGCATTTATATAAATTAGCACCAAGCAATCCAAAATAAAATTAAGAAAACAATTTCATTCACAACAGTATCAAGAAAATATTTCAAAATATTTTACTGTTGTTCAATTACAGTTTGTCTCCATTTTCCCATTGCTCTTCCCTGCCCTGCCTCAAAAAATATTTAAGAATACATTTAACAAAGTAAGTGAAATGCTTGTGCAACGTACACTACAAAACACTGCTGAGAGAAAAAAGACAAGCGAAATAAATCAGAAGCTGTATCTTCATGGACTGGAGGACTCACTGTTAAATTAAGAAGTCAATTCTCCCCCCAAACATTCTGATCTACAGTCAATGTATTCCCAATCAACATCTCATCAGGCTCTTTGTTTTCAATCATTCCATATTTAAATTTACATTGAAGTTCAAAAGACCTAAAATAGCCAAACATAATTTCAAAAAAAAAAAAAGAACAAAATTGGACAATTTGACTTTATTTCAATACTTACTTTACAGTAATTAAGATTGAGTGGTATTGGCTTAAGACACATTAACCAGTAGAGCAGGGGGAAAAAAGGGTCACAGATTTATGGTCACATATAGTCTTTTCAACAAAGGGACCTGGCACACTTGGATATCCATATTACAAAAAAACCTTGCTTCTTACTATATACAAAAATCAACTTATTTAAAAGAAAGACATTCTATATTTCCTCTGTAGAATAAAACTATATCCCTTAGTCCATGCAATAACACTACAAAGTAGATCAGGAGAAACAGATAATTCTGAGTTATAAGTAAAACTCAAAATTATCTAACTTGATCTCAATATTTATTTAACAGAAGTTACATCAATTTTTCTGAAGAAGAAACTCATATTTAGAAAGGTTAGGTCACTCGTGGTCCCCTGAATTTGGACTCTTAGGGCAACACCCTTTTTAGTTTACCTTGCTTTCATTTACATGTGTCACTGAATTCTCAGAACAAGCCCAGGAGATACCAGGTCATACATTTACCATCCCTGTTATGGATGAGACAGCATCAGGGTGACAAATGAGGAAGGTTAATTTTGCTGCATTAATTCTCTCATTTCAAAATTACCTTTCAAGTTACCTTTGTAACTTGCTATTATGCCAGTGCCATGATCAACTGATCAACCAAATGGAAGAACAAAAGTCTAAAATAGTAAGTACATTCCTTAACTATTTTTAAATTAACTCAAAGAAATAGTTAATTGTGGGTACTCAAAGTAGAGTCTATAAATTAGAAGTTTTTTTGAGACCCCTATGTTTTAACATTAAATGAAATGAAGCTTAAACTGCTAAGAAGATATTCCTGGATTTCTACTTCTTGCACAGATTACAACCTACACACTGAGCCTCAGTAAGTCTGATGACACCAATCTAAGTCACTACTTCTCAGTATAATTTTCTCCAGTAAATCAAATTTAGGATTTTGTAATAAATTTATTGATTCTCAAAGACTTAAAACTTGTGGCCCTGGCTAGTGTAGCTCAGTGGATTGAGTGTGGGCTCGTGAACCAAAGGGTCACCAGTTCCATTTCCAGTCAGAGCACATGACTGGGTTGTGGGCTAGGTCCCCAGCAGGGGTTGTGTAAGAGGCAACCACACATTGATGTTTCTCTCATTCTTTCTCCTTCCCTTCCCCTCTTTCTAAAAATAAATAGATCTTTAAAATGACAAAAAAAATCCTGTAACTAACTCATATGTCATAAAATACATAGATAACATACTGTGAAATTTAAAGACATGCTGTTTTCTTTAATAATTAAATTCTACATGCACATATAACTTTACTGAATATTTACTTAGTGACAATCATGTAAAATAAAGTATTAGAAGCTCCCAGGCTTAGATTACTTCAGAATGGTTATTACACATTAAAAAAAGTAAAGAAACAGTAAAACCAGCTTGTATCCTTTTTTAAAGTTGATATTCAATTACAGTTGATACTCAATATTATTTTATACTAGTTTCAGGTGTACAGCATAGTGGTTAGACATTTATATAATTTTTGAAGTGATTCTCCCCAATAGTACACACCTGGCAACATAGTTATTACAATATTATTGACTATATTCCCTGTGCTGTACTTGCCATGCTGTGGCAAGTACTACTAATTTGTACTTCTTAATCTCTGCACCTTTTTCACCCAGTTCCCCAACCCCCTACCATCTGGCAACTGTCAGTCTGTTCTCTGTTTCTATGAGTCTATTTCTGTTTTGTTTATTTGGTGTTTTTAGATTCTACCTAAATGAAAATCATACGGCATTTAAAAATAGCTTGGGCTCTTACATAACTAAATGTTATTAACTATACAATAAGTATTCTTAGTGAGAGATCACTAGATGAGAAGCCAAAGTTAAGAAATCTGAACTATAAAATTTATTTTCTGACATGAAAGAAATAATGCAACTTCTTTATACTTTGGTCTGTTCAGTTTTAAATAAAATATAAACATTTACACTTTGTGAGATGTACACACAAACACACACACACACAAAAGAAAAAATCGAGAAAAGCACAGAAAGAGAGTGACTCAAGGTCCACCCATATAAAGTAGAAATGCGTGGAGTACCAAGATCAAAAGAGGAATGCTTGGATCATTAAATTGTTTATATGCTAACATGAAATATTAAAATGTAAATTTCACGGTTTCAATGTATTTTACTATTATTTTCAGTACTTGATCTGTAAAGGCTGTCACTCAAGAAATTTATACCATAAAAAGCACAACCTTTAGTGAAAAACAGTAGATTACCTATATCCAAGTAACAAATAAAGAGCAAAGTGTGACTAATAACATTCTCTCTATATATCTGAGTAAAAATGGGGGAAAAAAGGACTCACCTTTGCCTGCAGGCTGGGGTACTGCAAATCCAGGCAACAGAAAGGGTGCCCCTGTGGTAATCCCAGCTGGTTTTAGTTCACTGACACCGTATGTTGTTAGGGAAGTTATCAGATTAACCAGATCTTTCAAGGCATCTTTGGATTCTGCCTCTTTTGCTTGTTCCAATCTAGTAAAAGTATAATTTAGCAAATATTTTTTCTAGTTACAGTGTCGAATTTAACAAAGAAAATTTCAGTACTTATATGCAGTAAATAAATGAATAAAGTGCACCAAGAAGTTTCTTCTTACAATTTTTCCCATATAAAAACATTTTTTTCACATCTACACATTTTAAGACATTATGGTATATTTGAAAAAATACACCAACAGTTAGATGACCTGGTTGATAATAAGTGCTGATTTTGCCACTAGCAGTGTTATTTTAGGTAAATGAATGATCTTTGGTAGAAAGTCTCTATAAAATAAAAGGAATAGATTAAATGGCTCTTAAATTCCCTAAAGCTCTAAAGTTATAAAGTTTCATTGTTTCAACAGAAATCCTTATTAACCATTTCTTTCATAAGACTTTTTCTGTTAACAATTTTTAAAAATGAATTCTTGAGGACGGTTCTAACAGTTTTACCTGTGTTTCATTAATTTATTCAGATACTCATTACAGTACATTTAAATAAAGCTCTGAGAGTCTAGCAATTTTTGGAAACAATCTTAATTCCTTTAAAAAAGAAACACTGTAGTTATTATAGAATCCTTGGACTGTGGCTTTACTGAGAACACAAAATGGGGTGCAAAAATACATTTTTTATATAATATGATATACTGGTGTTTTCCTCAATAGAACTAATTACTCCCATTAAAATAAACTTTGAAAATGCACAAAGCAAAATAAAAAAGTATGCTTAGCTTCACAACTCAAAGATGTGGTTAATATTCTGTTATATTATTTAAACTTGTCTTTTTTAATGTGAAGGTTTTGTTTTAATAAACTTTCATACCATATGCAGAATTTTGTAAACTTTTTTTTTCATTTGCTAGTGTTATACACATTTCTCCATGTTAGTGTAACTCTCTACAGATCCGCTTTTAATGGTCAGGGAGAGGCAACCATGGATTTGGAGAGAGAGAAGTGGGACAGCTGGTGGAAATTACAACATGGGAGCACTAACGTACATTAAATTTCATCTAAATTTAAGATTATAGCTTTATGATATAACCACAAGTGAAGTTGTTGTGTCAAAGCATTAACATTTCTGAAGCTCTTGATAACATCTGGTCAACCTGTGTTCTCAAAGGTTTGTACCAATTAATATCTGCCTAGGAATGTGAAATAGATTTTTCATCAACTATCATAAGTTGCTCGTAAATTATGAATATGCAAAATATTATTCTTGGGGGTTGCCTAGTACTAAGTAATAGCAACTGGGTTAAACAGGTGTTAAAAATAAAAAGTTTAAAAAATAGTGCTGGTTTACAATACATTAAATGACTTAAAAATAACCAATTGCTCAGGGAACAACTAGTGAGGCATGAACATCTTTTTCCTAATAAATTTGTAACCAGCCACCTTCCATACATGCATAGAACATTTGGGATGGAAAGTGGGGCTAGGGAAACATTTTAGATTAATTTGTCTTACATGTACATTTGTAAGGTCTCACTAAATCTACTTAATTATTCTTGTTATTAACTACATTAGTAACACTGAATTACTAATCAAACTAAAACTATAATTAAACAAGAAGAGCTTGTACTTTCAGAAGATATTAATTAGTAGATAAACTCTACTTCCTCATCTACTAACTACTTCACATTTAACGTATGACTCCACCGTGTCTGCAGCCTACATTTGCCAACTTAATTCTAAATTCACTTTTTGTACTCTATTGGCAGAACAGGAGTAAAAAGAAGTGATTAAGTCCAAGAGTAGAAAAAGTACACATTAAATAACTGATTGCTTCCTTTTTTCCTAACCACAACTACACTGTTTCCTTTGGTGCAAAAGACTGAGTAGACATTTAAAATATATTCGTGAATTGCGGGATTTTACCTAAGCAAGAGATCACAAAGGAAATTATATCCTTGCCATATCCGAAAATCATCCAAAAGAGTTTGGGAAACATCACTGGAATCTTTGAGAAAACAAGAAAGCCCAGCAAACATTTCAACAATTTCTAGGGGAGACAGGTCATCGGATTGCTGCATATTCTGAACACATGTAGATAAACATTCTTTTTCTGTAAGAATAAATAAATACATATTATTTATGTCAATTGCTTAAGAAAACTTTCTTGAGCTTTTGAATCATTGTTTAGTGAAATATCAAATTTTAATATATCTATAAAATATTATAAGATAAATGTTACACATTCTTAAAGTAAATGTAGGATTCAAATTCCTTGGGAAAGCTCTGCCTCTAAGTAGTAAACAAAGGGCAATAAAGGAAGTGTGGAAAGATAGCTGTATTTTATTATAGTTTTTACATCATTAAACAAAATGCCTTTCTGCTGCCAAATGATATTTTTTATCTTTTACATTAATACAGTAAAAGGATGTAAAAAATTTTAAAAACTCTCTTTTAAGTTTAAGAAGAAAAGTCCAATCATTAGTTTACAGTTCAAATTAGAGTGAATATAGACCAGTGAGATACAGACATACTTCAGGAAACAAAGTTTTAAAAATTATGTTTGTGCTACATAGTACTCATTTAAAACACAGTTAGACATAACCACTGACTTTGGTGACTTGAGTCATTTCAAAGACTTTCCCTCTCATCTTTAATGAAATATACTTGTCTAAAGTAACCCAGTTTCACATAACAAATGCAACAAAGACTGAACACAGGAATGGAGGCAAGAAACACAATGGACAATTTCTCTTTAGTGATGCTAAAGAATCTGCCTTATTTCCATTATGCTGCATTAAACAGATTATTATCTGTCTACTTATGAAATATCCTCAGAAAGACTTTTAACTATAGCAACTCAAAAAACCTTTTCTTTTTCTTCAGTAAAAGAGAAGGGAATAGGACACAAAACAGAATTTACATTATATTGTGAATTTTTGTACAAATATTCATTTGTATAAATGAATATTTATACAGAAATGAAATTATCTTTACTTTCGTATGTTTGCTTGGACAAAAATTTCTCACATTTGAAATGCCTCACAAATATAAAATAAATATTTTTCTCTTGGTAAAATACAGTGTTTAATTTAAAATAGAATTTTTGGGAAATTAGGACATAAAAATGTGTCATATGAGGAAGAGAAAAGTTAAAGAAATTTAGAGCACTTAAATTAATAAAGAGATATTCACCATGAATATACTTCACTACATTGACACTAAGACCGTGGCGGGATATGGCCGTAAGGACTTCCCCAGCACTCTTCCTCCAAGGCAGGTTGTAGGGCGGGCACCAAGAGGTTATTGCACTGAATAAAAGCTGGAGATCATCTTTCTGAGCCAGCTCCTCCGCTGGGGAAACAAAACTGCAGAGTTTCACTAAGATCTAAAAAACAAAGCAAAACAAAACAAAACAAATGTGTATATAAATGAAAGGTTGGGGAAAGAGAGGAGCTAGAACAGGACTAGAGCTGACCATTAAAAATTCTGCAAGTTTGGGGTCAGTGCCGAGTGACATCATTAAACCCACAATGATGAGGGCTCTACCTCAAGCAGCATTAACAATAAACAACTATGATTCCGAAGCGGGTTAAGCTAAGACAGTAAACCAGCCCTACTTTGACCAACTTATTAAAAGAAATGTTCTATGTTTACTGTCTTCTCTTCAACCTGGTATTTTTTCATACCTTACCCTAAGTGGCATAAATCAACAATAACTATCAAGGTCAATATTTTATTTTTCTAATTTAGTTCTCTAATTCTTGGTCACAGGTGAAATGTAACTGTCTGCTCTAAAAGGGCAGTTTTAAAGAAAAGAGAAAGTAAAGCAGTAAAACTTAAAAACACAGAAGTATTTTTAAATTGGCCCATTTCTATACAAGTAGAAGGGGATATTAGAATAACGAAATCCTCTTAACTCATAAGTAACTTTTAATTATGACTAGTGGCCAACATTCTTCTAAAGTCTAGCTTTCAGCACTTTCTAAACTTTGGAATGAGAACTCTTTTCTAAACTGTGAATTGCAAGACACACAGTGCATAGTGCTCACAGCACTAAGCGCCCGCTACTTGGGGAGTTTGGCTATGGCTCCTAATCTCAAATGGCTTTCTCTTCAAACCTCAAGTCAGTGGAAGGAAAGGTTAACTTTTCTTCTTTGTGCTAAATTATCTCATCTAAATATTTTAAAATATATATAATGTAAATAAAATAACTATAATTTATGAAGTAATTTTATTCTCTTGAAAGAAAATGCTTCAGGAAATTTAATTATTTCATTATCTGTGGGGAAACTGCTACATAGAAAAAAGTATTTGGTACAGCACAGGGGATGTAATCAATAATATTGATAACTATATATGGTGCCAGGTGGGTACTGAAAATATTGGAGGGAACACTGTAAAGTACAATATTGTCTAACCACTATGCTGAGCACTTGGAACTAATACAAAACGATACTGAAAGTAAATTATAATTGAAAAATAAAAAGTAGTTGAAATATTATGTTTTGTCTGAGAAAGCTAAGTCTTGCTTTTACTATCTCCTTCAATGCAAAAATTTAATTAAATATAAGAGCTTTCTAAATCATAGATGCCAAATATCAGGAAGATAAAAAAGGATTAAGAATTCAAACAACAACACTTATAAAGTCAGTAATACAGGCATTCTCTCTCAAAACAATGCCTTGATATACTGCTGGATACTTAATGTGCATTAACATGTGTAATATGTGTATTTTTCTCATATGTATCAAATGCAACATAACAGCTGTAAGAAAAGAGTTAACTGCAACAAAAAGATACATTGATTTTACTTTTCCTTGGTTCTCACACTTTTTTAAAATCAAATCTGTGTGCTCAAAAATAAATTGGATTTAATTCCTTGAATTTACTGACTCTTAAGACAACCATTCTATTCTTAATCTTTACAGGCAAAAGGATTCTTACAAATAACGTAGTATATATTTTTTATCCTATAAACGAGGAAACTGAAGCATTTGCATCTCATTCCTCTTCTGCCCCTCCACTACCACTTCTACTTGTAGGGCCTCTGTTACCAAGTTCAGCCAAATGTGGCAAGGCAACAACTGGCCACATCAGCACAAATGAAAAATAAAAATAAAAATAAAAACCAAGAACTGAATGCCTATATAACACAATATCAACTGCTAAGGTCCCAGGATACCATCTGTCACATAATATAAACATTTTCACCTATCAAAAACACTTTGTGTTCAGAAAACACTTAGTAAGTTTGATTTTTCTAGACGAAATAATGAAAACAAAGTCCAGCCTGTGCTGAGAAAGTAAGAAAGGGAGATGATGTGAGGCACTGAAGGAGAACCGGGAGAAGCAGTGGGAGAGCTTGTTTTAGTTTTTTTCCTTTGGGGTTATATTTATTTATTTTTGGAGAGAGGGGAAAGGAGGGAAATAGAGAGGGAGAGAGAGGGAAACCTCGATTAGTTGCCTCTAGCAAGCACCTGGACTGGGGACCCAACCTGCAGCCCAGGCATGTGCCCTGACTGGGAATTGAAGCAGTGACCTTTCACTTTGTGGATGACTGGACAACATCCAACCACCACCTGAGCCACGCCAGGCAGGGAAGGCCTGGATTTTTAATCACTGCCCTGCTTCTTCTGTGCATCACAGCAAGGTTACCAAGCTTTCTGTAAATGGGGAGTTTCATTTAATTATCTTGGAATTCCTTTTGGCCATCACATTCAATGACTTCAATGTGCTGAAATGAATCGCACATTTACTTGAAAGTTAATATTCACTGTTTTCAAATATAGAAAAAAAATCTAAGTTTTAGAAAAATTCTTTGCCTTATTTAGTATTACATAGATACAATTCAGCTTCCATTTATTGCCTAAAACATTAATTACTTCTTTAATTTAGGAAGGCTTATTAAATAGGGCTACTAGTCTAACCAGCGATGTCCACAAGCAGCTTTAAATCCTATGAGATTTACTCCTTTACTTATTCCCACTGCTTTTCTCACCCCATCTAATTCAGGAGCCCAATACACCTGAGTTCTAATCCTATTTCTGCCATTTGCTCACATCATCATTTGGGGGAAAAGAAAGCATTCTAATGTCATGGGTTGTTTTGCAAATTACGAGGCAAAAGATTTAAGTTAACCACTAGCACAAAGGAATCTAATAAATCAAGTGTTCAATACGTATTTGCCAAACTAGTATTTTATTGATTAACCAGTATTTTATTCTTAAAAACTGCCTTAGCCTCCTTCAAGCCTCCTTTCATTGCCAGCACCTCTACAGAGTTGAGTCCTTCCTGCAGTAAATGTCCAGATTACAGGAGGTGCAATGTCACCTGTACGGGCTCCACCTCATCTACTGTCCTCTCTCCTGGTGATGGCAACAGCAGCAATCACAGGCACTTCATCTCCTATCTACTATCTTCTCTGCAGAAAACTGTAGCTTTGCATATTATTTCATTTAATCCTCACAAAAATCCTTTAGGAATTATGATTATCTTCATTTTAGAGGTGAGATATCTGCATCTTAGGTTACATAATTTCAGAGACTGTATTCAAGGAGTGTTTTTGTTGTTGAGGTGAAAACACATGACATAGTTTACCATGTTAATCATTTTTAAGTACAGAGTGTATTAGTGTTAACTGTAATCACACTGTTATACAATACACCTCTAGAACACTTTCATCTTGCAAAATTGAAACTCTGTACTAACTGAAAACAAGTTCTTTTCCCCCTCCCTACAGCGCATCAACCATCATTTTATTCTCTAAGTGTTTGACCACTTTAGATACACATGAGTGAAATCATACAGTACTTGTCTTTTTGTGTCAAAAGTGTTTTCTAATACTTTAATAGATCTGATAGGTACATTTACCCTAAATATTTTTAATTTGCTTGCTTTAAAATCTTCCTCCCCCAAAAAGGATTATCAAAACGATGACAGTATTTCCAGGCTGGATGACAAAGGTCTGCTGAGACCTTTGCTAACTGCTAATGCTATAAAAGGGATGGTGGCAAGGGTGGGCAAGAGGGATTGATAGGCAAGGAGCACAGGAGGGAGCAGCAGCCACTAAAATAAACCATCTTTTCTAAGTGAATTATTCATAGACTAGGGACTTCCTGTATATAGATAGCAACAGAAAAGAATTTCTTGACATTGTAAGAAATATTACCCCAAACTTAATGATTATCAATAGTTTTCCTTGCTTGGATCATTTCACAAATGTTACTGCTATATCCAAAGTAAATTTAACAGTTAAATCTATCAGAGAAACAAACTTAATGCCTCACTCAAATTTTCCTCAAAAAGAGTGTGCAAATTCAACAAATGTGACAACTACATGCGATAAGGACAATTTATATTAAACAACATGAAATACCACAGAAAATGGAATAGGGAAGACATCTACGTAAGGAGTGCACCTGTCTCACTTTAAGCAGAGTGGTACAGATGGCCAGGCGGATAGCACCATCCCTACCTGTACAAAAACTTTCTGGAGCAGTCCACGGCGTTCTGCTAGAGGTAGCTCATTCTGTGCACCTCCCACTGCCTCAGGCACATGTGGAAGGTCAAAAAACAGATACAAACATTTAACCAGGGTGGAAGGCACTGACATCGTTGTCATGCAGTCCACAGTTTTCTGGAAAACAAACCAATAAATAACTGAATAGGTAGATAAACAGAAAGACAGACGTAACTGTAATTGATACAGCCGAGTAAGCTCACAAACTGATAAAGCCGAGTAAGCCAGAGGCAAAATCACAAACTCTAATTTTAACCCAGAAAATTATGTATCAAAATAACATTTTAAGTGCCTGAAAATATTAAAAATGAATGCATGCTGACAAATACTTATTTCTCATTTGGACATATTTGCTTCAATCAAATATTAAGATGTGTCTCTTTGTTATTATTAAAGTATTTAGTAACTTTACTATTTATTTATTAAGAGGTAACATGTTTCAAAGAACATAAGCTTTAGTATTTAGAATAAAGGATCTTAACCATGAATCTAGCAAACTAATTTTGTTGGATCTTTTTTCCCTATAAAATAGATATAATGGTACATATTTCTTAGGGTTAATATGAGGATTATATAAAATAACAAATACATAGACATATTAAAAACTAAATTATATATTAGTTGTTGCTTTACTATCACTTTAATATTATTTTTATTGTAGATTTATGGGGCCAATATTATTTTTATTGTAGATTTATGGGGCTGTATTCCTGTTTGAGGAATACAGCCATCACTGACACATACACAAATCTCTAGATTATTTTCAAGAATTTCTAGAGGAAGAAATCCCTGACTTTCTCATGGTGAACACCTCAGTATTTTTAAGAAGCAGGCTATAGTAATTTTTATACATGGTGCAATTTGGAATAAAAAGTTTAACTACACTGGAGGGTCAACGGGTTGGCACTGTCTGTTGATTCACTTATTAGCTTTTTCAACATTTACTGATGCCCAGTGTGCGCCAGGCAGTGTGCTGCGAGCTGGGCATGCACCCCTGTCCTTCAGAAGCCTGCAGTCTACCAGCAGGAGCAGGTTCCTCAACTACCAATTTAATCTCTTAAGTGCAACAGTGGTAGTACATACAGGCTAATATAAAAGGGAAGCATTAACAATGCCAGGAGTGGAATGAAAAAATGTAAAAATTAAAATAAAAGGGAAAGGTACAAAGAAGGTTAGGTCATATGATACACTGTGTTTCAGGAACCTGAATCCAAAATTGCTGACTCCCGAAAAGCCATAATAGTAATATGTACACTTTAATAAGTGTTTATTATATATTGTAACAGTCATAAGGCCAAGCATTTTACACTATCTGATCTTCTCCTCAAATCATCCCTATGATGCAGATCCTATTACAGCGTGATTCTTATTTTACAAATAAAGGGATTGAGGCTCATCACTTGCACATCCTGCCTTATGTTAGTGTTGGTTAAGTGGTTCGCAGAGACGTAGGCATCCTGCCCCCCATTCTGACTTAATTTTTATTTTGTTGGCATCAGAGACTCAATGAAGTGAAACCAATAAAGAAGTAACAGAGCCAGATTTCAGAGAATCAGCGGTGGTAATGTAGATCACAAGTTAACTATACAGAGCAGGAAGGCTGGGCTAATGATTAGAAACAAATACGGAAAACCCTTTGAGACAGGGACTGCACTAATGCAGTAGCAAGACGGAGAAGAGAGAGAACCCCAAGAACAATCTGTTGCTGGCTCTGGCCCCCTTCCACAGAGCCACTATCATTTCCTATCTCTAATATTCAAAACGCCCTACTTTTCCTACAATTTGTTTTTCAGACATCACACATTTAATGTTCAGTTTAAATGTCTACTCATGTCTGAAGTTTTCATTGTCAAAAGACAATTTCCATTTATTCCTCATCTTTCCTCCCATCTTCAACTACAACATTTATAACTCACATTTCTATTTTCACAGCACTACATACACCCCACCACTGCATTTTACAGTATTATCTTCATCTACTTCATCTGTCTGTCATCTACATATTAACTTAGTACCATGTTTTATTCGTCTCTGTATTCACAGCCGCCAACAGAAAATTGCATACAAAAATGTCTGCTTAAGACACAACACAAAATTTTTAAAGGTCTCTTTTTGCAATTAGATTATTAACAAGCTTTCCCTTCCCGTTAAGCAAAAAAGTAATATTTTTCAATTCTCACAACTGATAGATGGAAAGTACAACTTGGAATTCAAACTGGCAACACTTGTAATTTTAAAAGCGATTAGGTTTCTCTCCTAATTCTTTTCTTATACTTTTAAGGCAATCTATCCATTTGTGCATATTTTAACTAAACCACATTTAACTATTTTCTACTATGTGTTAGGTATTATGGTTAGAATTAGGACACAGTCTTCGCTCACAATAGAGAAAGAAAAACATAGTATCTACAGAAAATATGAGTAAAACAGAAATATGCCAATTACAATTATAATTTTATATTTTATTCTAAACCAAATCAAATTTTGGTACAGTAATATAGAAGCATTTATAACTAGCATCAACAGCAAATAAAATTGATATACTGATAGTCATCTGATATAGTCATAGCTACATAGAAATAATGGGACACTTTAGGGCTATCTGAAAGTTAGTAACTCAGGGTAAATAAACATCTCCATTTGCCCAGGACTGAGGGGGTTTCTTCAGATGAGACGTTTCTAAAATTCAGAAAATACCAGGTAAATCAGGATAAGTTGTTCAGATTCTTTTCTGGTTAAGAAAGAAAAAAAAACAATCCACCAAACAAAAAAGGGAAACGATGCATTCCAAATGGGAAAAAGCCCACTTGCTACTTATTCTGAGCTAGTGACTAGTTTCAGAATATGGTTACTAAGAACTATGCATTGTTTCTGTTATGACAGGGTCACAGTCACCTTCACAGAGTCCATTCTGAGATAATGTGAGGTGTATAAAAGCCACAGTAATTTAGACAATAGCCATTCTCAAATGTATTGACTTTGATATGTAATTAAACTCTAAATGTAGAGGTTGAATAAATTTCCTTTATCCCAAAAATATCACAGGTCAAATATCAGGTATCCAAACAGGTCATAAATGAGTAAAAGCAACATATATCCTGGCAGACGTTAAAAGCAGATTTAGAGGAGGAAAAAAAACAATCTCCAGAATAAAACAAGTGGTAAATGACTATAAATTATACTGAAAATGGCAGTATTTTCTTATTTTCCTTAAAATTAGAAATATTTAAATGTATTTTTCATTTATTTATTAGCTAAGTACCCTAAGCTTAACCTTAGATGATTCTTCTAAGGCAAAACGTCCCTAACATGAGTAACAGGATTCTTGGGCTGGGCTTGATGAAGTCAGAGTCCTGAGCTATTTATCTCCAGCCACAGATGGTCCATCCTTTGCCCAGTGTGCTGTAGAAATGGTATCATGCTTTGTGTGTGCTATGATATGACAAAGGTAAAAAACAGCATTCTAGATTAGGCATTTCCTCATGTGTAAAATGTGTTAAGACATCGACCTCTGCACATGAATATTGTCAGAAGCATGAAATAATATGTAATAAGAATTAGAAGAATATAATGATTATCATAAAATTTAATTTGGAAATTACAGAAAGTTTAATTTTACAAATTCCTGAGAGGATGAAAAAAAGAGTTTGAGTTATTAAACTTGTAACCAAAGAACTCACCTGACCGGAAGATGCTAACAAATTAATTGTTGTCAGAAGCATCCAGCCTCTACTGGCTTCTTCACTCTGATTGATTTCTAGGAATTGGACTATGGCCCGACTTGCAGCCTCTATAAAACCAAAGGAAAGCTTTAGGTAGGGGTTGGGGAATCACATATAAAGAGAGACTTCGTGAAAATCTGCAAAGAAACAATCATTCACTAAGCATGTCCTTTAAATCAGTACTGCTGCATGCTCTATGTCAAACACGTTAAAGACAGCAATGTTCCCATGACACACACAGGTCTTTACAGTACTCATATATCATCCATCGTATCAATAGGGAAGTGTAAAAGTCAACGAAAAGGTATGTCACAAACTAGTGAAAAAGAGTCATGGAAAAGGTAAAATTTGAACCAATGCTGCCTGGAAAAAAAAGTATAGGTATACTCTACTTTTAAAGTTGATATTAGGCCACCTGGCTCTTATGAAAGACCTACATTAATATCTGTTGTTGCTAACCAAAAGGAATCAGAAAAAGATTTTTGCTTTCACAAAAAAGGATGAAAAGTAAAAACAGTGTTCAGCATTTGCTCTGCAGGGGGGCCATTCTAAAGGCAGTGCTCCTGGAGCAGTAAGAGTAGCCCCACCAAGCTCCTTCCCTGAGGACTACACTCTGCATCTCGGCATCAAGCCCCACAGCTTTGAACTGTGTCTGTGAGCACCTGTGCTTTATCTCCATTTACTCTGTGCACTTGCTAGCAAGATGTGTCTTAAGATATTAGAAAAGCCTAAGTAAGCTCTTAAGGATGTTACGCTTAGTGTAAAACTGGATGTAGTTAAGCATTCTGATCATGGGAAACAAAATACATTGTGTGTGTGTGATGAACTTGCCTGCATCCAATATTCATATTATTTGCATGTGGAGAGAAAGACTCTTGAAAGGTGCCAAAGTTACTATTGGTTCTGCTAGGAGTAAAGTGGTCTTTTTTAGGTGGCATCCAGTAATGAATAAAACGGAAATTTTGTTGCTTGAGTGGATTGATGGGTACAAGGCATGGTGTACATTTATCAGATCATCCCGCTTTTACTGCACATTAGCGTTATTTTAGGTTTTAGGTATGATTTGAAAGGTTATTTTTTTCTGTCTGGGAATAATAAATTTTTTCCCATATAAATTAAAGGTGACTGTTTCTTCATGTTATGCCATTTCAACTTACGAAAGGCTTCACAGGCAAGCTCTACTTTTGGAAACAGGGGGACACCTATATATGCTTGTCTAGGAAGTGGGGGGCAGGGTGGGAAGAGAACTGACAGACTAAGAACACAGTATTAAAACAGAAGTGTAGCTAGAGGAAAGAACAAAACATGTATACATCAAGATAAAGAATAGTAATAACATTGGGTTAACATTCTAGATCATCATATGTTGAGAATTAGATTCATATATCAAAAGTAGTGATAAAAATTGATACCTATTGATGAAGGAGGGTAACTAAGGTGACTCTTTGGGTAAAAAGGAGAAATGCAGTTTCTTGAGCAAAGATGATGAAATAATTACTCTAAGACTATTAACTTAGTGAGGTATATAGATGACAAACTGGGAAGGCAGAGACCCGTGATGGTGATGGGGGCAAAAAACTGGAAGGGTGCTTCTGTGATACACACAGGTGGCAACATGAGCAGCTGACAGCAGGAACAGAGAGACAGGGAGAGAATCATTCACAGAACTGTAACGTTGCAAGAATCTTTGAAAATAAATTTAGTTGATTATGTTTTAGAGATAAGGGAAAATGGATAGAATCTCAACCATATACTTAAGTTCATAAGCAGAGTTCATCAATTTTTATATTGATAACCAAGATAAATTAAAGTTGTCAGAAAATAAGTCCTATGTATTTACTCTAAATCAACTGGCAAGTCACTGATGTACACTTAACACACTTCACAGAGATGTAGAATGTAGAACAGAATTGGATTGCATTAGAGAATTTTTTTTCTTTCATTTAAGACAAACAAGATAAAAGTGTTTTATTAAAGAATTGAATGAATACGAGACTTACATGTGGTACTGTGCTGGGGCATAGGTTACCTTTATATACTTTCATTTGAAGGAACATTTTAATAAAAAAAAATTTTGATTGCTTATTTTTACTGAATCTTAACTATATAACAAGCACTGTTAAGTACTTGTAAATGCAACTTGTTACAAGAACCATGAGTTACTTTCCATTATTATACCCCTTATAACATATAAATTAAGAAATGGAGAGCCCTGGCTGGTGTAGCTCAGTGGATTGAGCGCGGGCCTGTGAAACAAGGGGTCGCTAGTTCGGTTCCCAGTCAGGGCACATGCCTGGGTTGTGGGCCAGGTCCTCAGTAAGGGACACATGAGAGGGAACCACACATTGATGTTTCTCTCCTACTCTTTCTCCTTCCCTTCTCCTCTCTCTAAAAATAAATAAATAATTTTAAAACAGGAGAAAAAAAAGAAATGGAGAAGGAAAATAATTTGCCGAGAGTAACATAGCTAGTCAGTGATAGAACTTACATTCAAGTCCAGACTGTCTAACCTGTCAGAGAAAAAATGTAGTGATAAAAAGAATTTACTGGAAATGAGAGATGCCAACAGAAGCCTGGCTTATTTCTAATATTTTGTATCTCAAGTGTTGAAACTATTACGTTCACATGTTCACTGATTTACGATTCCTAGTCCCTCTCTAGAAAATAAGCAGCAGGGGAGCAGTCTCCTTGGCTGTTCACTAATGATTCTCAGTACGAAGCGCATCACTGCACTGTGTGGGCACTTAGTAAGTACCTGTTAAATGAAGAGATAAACCATCCTAAGTTGGTTAAAGAAGGACGCACTGAGCTCAACTTCTAATGAACATTAAGAGGTTTGGATTTATTATGAATAATAGAGATTCCCAGCAATTTTGAAAAGAGGAGTAATAAAAAGAAAGCAATGCTTAAGACTGATTAAATTGTGAAGATTCATGAGAGGGGGAAAGCAAATAAAAGCATAACACTATGAAAAACTTCTTTAGCAGTCATGGTTTGAGACCACTGGTAAAAGTTGACCTGCAAATTTTTCTTGCACACTTACAAGGGATTCTGCCATTTGATACATTACACGAGCCCTCTTTCCTTGATAGGAATCAAATGCTCATGTAAAGAGGACTACTCCTTCCCAGTTAGCTGCAATGATCAATTAAAGGCTGACATGTGATGCTTTCACTTCCTAGGCTTCTTCACAATTAGGCAGCTCTGTTTTTATTTTGTGTATGTCTAATTTTGTAACTTGACATATCTAAAAAACTATCTGGAACCATCAAGTGATAATTTCATAATTATATCAATGTAATGAAATTCTGTATCACAAAAAAAATCATTACTAAATGAACTGGTCATTACCACCTATGCTTATCACAGACCAGGAAAAAAGAGATTTTGAAGAACTAAAGTTACTTTAAGAGATAATTAAAGTTATTTTCCTGGTACAGAAACTAGAAACCTATAGATAAGACCACTCTGAGTGAATATAAATTCCACCCATATTATTAAAACAAAATTGGACAAATATATACTTTCACTGCTACTGAATAAGTTTCCAATTATACAATGAATGCTAATGTCTATTTTGAGAACCAAAACACCAAAAATGTACTTTTGGGTTGAAAAAGTTCTACTTATTTGATAAACGGCACTTACAATAGTGTGTGCTTTCTTCTGTTTTGGTTGACAATGAACATTAAGGTATTCCTCAAGACAAATAATGGATTAGAGCTTGCTCTCCTTGGGGTACATCTAATCGAATTTCCATTTCCAGTGAATTTTCCTTCTCCTAAATGCTGAGGGCCCCCACAAGACTTGTAACCAGGGGGGCAATGGGCGGTAGGAGCTCGTCCCGGGCTAACCCCCGATCTCGTCTCTAAGGTCCCCCTTCTCTGCCGCTCCAGTCAGCTGAGAGCAGCCCCATGTCAGCTCTCCTCTTGTTTCTCTACCCTGAGCCCTTCCTTGTTTTTGTTGTCCTGAACTTTAATAAAGGTTACTGTCAAAAAAAAAAAAAGACAAAACTGTTCTTTGTTATTAAATATTATGACAGTTCAATCAATTACTGATGTGAATAAATAATATGTGTGAAAAAACTTTGAACACGATCAAGACAGTATAATTATTGGCAGTATCCCATCCCTTTAACAACTCTATCAACTAAATAAGTTGTTGAGAAGGTGGAGAAGGCCTAAGTTACTTCAGGAATAATGTACAATTTTATTATTTAGCTTTCAATTATATGCTTATACAGATAAAGAAATCTGGATAGGTAGTTGTGGTTGAATGATATGGAACAGATCTACAACTGTGTCAAATTCTCTCTATGTAACAAAAGCATTCAGAACTATTTTATTTTCACCTACTAATTTCAGAATATTGCCACTCAAAACAATTTAATGGGATCTCCCACTTTTTATTTTAAATTAATTAAGAAGCTGATTATAAAAGTAGGTAACATTTAGTGGTATCTTAAAAATATATGTATACTAAAAAGTGATTTTTAATTAAATTTCCACAAATCAGTTTCTTAAAACTTAGAAAAACATTCCTAGTCAAAAAAATATTGCATTAGGATCTTTTAATTTCACTTATATTTAACAAATACAAATTTAAATGATGGTTTAACTTAAGGTTATAAGAGTTACTGTAAAAACATATTATCCTATATTGTGAGCTGCCAATCAATCACTGGACTCAAGCTTTTGCTTTCACAACTGCATTTTATTTTAGTATATATAGTTAGACTCAAAAGTGCAGAAATGGAGTTAGAACTCTTTATTAGATTAAATAAGAATAGAATGTAGACAATTTTAAAAGAACTTTAAGTTACCAGTCTACATTGAAAGAATTTAAGTGAATTCCATTAGCATTCAGAATAATTTGGAAAAAATTTGTTAATAATAAATGCAATGCAACATTTTTTCCTTTGCAAAGCCCATTTAAAGCATAATCATCTTCAAACTTATGCTTCAGGATGATAATGTAAGACATGTTAATAGTATTACTACATTTAGTTCATTAAGAAAGATATCAAGCCCTAAACAACTCTTCCCATCCACCTCTACTCCCCCCTCAAAAACCTGCTGTAAATTAGTCAGAAAAACAGTATTAGAATTCGCAAGTTCCATGCTTCTTCTCATCTGATGATGCATAACCGCACCTTGAGAATAAAATTACCTGAAGGTGTTGTGGCTTTGAAATCCCTGGAGGATAGCAGGGCACAATATTCTTCTGTTTAAAAAAAAAAAGGGCTGGGCTGTCCAATTGGGATTTGCTACAGTATACTAATCCCACAACAAAACACTCCATGAGACACCAACCGTACTCAGCATCACCTGGCTTCTCCATCACTGTGCTGCTGCCCATTTTTCTCTTGCACCCCTGGATCTAAACAGTGGCACCTTGCATGCACCAACTAAAGATAATTTTTCACAGGTGGGAACTTTCTACTTTAATGACATAAACTGATTATGTCACCTTACAATTAAGCAGACTGCGTGTTTGAACTTAAAACTACACAAGAAGGAAAAAAACCTTAAACTACTCCCCTTAAACAATATAGCCACAAAATAATATGTTTTTCTCAAATTAGTTTAGAGTTACTATATATTTAACAAAAGCCACACAGAGACAACAGTGAAGAGAGAATTAAGAAAGACAGAGAACTAGAACTGTGAAGTTGCCTTGTGTATTACAAATCAGTCTATGTACCCATGTTATATATTGATATTTCCTAAAATTTTCAATTTTTAGTAACTTCTGATAAACAGATTTAAACAAGAGAATTGCAGATAAGAATGGCCCCTACTGAGATATCTATAACTCATTTATTAGAGGTAATCTGATAAAAAGATTTGATATGTAAATAGAGACTAGGTAAAAAACAAAATAACACAAGCATTCCACACCAAATTCAGGAGTCCTGGAAAAATAATCTTGCCCTGATGCCCAACACATATAGCTATTTTTCAAAGGAATAACAGAGGGCTCATGTCACCTGCTTTCTTGGAGAAAAATTTGAATAGTAATGGTAACGATTACCATCAATAACCTCCTGTAAAATAAAAGGTTAGAGGACTTCCACCAAGATGGAGGCATAGGTGGAAAACACTATGCCTTTTCCCACAACCAAGTTTGAATACAACAAAGGTTTAGTAAACAAAGACGCAGTCAAAGAACAGAAAACTGAACTATATGGAAATATGACAACAACAAACTGTTCAACTGGGACCGGTAATAGGGGCGGAGCCAGCAGCGGAGCAAGGTCTAGCAGGAAGGATCCCCCAACCCAGGCGACCTATGCGACCTATGCGACCCAGGCACGAGCAAGCAGCCGGCGTAGCCTCATGGGCCCAGTAAGGGTGCGGGGCAGGCTGAGCGTGATTGCACATTCGAGTGCACAGATAAACCCAGCAAAGAAGTGAGCAGTGAGACAGACCACGTGGCCCCGGGGGCGGGAGAAGGCAGAGGGAACCCCCATTGATTTCCTTTGACCCCGCCCCCACATACAGCCCCACAACCCAGCGACTTAGTTGCCCTGCTCTGGTGAATGCCTAGGGCTCTGATCCTGCTACCTAACAGGCACAAACAGCCCAAAAGATGGCGCAAGAGGAACTCAAAGTCCCAGAGCCCATAACTCTCAGCGACCGAGAAATCGCCAGCCTCTCAGAAGTACAATTCAAGACACTGTTTATCAGGATGCTCACAGAACTGGCTGATAATAGTCATAAATTAGAGGAACATATGAAGGCTAAACTAATTGAAATGAAGGGAGATGCCCAGGAAACCAATAGTGATGGAAAGGAAACTGGGACTCAAATCAATGGAGTGGACCAGAAGGAAGAACAAAACACCCAACCAGAAAAGAATAAAGAAACAAGAATTCAAAAAAATGAGAAGAGGCTTAGGAACCTCCAGGACATCTTTAAACGTTCCAACATCCGGATTATAGGGGTACCAGAAGGGGAAAAGAAACAGCCACGAGTGGAAAATGTATTTGAACAAATAATAAAGGAGAACTTCCCCAGTCTGGCAAAGGAAATAGACTTCCAGGAAATCCAGGAAGCTCAGAGAGTGCCAAAGAAGTTGGACCCAAGAAGGAACACACCAAGGCACATCATAATTACATTAGCCAAGATGAAAATGAAGGAGAGAATCCTAGAAGCAGCAAGAGGTAAGGGGACAGTCACCTACAAAGGAGTTCCCATCAGACTGTCAGCGGATTTCTCAAAAGAGACCTTACAGGCAAGAAGGAGCTGGAAGGAAGTATTCCAAGTCATGAAAGGCAAGGACCTACATCCAAGATTGCTCTATCCAGCAAAGCTTTCATTTAGAATGGAAGGGCAGATAAAGTGCTTCTCAGATAAGATCAAATTCAAGGAGTTCATCATCACCAAGCCCTTATTCTATGAAATGTTAAAGGGACTTATATAGAAAAAGATGAAAAATATGAACAATATGGACAGCAAACTCACAGTTATTAACGACCACACCTAAAACAAAAGCAAACCAAGAGGACAGTGAGATCAAGAGTGGAACCATAGAAATGAAGAACACATGGAGGGTTAGCAACAGGGGAGTGAGAAGAGGAGAAGGGGGGAGAAGGTACAGAAAACAGCATAGATGGTAGGTAGAAAATAGATAGGGGGGAGGGCGAGAATAGTAGGGGAAATATAGAATCTAATGAATTTGAGACACATGGTCATAAACTAAAGGGGGAGAATGGTGGGGGGAGGGGGTGTGCAGGGTAGAGGAGAATGAAGAGGGGGGAACAGAATAACAACTGTAATGGTATAATCAATAAAATATATAATAAATTTAAAAAAAAAGGTTACATGAAGAATCAAAAGTAGCCCAGTTCATGGCAACAGAGGGTAAAATGGAGATTCCCAAGGCCTGGGAGGAAGAGCAAACAGGGAGTTGCTGATCAGTGGGTACAAAGTTATAGCTATATAAGATGAAAAAGTTCTAGAGATCCACTGTACAACACTGTGCTTACAGTTAACTGTACATTTAAAAATTTGTTAAGAGGGCAGATATAAGTTATGTGTTTTTTACTACAATAAAAATCAGTCAAACAACTAGAAAATAAGAAAGGGGATATGAAAGAGTGAGATGTACCTAGATCTTGAACACCTAATTTTTTTTCACCACAAATGAAAACAAATCTCCATGATATATCCGGCCAGGTAGCTCAGTTGGTTAGACCACTGTCCCAATACATCAAGGTTGCAGGTTCAATCCCTGGTCAGGATACATAAAAGAAACACCCAATAAATGCCTAAGTAGAATAACAAATCAATGTTTCTGCCTCTGAAATCAACAAATAAAAAATAAAAATAATCTCCATGAAGATACCTGTGACCAAAAGAAACTTCCAATGTTCAAGGCTAAACTAAAAGTAAGAGAACAAGAATTCCCAAAGCCAGGGTAATTTAAGGCAGGTTTAAGAGATATTCCAAAATTATGCTTTTTTCTCTGAAACATCAGTAAGGGTGGCTTTTCTAACACTGCTCCAATTCTCAAGGCATTAAAATGAGTGGGGAGCAGAGAAGTCCTATGTCAAAGTCAGTAAAACTTTATTGAGTGCCTAATCTGTGACAAGCATTCTTCTAGGTCTGTGGTTTACAACAGGTGTGCCACAAAAAATTTTAAAACATGCAATACCTGATTATTTAGTCAGAAGCACTAACTTCTCTTCCTGTAGACTGTCCAAAAAACTGACAGCAGCCAACACGGCAACAGCCATCAGGTATGAATGAAATCAAAACTATAGTTTTTTTTGTCAGACCTGAAAAAAATATATTTTTTGGTATGCTACAGAACTTTAGTAACTAGCTTATGTGTGCCATCAGATGAAAAAGGTTAAAAATCTCTGTTCCAGATGATACAGAAGTAATCATAACAGACAATAAAATTAAATAAGTAAATGAGTAAGAAGATACTTTAGATGATGACGAAGCTCTAAAGGAAGTACTTTAGGTGACTAAAGAAATGTATACTAACTGGTATGGGGGTAGAGTAGAAACAATCTATTTGCAACAGGGAGGTCAAGAATGGTTCCTCTTATGGAGGTAAAATTCATACAGATTCAATTCAATTTTGCTGGATTCTAAAGTTAATAACTTTCAAAAGTTTAAAGCTAAAAATTACATGGAAGCACATAATGTGAAAAAATACATTTAAAAATAGCTGGGAAATAAGATGTTATCAATGGGAAGGGTGGGTAAAGGGCACAGGGGGCTCTATGAGTTATGTTTATAACTTCCTCGGAGCCTACAATTACTTTAAAATGAGAAGTTTTTAAAAACATGTATAGTTATTACTATAAATTACAGTGAGATATCTATTTCCCTTAGGATACTTCTCATTATTTCTCAGGCATTGACCTATAGATATAAAATTATAAAGGGATTCAGGAAAACAAATCTCCGACAAAGAAAAAGGTTTTCCTACAAACATGCAGGTTAGGTACTTGTACAAAGACAGTAACAGAGAAGTAAATAAAGTTCTGGAAATGTTTTTCTAATCTAGGAATATCATTCGAGAAAGAAAATGCAATGACACAACTTGTGACAGAGAAATCTGCCTTATTTAAAATAGCTGTATCAGCAAAAAACACGTATCTGCCATTTAAGACCACCTTCTTATTTCCATAGAAGAAACTGAAATCAGGAAAGGAAAAAGGAGGCAACACAATTTGGGGAGGACGTGGAGAAGACAGGGCAGGAAAGTATCTTGACAACTTTCATTAGACTTGCTTTAAGAACTGCAAAAATAATTAAAACTTTCACACTTGAAAATCCATACATCAATTCATATAATATAATGCTTCTGAATAAGGGATTTTGCCCTCAATCTAAAAACATTTAATGGCTATTGTTCCAAAGACTTCATAATGGGCTCCAGTGAAAGATAAAACATTGAGACAAGCATTTACCTCTGTGTTCTCCTGAAACCCCACAGCAATGACCGGAAATGTGTCCCTCCCAGAATTCACAGGTTGAAGCCCTAACTCTTAATGCAATGGTATTTGGTGATGGAGCCTACGGAAATTAATTAATTAAGTATAAACGAGGTCATAATGGGATCAGTGCCCTTGTAAGAAGAAAGACCAGAACTGTCTCTCTTTCTCCTACAGGTGGGGCCACATCCAGAAGATGTCATCTGCAATCCAAGATCGCAGCAGAAACCCATCAAGATGACAGTGGGATCCAGACTTTTAGCTTCCAGAACTGCAAAAAAATTTCTGTTGTTTAAGCCACTGGTCTATGGTATTTTAATGTCAGCTGGAGCATGCTAACACACCCACTAAATATGCAGAGGGGTTTTTCAAAAGGCATAAACCTGTAAGGACAAAGAGAATAGTAAAGATAAAAACAATTTTGAATACTAACATAGTACAGAAGCTAGTGGTAATTAACTTAGTAAATTCTAGAATCTTAAAGTACGTGCAGGAAAAACAACTAAACTATAATAGAACTACCAAGCAGCTCAGGAATTGGTGGCATTGGCTACCTTTCTCTGGAAGCAGAGGGGATAGAAAATGGTACATAGAGGATTGGTGAAATTACTTTTATGAGCAGCCGTGCACACAGTGCAACATACAGATCATGGATCTTAGAAATTTACACTTGAAAACTATACGACCCTCTCCACCAATGTCACCCCAATAAATGTAATAAGCGAATAAATAAATGAATAGACGAATGAATGAAGGTCATTCTATAGAATGAGTAAATAAGGTTTTTTTTTCTTTTTAAAAAGCAGCTAGACCCTAGATACCCACCACAAAAAAAGCACTAGACTGAAGGTTTATTCAGTGCAAAGAGTAAGAGACAGTGTTTGGCCTGGGGTGGAGCAGGGATGATAACAGCACATCAGGCACAGCTGTGGGCTCAGGGAGATAAAGCAGAAACTCATGTACTCTGAATGCTCAGGGTCCTCAGACCTTTCCTCTACTTGGCTTCCAAAACATTCAGAGTCATACATATATGGTCTAGGTAAAGACTAGATATTCTTCTCTGGGGACTCTGTCTAGTCAGGGAAAGATGGTCAACAAAATGGCCCAGCAGGATCACCCTGGACTGACGCCCAGAGTTGCAAGTTCTACTCACAATTACAAAGCTACCCAGCATCTTTCCATCCATTTTTATACAGGAACAGATGGCCAAGGATGAGATATGTGAGGACATTCTCCAACATAAGAGTCAAGAGACAGAAACAAATAAACAAAAAAGGGACAGTCTTAAAAAGACTACACAGGTACATGAAAATATGAAAACAAAAAACAAAAAGTCAGCTAAGAGAAGGGAATCCACACAAAAACAAAATACCAATAAAGAAGAAAAAAGTCTTAGAAATTAAAATTATAGAGCTCTGCGGCTGAAGAGGTCGCTTAATAAGGAAGGGTAGGGAGTGTGAGTGCACTATCGAGATATCCCTCATTCTCTAGCAGTTAGGGTTGTCCCCGGTTAAGACCAGTGAAGCTTTACTACTTGGAGCAGTTCCGGGAAACCAGCAGCGACAGTGACCCATCGTAAGGCTTTCAATCGGAGATAACGTGGGAAGTCAGTATGTCCTGCACCAGGGAAACTCCACGAGTCTCTTATCCAAAGGAATAATTGAGATCCCTGGGCCTGACCTCCTGAATTACACCTGGATCCTCTGCCTCAATATACCCAAGATTTAGGGGGAGTGGGATGCCACCTTGCACATTCCATCTCTTGCCCTTAGGCAATTGGTGACTTTGGCAAAAAAAGAAAATGGAACTAGCCAAATGCATATAAAGAGAATATATATACTATATGGTAGGGCTTATTTACACCCCCAGTTTTCTAGGTGTTTTTGATATGTCCATTGTATTCAGCTAAATGCCTGTTGGGTGTTCAACTTTGGATTAATACAGCAGAAAGCTACAGAAACACTAAAAATAATAATTAGCTGCTAGTTATCAAACACTTGATATATGCCAGTCCAAGCATAAAGGGTTCTTAGTATCTTTACATGTTGTTAGCAATTCTATGTGATAAATATTATTTGCATTTCTGGTATTAAAAACAAGGCTTGGAGAAGGTTAAAAATTACCTCGAGGGGACTTCCGCCAAGATGGAGGCATAGGTGGAAACACTGTGCCTTCTCCCACAACCAAGTTTGAAAACAACAAAGGTTTGGGAACAAAGACACAGTCAAAGAACAGAAAATTGAATTATATTGAAGTCCGACTACAACGAACCGTTCAACCCAGATGGTAAGAGGGGTGGAGCCAGCAGCGGAGCAGGGTTGGGCAGGATAGATCCCCGGACCTGGGCACGCAAGTGGCCCGGACCCAGACAGGGCGTGGGGCAGACTGACCTCGGTGGCACATTGGAGCACAGTGAGACGGACCACGCAGGCCACAGGGGTGAGGGCTGACGGCGGTGGCACACTCGAGTGCAGTGGGACGAAACTCGCGGGCCCCGGTGACTGTGGCAGCTGCAGTACCTGGGGGGCCGAGGCGGGAGGCGGCACACAGGACGCCATTGTTCCTCTTTGACCCCGCCCCCCATACAGCTTGACAACCCAGCGACTTAGTTGCCCTGCTCTGGTGAACACCTGGGGCTCCGATCCTGCTATGTAACAGGCATGAACAGCCCAAAAGATGGCGCAAGAAGAACTCAAAGTCCCAGAGCCGATAACTCTCAATGACCGAGAAATTGCCAGACTCTCAGAAACACAGTTCAAGACACTGTTTATCAGGATGCTCACAGAACTGGTTGATTATAGTCACAAATTAGAGGAACATATGAAGGCTAAACTAATTGAAATGAAGGGAGATGTCCAGGAAACCAATAGTGATGGAAAGGAAACTGGGACTCAAATCAATGGAATGGACCAGAAGGAAGAACGAAACATCTGACCAGAAAGGAATGAAGAAATGAGAATTCAAAAAAATCAGGAGAGGCACAGGAACCTCCAGGACATCTTTAAACATTCCAACATCCGGATTATAGGGGTACCAGAAGGGGGAAAGAAACAGCCATGAGTGGAAACCTTATTTGAACAAATAATAAAGGAGAACTTCCCCAGTCTGGCAAAGGAAACAGACTTCCAGGAAATCCAGGAAGCTCAGAGAGTCCCAAAGAAGTTGGACCCAGAGAGGGAGGAGAAGATAGCGGCAGAGTAGGACAAAGGCTTTCACTTCCCTTCACGTGCTGGAGAAAAACCAGGCTGCTCTGCAGAGGAGCACAGCGAACACCCAACAGAGACCCAGCATATGGGATGGCAGGACCCCAGAAAGTATAGCGGACACTGAATGACCAGAGGTTGAGGAGAGGAGATGGACCTCAGATGAACAAGGTACGAGGGAACAGCGCAGAGGTTGCAGGCCCTTTGCCGGGCAGTGCCGGGGCCCTGGAATGGCCGCCTTGATCTCTGAGAGTAGAGGGAGGGCAACAACAAAAACCCTGTGAGAGAACTAGTCACTGGCATCCTCTCTAACCAGCAGGGTGCAGATTGGAAAACATCAGGAGAGATCGGTCTGCCTGTAGTGGCAGAGAGAGGAGTGGGCATTGGGAAGCAAACCAGAGACCTCTGATAACCTGTGGAGTCAGACTGTGGTTGCCAGTTTGGGGAACTGAGGGGCCTCGGCATTCTCAGTAGCCTGAGCCGGTGCTCCCACAGTCTCGGGGAGCTTCAGGATACTGGCAGTGCCCCTGGAAGAGCACCAGTCACCAGCTCCCTCCCTACCCAGCCGGGCGCAGGCTGAGAGGCACCGGGAGTTCGGTGTGGTTACCAGCTTGGAGGTCTGGGAGTCCCGTGCATTCCTGGTGGTGTGCATTCCCGATAGCAGGGGACTCCAGCCAGGGACTCCAGCCGGAGCTCACACAGCCTCGGGGAGCTGCATGCTACTGACAGGGCCCCTGGGGGAGGGCCAATCGCCAGATCCATCCCTACCCAGCCGGGCGCAGACTGAGAAACACCGGGAGTCCGGTGTGGTTACCAGCTTGGAGGTCTGGCAGTCCCCTGCATTCCCAGTGGCGTGCATTCCCAATAGCAGGGGACTCCAGCGGGTGCTCACACAGCCTCGGGGAGCTGTGGGCTGCTGGCAAGGCCCCTGGAAGAGCGCCAGTCACCAGCTCCATCTCTACCCAGCTGGGCTCAGACGGAGAAGCTCCGGGAGTCAGGTTGTGGCTGCCGGTTTGGAAGAATTGTGAGTTGCCCAGTGTGTGCAGCCACAGCACTGGGAAAGGTCCAAGCCCAAGCCTGCGAGACCAGGAAAGCCTGGGTGGGCGTGCGTGCTCTCACGCTAGGCCAGAACAGGGAAGCCTGGGGGAAAACCTGCTCTCAGTGGGGCACGGGAGAGCGGCACCATTCTGGATCTTGGGAGGGCACTGGCGAGACCAGCTAAGTTCACTGAGACGAGACAAAGGAACACTAATAGCCCTTCAGGCTGCTGCAGCTAGGGAGACCAGAAGAAAAGGTTTGACCAGCTGGAAGCCAACAAGAGGAGTAGGTGGAAGTGGAGAACACCAAGATACCTGCAGGAGACTGCACCACTGAATCTCACAGGCATCTTACCACAGAAGTTCACACCATAAACCCAGGAACCCAGAACAGATCACTTTAAGAAGCTGAAGCCAACAAGAAGATCAACACAAACCATGGGAAGACAAAGAAACAATCCCCAAATGAAAGAAAAGGAGGAACTCTCAGAAAGAACATTAGATGAAATAGAGGCAAGCCAACTATCAGACATTGAATTCAAAGCACTGGTTATCAGGAAATTCAAAGAGCTTACAATGAGCTACCAGAAACTAGAGGGGAGCTACCAGAAACTAGAGGGGAGCTACAGTGAACTCTCCGCAAACTACACCAACATGAAAAAGGAAATAGAAACCATTAGTAAAGGCCAAGAGGAAATGAAGAATACAATTTCTGAACTGAAGAACACAGTAGAAGGTATGAAGAATAGAATCGATATGGCGGAAGATCACATAAGTGAGATTGAAGACAGGATAGAAAGAATCTCCCAGATAGACCAAATAATGCAAAAGAGAATCAGAAAAAATGAGGACAATTTAAGAGAAATGCAAGACAACATGAAATGTAATAACATCCGAATAACAGGAATACCAGAAGGAGAGGAAGAAGAACAAGGGATAGAAAACCTACTTGAAAGAGTAATAATGGAAAATTTTCCTAAGTTGAAGAGAGAGAAAGTCACACGGATTCAGGAATCCCAGAGAGTCCCAATCAGGTGGAACCCAAAGAGGCCTACTGCAAGACACATCATCGTTAAAATGGCAAACCTCCAAGACAAACAGAAAATCCTAAAGGCAGCAAGGGAGAAAAAGGAATTAACATACAAGGGGGTCCCAATAAGGTTGGCTACTGACTTCTCAATGGAAACACTCCAAGCAAGAAGAGAATGGCAAGAAATATTCCAAGTAATGAGAAACAGAGGCCTACAACCAAGGCTATTGTACCCAGCAAGGCTCTCAATCAAGATAGAAGGACAAATAAAGAGCTTCCAAGACAAAAGAAGTCTAAAAGAATATACCTCCACCAAACCAGCTCTACAAGAATTACTAAAAGGGCTGCTTTAGGAAAGGAAGGAAAAGAGAGAGACAGAGAGGAACACAGGTACATAAATGGCAATGAATAAGTACCTTTCAATAATAACCTTAAACGTAAATGGATTAAATGCACCAATTAAAAGACATAGAATAGCTGAATGGATAAGAAAGCACGACCCACACATATGTTGCCTATAAGAGACCCACCTCGGGACAAAAGACCACCACAGACTAAAAGTTAAAGTATGGAAACAAATTTTCCAAGCAAATAGACAAGAAAAAAAAGCCGGGGTAGCAATTCTCATATCAGACAAAATAGACTTCGAAAGAAGGGCCATAAAGAGAGACCCAGAAGGTCACTTCATAATACTCAAGGGGAGAATCCACCAAGAAGACATTAACATCGTAAATATATATGCACCCAACATAGGAGCACCCAAATATATAAAGAAAATTCTGGAGGACCTCAAGAAAGAAATTGACAGCAACACAATTATAG